>NC_091997.1:62974615-63282948 GCF_044704955.1 Pristiophorus japonicus
GGAATAAGGTTAATTAACCTACTAAAACCAGACTTCCATTGTGGCCACGATGGAACTCGGGTTGGTGTAAATTTGTGTGGAAGCTACTAGTCCAGACATGTGGCGAAACACATCAACAAATTTTAGAAGGAAACTCTATTAACATGTATGAAATTATTTTGTAGAATGTTTAACCAGTGATACCTGATGTTTTATGATTCAGTTTGTGAAAGAATCAAAAAGGGGATTGATAGAGAATTCAAACAGGCTGCATTTAGACAGGCTGTGAAAATTCACAGACAACAAGTCAGAGATGCTACGTGAGTGGTAGCATGTTGCATTAAGTCATCAATCAACTTGACATTTTAGGACCCTTGGGTAGCGAGCCAATTAAAAGGTTAAAAGACTATTAATTGAGCCAATAAGGTCAAAGAAGGCGAGTTCTTTTCTGTAAATTGATCCAGGTATAAGTACAGCCATTTTGACCATGTAGTCTCAGAAGGACAAAGACCTGGCTTAAAGCCAGCAGCTTGTTGTTGCTCTCTGCCAGAAATAAAGAAATTAAAAGTACAATCGGAGTTCGTATTTCATTGGAAATTAAGAGATCTAACAGTGTTCTTCTTCTGGTTTGCCTTTCCAAAAGAAGATGTATCCACCACCTTGTTCCTTGATCTGGCCTTCTCCTGCCCGCCAGGTCTCGCTCAGGACAGCGGTGTCAATGTCGTAGCGTCTGAGTTCCCGGGCAACGATAACAGTACGCCATTCCGGTCTGTCGCTGTTGGAGTTGTCCATGAAGGTCCTGATGTTCCAGGTCCCAGACTTCATTTTAAAGTGTGGAAGATGCCTGTGCGTGAATTCTTTTAACGTGGGGTGGCCGTTTCACACCAGCCATCACACGAATTTGACAGAACAAGGTCTTGGTCCAATGGTGAGGGGATCCAAGACGATGGGAGACCGGCTCCACTACATGGACCTAGCGCGCGCACACACACACACATTCCTACTCCCTCCCTCCCTCCCTCACTCAGGTTCTCTCTCCCTGTTTTTCAGAGATCACAGTGAAGGTGAGCGCAGTAATCAGAGCAGCTTGCAGATTTGTCCATAAAATACTGACATTGTATCCCGGGCCCTCCAGCTCCAGTGCCCTGCTTTCCTGTTCTCCCTCCAGCCGCTCACGCTTTGTTCTTTGGTTCTTTTCTAGTGACCACGCGTATTCTGGCCTCTTGTCCTGACCTCGCTGCTGGCCTTGGCCTCCCGATCTTGCTGCTGGTCCGAGCTGAGTCTTCTCTGGGTCCCCACCTCGCTGATGGCGCTCCACGCTGCCCGCCGATCCTCCACTCCTCGCTGCCCGTGCCCCTAATGCCACATTTTCTACTGGTTATTAATTTAATAAGTACCAGCTAGTTACAGCTTCTCAGCTCTTAATTTAACCACCTTCCTTAACTTAGAGAGCAAGAAAAGCTGGAATACTCACCAATCAATCACCGACCTGCTCTCCTGTGACGTCATTCTTTGATTTTTTTTTTCTGTTGTTGTTGGCTTTGAATCGGATCCCCCACTGCTGCTGGTGTCCCCAGTCGGGTCGGCTCCGTTTCCCCGCTCTTTTATCCCCCACTGCTGCTGGTGTCCCCAGTCAGGTCGGCTCCGTTTCCCTGCTCTTTTATCCCCCACTGCTGCTGGTGTCCCCAATGGGATCTATACGCTTTTACTGATACTCGGAAGTGTGGGAAAAACAACGAATGAAGAGCAGGACTGCAGTCTCGGATGATAAATGTACTCAACTCCTCATTTTTGGAACAGAACCACTGATTCTTGGTGGACATAAAAAAAACAACTTATAATGAACCCTATGGATAGCATTTTCCACTGTGGATGAAGCAGGATAATAACGTATCAACAGAATATACAGCAGGTTCTTGGTGCTATCAGTGGGAAATAAAAGAAGGATATGAAGTATGAATAACATGTCCGTTAAGAGATAGGGAAGGCCCAAAGTTATGGAGATTTCTGAAAAAGAGTGGGGGATTGTGGGGAGAAATAAAAAAAAACAAGGCAGATAGCATCAGAAAGTAAAGCGTACATCCAATTGTGTTGGCCTCGAGGATGGAAAAAACATGAAGGGCAGTATTCATGCGTTGGGACACATATTAAACCTACCCACCGGCAAAATGAACCGGTCATGCGTACCTTTAAGGCTTGGGGAGAATATGCCTACCCCAAACCTGATGGAAGTGGGATAGGTGTACCCATGGTGAAATTTGGGGATGCCGTAGAAGGATGTTATAATGATAACGGGGAATTCCGTAGCATTCGGTTTGAATTGTATACAAAGATAATGAATCAGATCAGGGAAACAATGTCCTCAGTTAAAACCAGGACCTGGAAACAGTCTTGTAATCATTCCCACACATAGAGCGGTATATCATCAAATTATACCAGAAGTGGTTCCTGTTATTTTAAATTTAACTGATTTGATATTGCCTAATTGGTGTCCTAATAAAACTTCACAATTAACTCAAGGAATGATACAACAGGTGTTTAAACAAGACTGGGAAAACGCTACTCTTTCTAAAAACCTTGAAAAGACACAGGAAGCATTCCACCAGAAAAGTGATAATGATTCTGACCCGAAAGGAAGTCAAGAACAGAATAGGCGAAAGAGAGGTCTAATCATTGATGGACTCACAGGGTTTAATACCGCTACATCAAAAATCAATTCCATGGACCGAGCAGGTACACAGGCTCAATTAGATGATGCACGAGAAAGACTAAGGGATATACTTAGTAAGGAAAACAACATAGAAAGGGAAGAGTTGATAGACGATCAAATAATGATTATACACCGAAGGGATATCGGACACATAACAGAAAGTCATGCACGTAAGATTAACGATATCATTAGAGACAGAAAAGCTTCTGATCCAGCTGTCATTAATGTGTCATGTATGGGAACTGGTTCATGGAATAATCCTGGGAAAATCTAGAAAGTATAAACAAGGAAAGTCTGCCTACATGGGTAACAAATGCACATTTGTCAGGACTATCTCATTACTATGACGATGAGGAACTGTGTAAAATTAGAAGTTTGATTAAAGTATATCCAGTCAAGCACGAATGCCACAAGGCAGGGAACCAAAAATTATTAGGATTAATAGTACAAATTCCTTATTTAATGAACCGAACTAGACCAACCCCCTGTTTAGAATAGAGAACACAGAGGTTGCAAAAACAAACGCCATTAGCCGATTCCTAACGGCCCCACATTGGTTAATTCAGTTAGAAGAATTAACATGGATTGAACCAAACCTTGAAGGATGCAGTATAAATGAGGATGCCCTCATTTGTCCTTATGATTTATATGAGCACTCAAAAAAGACATGTGGTTTCGATTGGAATCAGGAAGGTTAAAATTGTATGATGGAAGTGAGAGGACCATCAGATGTGAGAACTAGGACTGCTTACGTATGGGAGGGAAAATATTGTTTTGATTGATTAGTCCTGGTACTGTCTGACGCCTACAAAAATTACTCTTCTTGTAGTGGCCGCACCTAAATAACAAGTATTGCAGGTAGACGACAGTTTAGACATTAACCTAGAGGATTACGTTACTAAATTTGGATATGATATCCCGGAGTTGCCTGAAGCTTTATCATCATCATAGGCAGTCCCTCGGAATTGAGTCCTTAGGTGGCTGAACAGTCTAATACGAGAGCCACAGTCCCTGCCACAGGTGGGGCAGACAGTCGTTGAGGGTGAGGAAGGATGGGACAGGTTTGCCGCACGTTCTCTCCGCTGCCTGCACTTGGTTTCTGCATGCACTCGGCGATGAGATTCGAGGCGCTTAGCGCCTTCCTGGATGCAATTCCTCCACTTCGGGCGGTCTTTGGCCAGGGATTCCCAGGTGTCGGTGGGAATGTTGCACTTTATCAGGGAGGCTTTGAGGGTGTCCTTGTAACGTTACCTCTGCCCACCTTTGGCTCAATTGCCGTGAAGGAGTTCCAAGTAGAGCGCTCGCTTTGGGAGTCTCGTGTCTGGCATGCGGACAATGTGGCCTGCCCAACGGAGCTGATCAAGTGTGGTCAGTGCTTCAATGCTGGGGATGTTGGCCTGGTCGAGGACACTAATGTTGGTGCGTCTGTCTTCCCAGCGGATTTGTAGGATCTTGCGGAGGCACTGTTGGTGGTATTTCTCCAGCGACTTGAGGTGTCTACTGTACGTGGTCCATGTCTCTGAGCTGTACAGGAGGGCAGGTATTACTACAGCCCTGTAGACCATGAGCTTGGTGGTAGATTTGAGGGCTGGTCTTCGAACACTCGTTTCCTCAGGCAACTGAAGGCTGTACTGGCGCACTGGAGGCGGTGTTGAATCTCCTCATCAATGTCTGCTTTTGTTGATAAGAGTCTCCTGAGGTATGGGAAATGGTCCACGTTGTCCAGGGCCGCGCCGTGGATCTTGATGACTGGGGGGCAGTGCTGTGCAGCGAGGACAGGCTGGTGGAGGACCTTTGTCTTAGGATATATAACATAAGGCCCATACTTTCGTATGCTTCAGTCGACTATGTCCTGGAGTTCAGCCTCTGAATGTGCGCAGACGCAGGCGTCGTCCGCGAACTGTAGCTTGACGACAGAGGTTGGAGTGGTCTTAGATCTGGCCTGGAGACGGCGAAGGTTGAACAGCTTCCCACTGGTTCTGTAGTTTAGTTCCACTCCAGCGGGGAGCTTGTTGACTGAGGTGGAGCATGGCAGTGAGGAAGATTGAGAAAAGGGTTGGGGCGATCACGCAGCCCTGCCCCGGTCTGGATGTGGATTGGGTCTGTGATGGATCCGTTGGTAAGGATCACGGCCTGCATGTAGTCGTGGAGCAGGCGGAGGATGTTGACAAACATTTGGGGACATCTGAAATGGAGGAGGACGCTCCATAGACCCTCGCGGTTGACAGTGTCAAAGGCCTTTGTAAGGTCGAAGAAGGTCATGTATAGGTTGCTGGCACTGTTCCCTGCATTTTTCCTGCAGCTGTTGCGCTGCAAAGATCATGTTCGTTGTGTCCCGTAGGGGATGAAATCCTCACTGTGACTCAGGGAGGAGCTCCTCGGCCACAGGGAGAAGACAGTTGAGGAGGACTCTAGCGACGACTTTCCCAGTGGCTGATAGCAGGGAGATTCCCCTGTAGTTGTCGCAGTCGGACTTGTCCCCTTTTTTAAAGATGGTCACTGGATCTCTGAGATCTCCCGGCATGCTCTCCTCCCTCCAGATGAGGTCAGGTATCCGCGCCAACAACACCACTCCGCCATACTTTAGTGCCTCAGTAGGGCTTCCATTCGCTCCTGTAGCATTGTTGTTCTTGAGCTGTCTTATGGCTTTTTCGACCTCGTGCAGCGTTGGGGTTTCACTGAGGTGGTGGCAGGTCACATGCTGCAGGATGGAGTCGAGAACACTTGAGTCAAAGGCAGAGTCTCAATTGAGGAGAACTTCGAAGTGCTCCTTCCAGCGGGCCCTGACTGCCTCGGTGTCCTTGATAAGTGTTTCCCCATTCTTGGCCAGCAGTGGCGTGGGGCCTTGGGAGTTTGGACCGTAGGTGGCCTTGACTGCGATGAAGAATCCTCGCACATCATGGCTGTCGGCCAGTTGTTGTATCTCCTGAAGCTTTAACGGTCTTAATGAAACATAGAAACATAGAAAATAGGTGCAGGAGCCTGCACCACCATTCTATAAGATCATGGCTGATCATTAACCTTTAGTACCTCTTCCTGCTTTCTCTCCACACCTCTTGATCCCTTTAGCCGTCAGGGCCATATCTAACTCCCTCTTGAATATATCTAACGAACCGGCATCAACAACTTTCTGTGGTAGAGAATTCCACAGGTTAACAATTCTCTGAGTGAAGAAGTTTCTCCTCATCTCGGTCCTAAATGGCCTACCCCTTATCCTTAAACTGTGTCCCCTGGTTCTGGACTTCCCCACCAATGGAAACATGCTTCCTGCATCTAACCTGTCCAATCCCGTCAGAATTTTATATGTTTCTATGAGATCCCCTCTCATTCTTCTAAACTCCAGTGTATACAGACCCAGTCGATCCAAATCAAATGAATCAAATAAAGAACTCCCAACGTCATTACTATACATTAGAACAAAGAGATAAAGCCGTAGCTAAAGAGATCCCAGGGATAGGAGTTTCAACACATTGGTGGGATATAGGGATTAATATAGAAATTCCTCCCTGGATTAGAATCATTTCACATTTATTGGTAATCGTTCAACTCACAGTGTTAATATGTTTAATAGTGTACATCTGTTATTTAAAGCACCTAATACGCCAGCCACAAACTCAGCTTAATGTTATAACCACACAAAGTCTGTTAGACAAGAGTAAAAATGAAAACTTTAGATATTCAAGACTTTAAGGGAAAATACAGACAGATGGTCACCAAAGTGGGTACTGAAGGTAATGAATTGATCTGACATGTAAAGTGGTCCAGATTAAAAGGCCTATCAGTATTAGGAGCTTGTGAGGAGTTGGAAGTTCCTCCCCCTCAAGGTAGGAACTGTAAGATATTGTCTATTGACAGGCATTAGAAGTTAGAATTAAGAAGTTTATTTTAAACATCTTGAATTAATGAATAACCTGTATGTTTGTAACTTCCTTTATATGCAATGATTGTATGTCAAACTCTCTTATACATGATAGAAAATGGCTGAATAACATAAAATGGGTTTTAAAATGGCCAAAGGCTGAGAAGCAAAGCATCATGGTAAATTGAGCCATTATTATGTTAACCATTTGTGTAACTACTGATACAGCTTCATTTAGAACCAGAATGATCAAGGCCAAAATTACTAATCAATAAGATAAAGGTGTGCAGCATGTACCATTTATCATAATTTTGTAAAGCCAAGCTCGGTATAATTCTGTGTGACATGGTCTGTATAATTGTTCGCAGAGAAGTGATTCCTGCCACAGAGAGGGAGGGGAGATAGAGATAACATAGAAGGTCAAAAACAGGAGCTATGATCTATTGTGAGGCTGATACAGCTGCAGATTTTCACAGCCTTTTGAATGGGAAGAAAAGGGTATAAAGTAACAGCTCTTCTACCTGGAAGGCAGCGCGAATTAAAACAGGAGATAAGGGGTCAGCACCACGGTCTCTTGAGAGAACAGGCTGTGACTATCATTTGTTAAGTATTACTTTTTGTAACAGAACGTTATTTACTTGATAAACCTCTGTTGTTTTTGCTCAATATACCTGTATTAAAAGCATTTGTTATAATCTGAACAAGGGTCTCCTAGTTTGAATTAAATATAAACCCTGGGAATAGTTGAATTGCTATATTTAGCAAAGCGGCAAAAAGCTGCTAAGTCATTAAACACGACAGCAGATTCAATCATGGCTTTCAAAAGGGAGGTGGATAAGTCATAGAATGGTTACAGCATGGAGGAAGGCCATTTGGCCCGTGAGTAGCCGAAGGAAAAAATGCACAGGGCTGCGGGGAAGGAGGCAGAGAGCCGACACAGGCTCGACAGGCCGAGTGGCCTCCTCCTGTGCTGTAACCAAGTGTCAGCTGTGGCTCAGTGGGTCGACTCTGAGTCAGAGGTTGTGTGTTCAAGTCCCACTCCATGGTTTTTAGCACATAAAAAATCCAGGCTGACACTCCAGTGCAGGACAAAGAGCGCTGCGGGAGTTGTAGTCGCTCCGACTGCGTATCTTGAATAACCAGGCGGCAGCCTCGGTCCCGAGCGCTTGTTCAGTGGCCGACTTCCCCGAGCGCCAATCATTCCTGGCCGTGCTCCGAGACACGGCAGGTGTAAGGGGAACTTGGGGTGTGGGTTCGAATCCACACTCCCCTTGGGTTCTGTACGTGCAATTTATGAGGGTGGGTGAGTAATGAGGCACCAGACACAGTGGGTAAGAGTACAAAATGGCTAATGTTGCTTATCTAGAATAGCAAACACAAAGATAGAGGGCATAGGAAGAGGTCATAAAATGGCAGTGATGGCAAAATCTCATTCAACAACCCGAAAAATCTCGCAACAGGGAAGGGGAAAACAAGAGGTTAAAACATCCCACTCACACGTAACCACACCTCCCACTCCCACCCGTCCTACCAATTCCTATCCTAAATTGAGTCTGTGAGGGGGTTTGGACTATACTCACAATCCTATCAACTCCGGGGTTCTGTAGCACTTATTTCGGCTCAGGGTCCCTCTGGGGTGGGTTTTATGTTATTGTTCGGTTTTCCTCTTCGAAGTTGTCGGTTTCTTCTATCTGCCTCTCGGTTATCGTCAGACTACAGCTGTGAATCCAGGTTATTGAACCAGGTGTCCAGGTCTGCACAGCTCTGTGTGCCCCAGCCTGATGCTTCGGCTATTCTCACCCTGTCCAATGTGTTCAGGGCTAACAGCAGCACCTGCTGCCACTTACCAACCAGGAGGTTGGCTCCTGGGTTTTTAGTCTCGACCAAAATCAAAGTTTGCAAAACTCTCTCAGCTCCCCGCCACCCAGCGGCCAGCTGCCCTGTCAAGAACTGACCCCAAACTGGTTTTCTCCACAACTCCCGCAAGTCTTTTCCTCTCCACACCTGTTTTTCTCCACAACTCCCTTTTTCCACAACTGTTTTTCTGGTGGTCCTGTGTCCTATATTTGTATTCAATTCAGTTCTGGTCTTTTCACACTCAAACCCAGTGGGTGGTCCATTGTGTAAGTGTGGGCAGGGAGATAGCTTTGAATATTTAATCAGAAGATGTCACAGGTACACGCAGGTGTGAGGACCAGGGTATTGTTTCAGTGCACATAGGTGCCGGGTAGTCTGTGGGTCCTTTGTTATAGTCCTGGGAGTCAGTGGGCCATTCCTGCAGTGATTCATAGTTTTGATTCAGAGCTATTGTCCATATTAATTAGGTAGATAATGGCCCACATTCGTAGTTTAATGTGGCGGGGGGAAGTCATTTTCAAACTGGGCCGGGGAGTCCTTATTGGTTGAGGATTTCCCCACTTCAGGCCCGACTCGACCCCTGATTGGCCAGCCAGAATGCACTTTTCCCCCATTGGCCAGTGCCTCGGTCTCGCTTGTGAGCCAGACTCCACAATGTCTGTATCCGCCCACACATTTTCCCAGCCTGCTTTTACTTGGCCAAAAATGTTCATTTAGTGTATGGAACGATCCCATGTTAGTTTTCTTGTCCTTACAGTGTTTCAAATGCGGCCGTGGATTTTCGAACCTTACACAGGACATAGGCCTCACGATCAGATCAATCACGCACACCACCGTGAGTGACGTCGCACCTTCTTGTAGCCCAGTGCCGAGCTTGCACTCGGGCCCCGAATAGCTCATTGTGATCCTATAGTGGTTAGTACTCTGCATTGTGGCCGCAGCAACCTTGGTTCAAATACAAGTTACTGCATTGTGGAAAGCATTGGGAACCTCACTTTTAGATAAATTAAAGAAACCTACATCTTGCAATTTTATTTTAGATATTACAAAACAATTTGCATTTATATAGCGCCTTTAATGTAATGAAACGTCTCATGGTGCTTCATAGGAGTGTTATGAGATTAAAAAATTACGAGAAGTAATTTGTTCTCAGAGGTAGGTTTTAAGCAGGGTCTTAAAGGAGGAGAGTTGTAAGGGTTTAGGGAATTAATTCCAGCGTAGAATTTAGGTATTTCCAACAGATCTGGACCCAGAGAGCCATATAACCCAAATACTGGAGTGAAGCTGACAGAAAGGTCTTCCAGCCCTCAGATATGTAAAAAGCAGGTCCTCAAGGTAATCTACTGGGGCAACCTGTAACGAAACTTGCGTTCCTACAGCGTCTTTCGTGAGCTCAGAACGTCCCAAAGAGCTTTACAACCAATTGAAGTGTAGTCACTGTTGTAAAGTAGGAACTTCAGCATTAAATTTACACACAGAAAGCTCCCACAATATGATAATGACCAGATAATCTGTTTTGGTGATGTTGATTAAGGGATAAATATTGTCAGGTCAGGCAGCATCTGTGGAGAGAGAAATCGCGTTACTGTTCCAACAACATCTTGTATTTATATAAGCGCCTTTAATTTAGTAAAATATCCCGAGGCGCTTCGCAGGAGTGTTAGCAAACAAAACAATTTGACAGGTTAATTTTTTTCCCCAAAAATATACTTTATTCATATAAAAATTTTCACGATACATTGGAAAATAGTTCAGTACATTGCGGTCAGCAATTCTATATCATTCATTTGGATGCTGACAGCAGTTCCATACTGTTATGTCTCAAATAAAGCAATGTGACTGAGTACTGTAGACTTGAGTAAGTGTGACCTTAGTCTCTTTATTCTGACTCCAGAGTGCTGGCACAGCATGGGAGGCCTGCTTATATACAGTGCTCCCAAGGGATGTTGGGATCCCTTGGGACTCCAACAGATGCGCTCTCTGGTGGGTGTAGAATGCTGGTTACAAGGTGTTGCATACATAACATCACTTCCCCATCCCCCGCAAAAGTCAATAATACACTTATTTACAGGGTGAGACGATCTGGGGCTTTCCGCTCCCTAGTCGATTGTCTCGGTACAAATGCAGGTGCAGGTGAGTTGTTTGGGCCTTCGCTGGGCTGCTGCACAGCTGGCCTTGCTGGGCTGCTGGGGATGATGAGTTCAGCTTCGTGCTCAACCGTGATGTCGGTTGCCACTTGTGTGTGTATCGGAGGGTCAAAGTTGGTGGTGTCCTCCTCAGGTTGCTCGTGGCTGTCTGTGAATCGCTGTTTGGTTTGGTCTAAATGCTTTTTGCAAGTTAGTCCATTTGCAAGTTTGACCTCAAACACCCTACTCCCTTCGGCTACGACAGTGCCAGCAAGCCATTTGGGACCATGTCCTTAGTTGAGTACAAATACAGGGTCATTGACTTCAACATCGCGTGACAAATTTGCGCGATCATGGTACATGCTTTGTTGATGCCGCCTGCCCTCGACATGATCATGGAGATCAGGGTAGACTAGAGAGAGCCTTGTTTAGAGTGCCCTTTTCATGAGCAGTTCGGCAGGTGGAACCCTGGTGAATGAGTGGGGTCTTGCGCGGTAGCTGAGCAGGACTCGGGACAGACAGGTCTGCAGGGAGCCTTCTGACATGCGTTTCAAGCTTTGCTTGATGGTTTGGACTGCCCGTTCTGCCTGGCCGTTAGATACAGGTTTGAACGGGATAGATGTGACGTGCTTGATCCCATTGCGGTCATGAATTCCTTGAATTCAGCGCTGGTGAAGCACGGCCCATTGTCGTTGACAAGGACATCAGGCAGGCCGTGCGTGGCAAACATGGCTCATAGGCTTTCGATGGTGGCAGTAGACGTGCTTACAGACACTATTACACACTCAATCCATTTTGAATAAGCATCCACAACAACCAAAAACATTTTGCCTAGAAATGGGCCAGCGAAACACGGTTTGAAGGGCTATGACCTTAGCGGTGCCTCCCTGGGTGCATTGCTCAGCTGAGAGTAAGTGTTGCATTGGCGCACGCAAGACTCCAAATCTGAGTCGATGCCGGGCCACCACACATGGGATCTGGCTATAGCTTTCATCATTACTAGGTAGGTCGCATATGAACATTTCCGTGCCTTTCTTACCCCACACGATTACCCCACAAAAGACAGTCCGCCTGTATGGACATTTCGTCTTTGCGCCGTTGGAACGGTTTGATCTCTTGATGCATCTTCACTGGGGCGCTGGACCAGCTCCCATGGAGGACACAGTTTTTTCCAGGGACAGTAAAGGATCCTGGCTGGTCCAGGTTCTGATCTGACGGGCCATAACGGGTGACTTTTCGTTTACAAATGCATCCATCACCAGGAGCAAGTCTGTAGGCTGTGCCATTTCCACCCCGGTGGTGGGCAATGGTAGCCGACTGAGGGTGTCAGCGCAGTTCCCTGTGCCTGGCCTGTGGTGAATTACATAGTTATATGCAGACAGCGTGAGTGCCCATCTTTGGATGAGAGCAGAGGCATTGGTATTAATATCTTTGCTCTCTGAGAATAGCGATATGAGCGGCTTATGGTCAGTTTCTAAGTTGAACTTAAGCCCAAACAGATCCTGATGCATTTTGTTCACCCCGTAAACGCATGCCAGAGCTTCTTTTTCAATCATGCTGTAGGCCCTTTCGGCCTTGGACAAGCTCCTGGATACATAAGCAACCGCTTGCAATGTTCCCGATTCATTTGCTTGTTGTAACACACCCGACCCTGTACGAAGATGAATCGAAAGCTAGCACTAAATGTTTACATGGGTCATACAGAACAAGCAGTTTGTTGGAACATAGCAGATTTCTGGCTTTCTCAAAAGCAGTCTCTTGTGATTTCCCCCATACCCAATCATCTCCCTTGCGTAGCAACACATGTAGAGGTTCGAGCAAGGTGCTTAACCCGGGTAGGAAATTACAAAAATAATAGAGGAGTCCCAGGAACGACCACAGCTCCGTCACGTTCTGTGGTCTCGGCGTGTTCTTGATGGCCTCCAGCTTGCCGTCGGTTGGTCTGATGCCGTCTGCCGCGATTCTTCTCCCTAAGAACACGACTTCTGGCACCAGGAAAACACACTTCGAGCATTTCAACCTGAGACCCACACGATCTAACCGACTTAGAACCTCTTCCAGCTTCTGCAAGTGTTCAATGGTGTCCCGATCTGTGATCAATATGTCGTCCTGGAAAACCTCGGTTCGCGGGAACGATTTTAGCAGACTCTCCGTATTCCTTTGAAAAATAGTCGCAGCCAATCGAATCCCAAACGGGCATCTATTGTAGATGAACAGACCTTTGTGCGTGTTGATGCAGGTGAGGCCTTTCGAAGATTCCTCCACCGCCTGCGTCATGTAGGCCGAGGTTAAGTCCAACTTGGTGAACATCTTTCTTCCTGTCATCGTCGCAAATAGGTCGTCTGCCTTGGGTAGCGGGTACTGATCCTGCAGCGAAAAGCGCTTAATCGTTACTTTATAGACCTCACAAATTCTGACCATGCCATCGCTCTTGGGAACCGGAACAATCGGACTTGTCCACTCGTTGAACTCAACCAGTGCGATGATGCCCTCTTGTTGCAACCTGTCCAGCTCGATCTCCACTTTCGCTCGCATCATGTATGGCACCGCACCTGCCTTGTGGTGGTTGGGTCATGTACCGGGAACCAAGTGGATCTGCACCTTCGCCCCAGAGAAATTTCCGCTGCCTGGCTTAAACAACGACGGGAACGTGCTCAAAACCTGGGCACATGAGGTGTCGTCGACGGACGAACTCGCTCGCATGTCGTCCCAGTTCCAGCAGATTTTTCCCAGCCAGCTTCTGCCGAGCAGTGTGGTACAATCCATAGTGGTAGTTCGTGCACCGCTCCATCATAGGAGACTTTTACTGCTGCACTGCCCATTACAGGAATCAGCTCTTTAGTGTAAGTTCTCAGCTTGGTATGAATAGGGCTCAGCTTGGGCCTTTGTGCCTTGTTGCACCACAGCCTCTCGAAGGCCTTTTTGCTCATGGTAGACTGACTCACATCTCCTCGTAAAAGATCCTCTCGGACTTTCTGTGGTACAGAATTCCACAGGTTCACCACTCTCTGGGTGAAGAAGTTTCTCCTCATTTCGGTCCTAAATGACTCGGAATGAGTGATCACAGTATGGTTGAATTTGTAATACAGATTGAGGGTGAGGAAGTAGTGTCTCAAATGAGCGTACTATGCTGAAACAAAGGGGACTACAGTGGTATGAGGGCAGAGTGGGCTAAAGTAGACTGGGAACACAGACTAAACGGTGGCACAATTGAGGAACAGTGGAGGACTTTTAAGGAGCTCTTTCATAGGTCTGGGCCTATCCAGTCCCACAGAGCCGAGTACAACTCGACCGGTAAGCCATCGCTTCCGGCAGTTTTATTCGTCTCGAAGGACCGGACGGCCTTTGTCAGCTCGTCCAGAGTTAGCGGGTGGTCCAGACTCTCCCGCTTGCTGTCGTCTAAGACCTCCGAAATAGACGGCAGGAAAGACTGGGAGGCCGCGCGGTCTGTGGGCTTGACGTCGTACGGCCTGGCATAGAAGGATTTGCTGATCCTCTGCATGTCAGGCTGCGAAGACGTCACTGACTGAACCGTCTTCTTCCTTTTGGCTGGTGATCATAGAGCTCCCCCTGTGTACCTTTTGGAAGAAGAAACTCGAACACGTCTCGTCCTGCTCGACGGAGCGGACTCTGGAGCGGAAGATGATCTTGGAGGACTCTGAGGCAAAGAGTGAGGCTTGCTGGCCCTTCACCTCTTCGAGTTCCTCCGCGACGTCGACCCCCATCGACTGCAACAGGAGCAGGTTTTGCATATTCGTCTGGAGTTGGGACAATTCCCTCTGTCTCCCTCTCGCCTGCTGAACACCTTTGAGGATGAAGAACCTCTTGATGTTCGTCTTGATTGTTTCCGACCAGTGCATCGGGGAATCGCAGAGGGGCTTTACGGTTCTCCAACCTTTGTAATCCCTCTTGAGTTCCTCAACGTTTTCCGGAGTCAACAGTTTCACGTTCAGCTTCCATATCCCTCTGCCAACTTTCTGGTTTTCCTGTGGGCGACAGTCGGCCAGTAGGAGGCAGTGGTCAGAGAAGAACACCGGCGTGACGTCTTGGACCTGACCTTGAGCGTGTGGCACACAAACAGGAAGTCTATTCTGGAACGGACGGACCCGTCTGGTCTTGACCAGGTGTATCTGAGCGGTGCTCCGCCTGCAGGGTTGCTGAAGACGTCGCACAGCTTGGCATCTTTTACCGCATCCATCAGGACTCTGGACGTGGCGTCCAGTTTGCCGTCGGCTCTGCTGGATCGTCCAGCCGCATCGATGATGCAGTTGAAGTCACCGCCCAGAATGACCGGCCTGGACGTTGCCAGTAGCATTGGGAGCTGCTGGAAGAGGGCCAGCCTCTCGTTCTTGGGAACTGGGGCGTAAACATTAATTAACCTGAGAGGGGAGTTTTTGTACATTACGTCTGCTACGAGGAGGCGGCCGCCCACCACCTCCTTAACTTCGGTGATGGTGAAGTGGCCTCCCCGCAGCAGAATGCCCAGGCCGGAAGCCCGGCTGTCGTTGCCTCCTGACCATATGGATAGTCCATGGGTCCACCATCGTGACCACTGCCGGTAACTGCTGAAGTGCGGCTGATCGAGAATTCAAACAGGCTGCATTTAGACAGACTGAAAATTCACAGACCCCCAAGTCAAGACTGCTACGTGCAGTTCAGCATGTTGCATTAAGTCATCAATCAACTTGACATTTTAGGACTTCGGGTAGCGAGCCAATTAAAAGGTTAAAAGACTATTAATTGAGCCAATAAGGTCAAAGAAGGCGAGTTCTTTTCTGTAAATTGATCCAGGTATAAGTACAGCCATTTTGACCATGTGGTCTCAGAAGGACAAAGACCTGGCTTAAAGCCAGAAGCTTGTTACTGCTGTCTGCCAAAATAAAGAAATTAAAACTACAATCGGAGTTCGTATTTCATTGGAAATGAAGAGATACAACAGCGGCAGACCGCACTCCTGCAAGAACAGCAGGTCCACTTTGACCTTGGCGAGGTATCCCAAGGTGGAAACACATCGCGTGGTAGATTTTACGCTTCGCACGTTAATAGTAGCAATTTTTAAATCCATTTTAATGTTACTGTTTACAGTTACAAACATTACACTTCAAGTAAATCGTCCTTTAAGTCTGAGGTCTGCCCAGTGGCCGGTTCCGGAATACATAGGTGATTACAATAAAAGTCTACTTCACCTGCGCTGGCGAGCTCGCCATACTCTGCTGTGGGGGTGTTTCGACCAGGGGACTGCTGCAGTTTTGTGATTAAGTCCGATATGTCCTCTGCACAGTCCTCGCCTGGTGTTGGTGGTTCCCTCTTTTCCTCAGTTGCGGCGGTTTCGAGCTGGTGTGCTTCGATCGCTGCGTCGCTCCCGGTATTCCGGAGGTGGGGTGTGCTGGGCACTTCGCTGCTCCCGTTATCCCGGAGCTGGTCTGCGTTGGTCGCTTCTCGGCCTTTTGGCTAAGATCAAGTGTAGTATCTGTTCTTATCAGTTTAATATCCCCTATCTGGGGACCAAATATTAAATTGTTTTTTGGAACAGGGGCTTGCTCCGTCCACTCCACGCACCGACCTGGTATTGCAGTGTTTCCAGGAACGGTGCAGCTTCCCCTCTCGGCCTTTTGGCTAAGATCAAGTGTAAATAGCGCAAAGTGATCTTTGGCGTGGAGTTGATCTGACAAGAATGAACAAAAAAAAACCCTCGGGCTGTATTTGTAATTTACTTTTTGTGTACATGGAGCACCATGATCTGTAAACACCTATGTAGTGCCATGTACAATGCAAGGTCTGTTGCGAAATGCATGTTAAAAAGAAAAAAAAATGTAAATATACCGTCACCCATTCCGTGTACTATATAGTGACACATGAAATGTAATTTGTTTGAATGTACTACAAGGTATCCCGTATTGGACCGAATTGCACTTGAACTGGAAAACAAGGAAATGTAACAAACGGAACTGCCTTCAGCACCCAAATAATAGTGTATGGGATTGCTGACCGCAGCTAAAGGTATTGAAATGCCTTTGAATGTACTGTACAGATTTTTTTATGAATAAAGTATATTTTGAAATTTAAAAAAAATGCGGCATGAAAGTCGCCGATATCTTGGCCTTGCAGGACCTCCCGAAGAGAGGTTACTTTGATGTAACCTTCAGAACCGTCACCCTATGCCTGAAGTTCCTGAAGGGATTGAAGGAAGTGAGTGAACCATTGCGGTCAGTATTGACTTGGGAGCCACTGTTCACCCTCCTGTCGCAGAGAAGACGCACTATCACAGTGCAGATGTACAACCCCCACATCCCGGTCATTGATGTGCTGACTTTCCTTGCCAGGTATGTCGATGGGGCAGGAAACAGCAGCGACCTGAAAGACCTCCACGGGATTTGGACCAGCAAGCGCCAGATCCAGGTCACCATGAAGGTGGACACCAGCGGAACCATCCTGCACCCCCCCTCCAGCTTCGCCATCGGAGGAAGTCAGGGCGACATGGTGTACGCCGGACAACCCAATGTGTGCCGCACCTGCGGGAAGGCAGGCCATGTGGCGGCAAGCTGCAAAACTCTCATCTGCTGAAACTGCAAGAAGGAAGGCCACCAGACAAAGGACGGTAAGGAGACCAAGTGCTGCAACCTTCGGAGCGGACGGGGTGTGCGCCAAAAACTGGGAAGAGCGTATCGCCAAAGTGAAGCAAAAACACCAAGTGTCACTACGTGTTGAGGTTCTACCTGTCCCTGGTGTTGCAAAGGGTGGGCCTGGCCATGCTGCCGTGAAACGGCCCCACCAGCTGGACCATGCCTGTTCACCAGCTGGACCATGCCTGCCCACCTGTCCTTCGTGGAAAAGTTTTTCACAAAAAACCCCTTTGACCACAAGGCCATAAAACAGTGGTCAGCACGTAACGTCCTGGATGCCCTACGAAAGGAAAGGGTGGACCGTGTCGGGTGGTTCCCTGAGCGGACTGTCGAACTCGTTTGGCAGAACGTCTCATCGCCAGAGCTTTCACACAAGCACCAAGACGTAGCCTGGTTGGCGGTGAGGAGGGCCTTACCCGTCAGAGCGTTCATGCACAGCCGACGTCTCAGCAGCACGGCACGGTGCCCCCGAGTCGGCTGCGGGGTGGACGAGACTGTTACCCATCTCCTTCAGGATTGTGCCTTCGCAAGGCAGGTTTGGAAGGAGATGCAGTGGTTGCTGTCGAGGTTCATCCCGAGCAGCTCCGTAACACAGGACTCTGTGCTCTACGGGCTGTTCCCAGAGACACACACCGAGAGACAGACATCACCTGCTGCTGGAGGGCCATCAACTCGGTCAAATACGCTCTTTGTCTTGCCGAAAATTGCTGGTCTTCCAGAGCAAGGAGATGTCCACGTTTGCGTGTTGCAGACTGGTGCAATCCAAGATCCAGGATTACATGCTGAGGGACGCACTTAAAATTGGTGCAGCCGCCGCAAAGGCACGGTGGGGAAGGGCCACAGTTTAAAGCCCTTCCTCCACAGTAAACCCAGGGGCAGAAATCAGCACAAACCTCCCTCGGGCTGTACTTCTAACTTCTTTTTTGTGTACATGGAGCACCATGATCTGTAAACACCAATGTAGTGCCATGTACAATGCAAGGCCTGTTTCGTAATGCACGTTGAAAAGAAAAAATGTAAATGTACCGTCACCCATTCCGTGTACTGTACAGTGACACGTGTAATGTAATTTGTTGAATGTACTACAAGGTATCCTGTATTGTACCGAATTGCACTTGAACCGGAAAGCAAGGAAATGTATCGAACGGAACTGCCGTCAGCACCCAAATGTAGTGTATGGGATTGCTGACCGCAGCTAAATGTACTGAACTGCTTTTGAATGTACTGTACAAATTTTTATATAAATAAAGTATATTTTGAAATAAAAAAAATGGGGAGGGAGGAAATGCATTCTGAGTGGTTAGTTCTTTAAAAATTGAAAATCAGATCTTTTGTGAAAATGAACGCTTGAATTTGTTGTGGCTGTAATTCCAGTTCTTTCCAACAGAGGTCATTCGTATGAAAGGAATTAATTAGCCCTCGTGTCATCATCATCATAGGCAGTCCCACGGAATCGAGGAAGACTTGCTTCCACTCTTAGCATGAGTTATTAGGTGGCTGTACAGTCCAATACGGAACCACGGTCTCTGTCACAGGTCGGACAGATAGTCGTTGAGGGAAAGGGTGGGCAGGGAGTCTGGTTTGCCGCACGCTCCTTCCGCTGCCTGCGCTTGATTTCTGCATGCTCTCAGCGACGGTACTTGAGGAGCTCAGCACCCTCCCGGATGCACTCCCTCCACTTAGGGCGGTCTATAGCCAAGGACTCCCAGGTGTCAGTGGGGATGTCACACTTTATCAGGGAGGCTTTGAGGGTGTCCTTGTAACGTTTCCTCTGCCCGCCTTTGGCTCCTTTGCCGTGGACGAGTTCCGAGTAGAGCGCTTGCTTTGGGAGTCTCGTGTCTGGCATGTGAACAATGTGGCCTGCCCAGCGGAGCTGATCAAGTGTGGTCAGTGCTTCAATGCTGGGGATGTTGGCCTGGACGAGGCCAATGTTGGTGCGTCTGTCCTCCCAGGGGATTTGCAGGATCTTGCAGAGACATTGCTGGTGGTATTTATCCAGCGACTTGAGGTGTCTACTGTACATGGTCCACGTCTCTGAGCCATACAGGAGGGTGGGTATTACTACGGCCCTATAGACCATGAGCTTGGTGACAGTTTTGAGGGACTGATCTTCAAACACTCTTTTCCTTACCAATGGATCCATCACAGACCCAATTCATGTCCGGACTGGGGTCAAGCAGGCCACGTCATCGCCCCAACCCTCTTCTCAATCTTCCTCGCCGCCATGCTCCACCTCACAGTCAACAAGCTCCCCGCTGGAGTGGAGCTAAACTACAGAACCAGTGGGAAGCTGTTCAACCTTTGCGGTCTCCAGGCCAGGTCCAAGACCACTCCAACCTCTGTCGTCGAGCTACAGTACGCAGATGATGCCTGCATCTATGCACACACAGAGGCTGAACTCCAGGATATAGTCGACGTATTTACCGAGGCATATGAAAGCATGGGCCTTACGCTAAACATTAGTAAGACAAAGGTCCTCCACCAGCCTGTCCTCGCCGCACAGCACTGCCCCCCAGGCATCAAGATCCACGGCGTGGCCCTGGACACCGTGGACCATTTCCCCTATCTCGGGAGACTCCTATCAACAAGAGCAGGCATTGATGATGAACACTAGTGTAGGATAACATCAAAAGCACACAGATTTACTTGCAAAAGATTATATTTTTTTACAGTGAGTTGTTATGATCTGGAATACGCTGCCTGAAGGGTGGTGGAAGCAGATTCAATTATAAGTTTCAAAAGGGAATTGGATGTGGGGCTGAAGTCATTTGTAGGTTAGATGGTTTGGGATGGCAGGTAACCATCATTAGTAAACCTGTTGTTTTTTTTTAGAAAAGAAAGACTTGCATTTATATAGCACCTTTCATGACCTTAGGAAAGCCCAAAGCGCTTTACAGCCAATGAACAATCACTTTTTGGAGTGCAGTCACTGTTGTAATGTAGGAAAAGCAGCAGCCAATTTACGCTTAGCAAGCTCCCACGAACAGCAATGTGACAATGACCAGATAATGTTTTAGTTATATTGATTAAGGGATAAATATTGGCCCAAGTCATTGGGGATAACTCCCCTGCTCATCTTCAAAATAGTACCATGGGATCTATTACACCCACCTGAGAGAACCAACAGAATCTCGGTTTAGAAACATAGAAAATAGGTGGAGTAGGCCATTCGGCCCTTCGAGCCTGCACCACCATTCAATAAGATTATGGCTGATCATTCCCTCAGTTCCCCTTTCCTGCTTTCTGAGGAAAGAACGCTACCTATCGTATAATGTGATTGTTCTCTGTTTGATCGGTGGATTAAACATCAGGTCAGAACCCTACACTGGGTGGCAGTGTGAGCTGTGAGGAGGATGTTAAGAGGCTGCAGGGTGACTTGGACAGGTTAGGTGAGTGGGCAAATGCATGGCAGATGCAGTATAATGTGGATAAATGTGAGGTTATCCACTTTGGGGGCAAAAACACAAAGGCAGAATATTATCTGAATGGTGACAGATTAGGAAAAGGGGAGGTGCAACGAGACCTGGGTGTCATGGTTCATCAGTCATTGAAAGTTGGCATGCAGGTACAGCAGACGGTTAAATAAGCAAATGGCATGTTGGCCTTCATAGCGAGGGGATTTGAGTATAGGAGCAGGGAGGTCTTACTGCAGTTGTACAGGACCTTAGTGAGACCACACCTGGAATATTGTGTACAGTTTTGGTCTCCTAACTTGAGGAAGGACGTTCTTGCTATCTCATCTGAAAGACGGCACCTCCGACAGTGCGGCGCTCCCTCAGTACTCCAAAAATTACTTCATTGGCTGGAGTGGGACTGCGACCCCACAACCTTTTGACTCAGAGGCGAGAGTTTTACCCACTGAGCCACTGACTGACACCAAGATGAGGAAGATTTTTTGTTGTTGTACTCAGCGACTTGTGATCTGGAATGCGTGCAAACCGATTCAATGAATAACTTTCAAAAGGGAATTGTCTAAATGCTGTGTTACTGGTCATTTTAAGTCAGGTTGGTTTGGGGTGGCAGTTACCCATCCCTAAAGTACATTAGTAAACCTGTATTTATGACAATCTGGCAGTTTTGAAGCATCCCCCTCCGGGCTAGCTGATACATTTAACAGATTTATAGAAACATAGAAAATAGGTGCAGGAGTAGGCCATTCAGCCCTTCGAGCCTGCACCGCCATTCAATGAGTTCATGGCTGAACATGAAACTTCAGTACCCCATTCCTGCTTTCTCACCTTGATCCCCCGAGTAGTAAGGACTTCATCCAACTCCTTTTTGAATATATTTAGTGAATTGGCCTCAACAACTTTCTGTGGTAGAGAATTCCACAGGTTCACCACTCTCTGGGTGAAGAAGTTTCTCCTCATCTCGGTCCTAAATGGCTGACCCCTTATCCTTAAATGTAATGCCCCAATTGAGCAGCTCAGGATTTGAAGGCTGGACTTACAGCTCCACATCACCAGGCCATGGAATCACTTGGACTCAGGGGGCAGTCTTCATTTGTCAGCCTTTTGGGGCCTGTCAGCTTTTGTTGTTGAAACTTTTGCCGTGTCCCAGTCAGCTCTTGCAGCAGGACAAAGGAGGAGAACGGAAAATGCTGGACATGTCCATGGGGCGGGGCTTTCTGTTCTGAGTTCAGGCTTGCAGTGCCCCCGGACTCTGTAATTGAGATTGAGGGGTGTTGCAGGAGCTGAAAGCTGCGTCCATTGGCCGGGGGAAGCGACAAGGGACAGCGAGGCCTGTGCGGCGCCCAGGCCAGTCACCATGGCAACCGGCGGCAGCCCGGCCCCCGGGGCGGGTGACACGGCCCTCAGCAGCCCGGACCGCTGAGCGGGTGACACCAGGCCTAGTTTCCGGTCGGGCGCCGGCTGGAGTTCCGTGCCCTGCCCTGCGCTGCCCTCGGCCGCTCCGCACCATGTGGCGCACCGCGCTGATGGTGGCGCTGGTCGCCGTCTCGCTGCATTTCCTGCAAAGCTCCCAGCGGCTGGAGGCGCCGGCCGCGCTGCTGCACTTCCTGTCCGATTACCTGTTCGGGCTGTCGGTGGTGCGGGCCCCGGAGGAGGTGCTGGCCGAGGCCTGGGACTCGCTCATCAGGGCCCCCGGCGTTGGCTGGACACGGGTGGCCGTAGGGTGAGTGAGGGGGCCGCAATCCAGGCACCGTCCCTGGGGTTAACTGGGGTCAAGACACTGACCCTGGGGGGTTAACTGGGGTCAAGACACTGACCCTGGGTGGGTTAACTGGGGTCAAGTCACTGTCCCTGGGGGGGTTAACTGGGGTCAAGACACTGACCCTGGGGGGGTTAACTGGGGTCAAGTCACTGTCCCTGGGTGGGTTAACTGGGGTCAAGACACTGACCCTGGGTGGGTTAACTGGGGTCAAGTCACTGTCCCTGGGGGGGTTAACTGGGGTCAAGACACTGACCCTGGGGGGTTAACTGGGGTCAAGACACTGACCCTGGGTGGGTTAACTGGGGTCAAAACACTGTCCCTGGGGGTCAACTGGGTCAAGACACTGTCCCTGGGGTCAATGCGGTCAAGACACTGTCCCTGGGAGTCAACCGGGGTCAAGACACTGTCCCTGAGGTCAACAAGGTCATTACACTGTCCTTGGGGGTTAACTGGGGTCAAGATACTGTCCCTGGGGTCAACAGGGGTTAAGATACTGTCCCTGGGGTCATCTGGGGTTAAGACACTGTCCCTGGGGGTTAACTGGGGTCAAGATATTGTCCCTGGGGTCAAGACACTGTCCCTGGGGTCAACCGGGGTCAAGTCGCTGTCCCTGGGTTCGGGTTTAAGTCGCAGTCGCTGGTCAAGTTGCTATTGCTGGGGTCAGGTCACTCAGTGGGGACTGATTGTTGGGCAGCTGCTGCTGTTGACGGCACTGACTGGGATTGAGTCACTGACATTGAGCTGTTTTAACCAGGATAGGGATGCTATCATCAGCGTCTAGAAGCTATGGACAGGCCACAGGTCTGTCGCGGAGAGTCCGGGTGCTATCGCTGGGTAGTGCTCCATATTGCTGACTGCTTCTCCTTTCTCTCGGCCAGGGTGAATACCTGTGTGGATGTGGTGGTGTGTGGGGTTGGCCTCTTGAAAGCGCTGTCCATGCATCCTGGAAGAAAAGCAGATCATGATACGCTACAATCGAGAGACGATCTGAGGGAAACCTTCTCCTATTTCATGGAGAAAGGAGTTGCAGCTGAACGATTCTTCGTTGACAAGGAACTATTTGGGAACATTGCACAGGCTGCGTCCCAGTACCCAGGAGCTAAGGTGCAGCTTTTGTTTATCGAACAACCCAGATGAAGGGGCAATATCCATAGTACAAGACAACACCCAGATTGAATAGAGCAGGAGAGAAAACAGATGAATCAAGAAGGATTAGTTAAGTGACGCCTAGTTTGTAGAGTTTAGGAGGAAGGGAAGGCATTAAAGGTGCAATTTGTTGAAGCAGGTAAAGAGTTGCACAGTTGCGATTCTGGGAAAGAATGTGTTATATCAGGAAACGGTGCAGGGAGGAGGAAGAGCGCAACAAAAGAAAGAGTTTCCATTTACATAGCGCCTTCCATGTCCTGAGGATGCCCTAAAGTGCTTCGCAGCCATTGCGTCATTAACAAGGCTGACAATTTATGCAAAGCAAGGTCCCACAAATGCAATGAGATAAATGGCCATATCATCTGCTTTTAGTTTTGTTGGTTGAGGCCAAGACATCGGGAGAATTCCCTCCTCTTTGATAACTGCGTAAACATGAACAGGTAGGTGGGGCCTTGGTTTAATGTCTCATCTGAAAGGTGGCGCCTCCAAGGGTGCAGCACTCACTCAGTAGTAACAATAATAACTCTTATTTATAGAGCGCCTTTAATGTAGTAAAATGTCCTAAGGCGCTTCACAGCGGTATTGTAAGACAAAACAGATAAATTTGACACCGAGCCACAAAAGATGAAATTAAGGCAGATGACTAAAACCTTGTTTAAAGAGGTTGGTTTTAACGAGCGTCTTAAAGGAGGAAAGAGAGGTAGAGAGGCAGAGGTTTAGGGAGGGAGTTCCAGAGCTTGGGGCCCAAACAGCTGAAGGCACGGCCACCGATGGTTGAGCAGTTATAATGAGAGATGTTCAAGAGGCCAGAATTTGAGGAGCGCAGACATCTTTGTGGGATTGTGACGCTGAAAAAGATGAGAGATAGGAAGGGGCAAGGCCAAGGAGTGAGTTGTAAACAAGGATGAGGATTTTGAAATCTGGAGCCAATGTAGGTCAGAAAGCACAGGGGTGATGGCTGATCGTGACTGAGTGCAAGTTAGGACACGAGCTGCTGAGTTTTAGATGACCCCATGTTTATGTAGTGTAGAATGTGGGAGGCCAGCCAGGAGTGAGTTGGAGTAGTCAAGTGTAGAGGTAACAAAGGTATGAATGAGGGTTTCAGCAGCAGAATAGCTGAGGCAGGGCGGAGGCAGGCAATGTTACGGAGATGGAAAAAGGCGGTTTTAGTTATGCCGCGGATATGTGGCTGGAAACTCATTTCAGGGTCAAATATGAACCTAGGTTGCTAACAGTCTTGTTCACCCTCAGATTGATGCAAGGGAGAGGGATGGCGACTGGTTAGAACATACATAAGAACATAAGAATTAGGAACAGGAGTAGACCATCTAGCCCTTGAGCCTGCTCCGCCACTCAACAAGATCATGGCTGATCTGGCCGTGGACTCAGCTCCACTTACCCGCCCGCTCCCCGTAACCCTTAATTCCCTTATTGGTTAAAAATCTATCTATCTGTGATTTGAATATATTCAATGAGCTAGCCTCAACTGCTTCCCTGGGCAGAGAATTCCACAGATTCACAACCCTCTGGGAGAAGAAATTCCTTCTCAACTCAGTTTTAAATTGGCTCCCCTGTATTTTGAGGCTGTGCCCCCTAGTTCTAGTCTCCCCAACCAGTGGAAACAACCTCTCTGCCTCTATCTTGTCTATCCCTTTCATTATTTTAAATGTTTCTAGAAGATCACCCCTCATCCTTCTGAACTCCAACGAGTAAAGACCCAGTCTACTCAATCTATCATCATAAGCTAACCCCTTCATCTCCGGAATCAGCCTAGTGAATCGTCTCTGTACCCCCTCCAAAGCTAGTATATCCTTCCTTAAGTAAGGTGACCAAAACTGCATGCAGTACTCCAGGTGCGGCCTCACCAATACCCTGTACAGTTGCAGCAGGACCTCCCTGCTTTTGTATTCCATCCCTCTCGCAATGAAGGCCAACATTCCATTCGCCTTCCTGATTACCTGCAAACTAACTTCTTGGGATTCATGCACAAGGACCCCCAGGTCCCTCTGCACCGCAGCATGTTGTAATTTCTCCCCATTCAAATAATATTCCCTTTTACTGTTTGTTTTTCCAAGGTGGATGACCTCACATTTTTCGACATTGTATTCCATCTGTCAAACCTTAGCCCATTCGCTTAACCTATCTAAATCTCTTTGCAACATCTCTGTGTCCTCTACACAACCCGCTTTCCCATTAATCTTTGTGTCATCTGCAAGTTTTGTTGCACTACACTCTGTCCCCTCTTCTAGGTCATCTATGTATATTGTAAACAGTTGTGGTCCCAGCACCGATCCCTGTGGCACACCACTAACCACTGATTACCAACCCGAAAAGGACCCATTTATCCCGACTCTCTGCTTTCTGTTAGCCAGCCAATTCTCGATCCGTGCTAATACATTTCCTCTGATTCCGCGTACCTTTATCTTCTGCAGTAGCCTTTTGTGTGGCACCTTATCGAATGCCTTTTGGAAATCTAAATACACCTCTATCCACCATGCTCGTTATATCCTCAAAGAATTCCAGTAAATTAGTTAAACATGATTTCCCCATCATGAATCCATGCTGCGTCTGCTTGATTGCACTATTCCTATCTCGATGTCCCGCTATTTCTTCCTCAATGGTAGCTTCAAGCATTTTCCCCACTACAGATGTTAAACTAACCGGCCTATAGTTACCTGCCTTTTGTCTGCCCCCTTTTTTAAACAGAGGTGTTACATTAGCTGCATTCCAATCCGATGGTACCTCCCCAGAGTCCAGAGAATTTTGGTAGATTATAACGAATGCAATTGCTATAACTTCCGCCATCTCTTTTAATACCCTGGGATGCATTTCATCAGGACCAGGGGACTTGTCTACCTTGAGATCCATTAGCCTGTCCAGCACTACCCCCCCTAGTGATGGTGATTGTCTCAAGGTCCTCCCTTCCCACATTCCCGTGACCAGCAATTTTTGGCATTCTTCCACTGTGAAGACCGAAGCAAAATAATTGTTTAAGGTCTCAGCCATTTCCACATTTCCCATTATTAAATCCCCCTTCTCATCTTCTAAGGGACCAACATTTCCTTTGTCACTCTTTTCCGTTTTATATATCGGTAAAAGCTTTTACTATCCGTTTTTATGTTTTGCGCAAGTTTACTTTTGTAATCTATCTTTCCTTTCTTTATTGCTTATGGAACGCAGTTTGTGGTGGGGACCAAAGATAATTGCTTCGGTCTTTCCAATATTTAATGGGAGAACATTTCTGCTCATTCAGTCGGACAAGCAGTCTGACAATTTAGAGACCATGGAGGGGTTGAGAGAAGTGGGGGTGAGGTAGTGCTGGGTGTCATCAGCGTACATGTGGAAACTGATGCTGTGTTTTTGGATGATGTCACCAAGGGGCAACATGTAGATGAGAAATAGGAGGGGTCAAGGATAGATCCTTGGGGGCATCAGAGGTAACGATGTGGGAGTGGGAAGAGAAGCCATTGCTGGAAATTTTCTGGCTACGATTAGATAGATAAGAATGGAACTAGGCGAGTGCAGTCCCACCCAGCTGGACGATTGTTCAGAGGCATTGGAGGAAGATGGAGCAGTCAACCGTGTCAAAGGCTGCAGACAGGTCGAGGGAGGGATAGTTTACCTTTGTCATACTCACACAGGATGTTATTTGTGACTTTGATGAGAGCTGCTTCGGTACTGTGGCAGGGGCGAAGACCAGAATTCAAACATTGAATTCATGGAAAGACGGTCACGGATTTGGGAGGTGACAACACGTTCAAGTACTTTGGACAGGAAAGGGAGGTTGGCGATGGGGCAATAGCCAGCAAGCAAAGTGGGGTCAAGGGTTGGTTTTTGAGGAGAGGGGTGATGACGGCAGATTTGAGGGAGAGAGAACCGTTAACAATGTCGGCTAACGGGAGACAAAAAAGGACGTTGGGTGGTCAGCAGTTTAGTGGGAATTGGGTCAAGGGAGCAGGAAGTGGGGCTCATAGACGGGATGTGTTTGTGGAGATCAAGAGGGGAGATAAAAGAGAAACTAGAGAAAGATGTGAGTGTAGGACCAGGGCAGGTGGGAGCGTCAGATGAAGTTTGGCCCTGTGGGCTCGGGGAAGGAAAGGAACTTGCAGAGGCAGCTGATCGGATGCTCTCAATCATTGAGACAAAGAAGTCTGAGCTCCTCACACTTGTTGGAGGCGACTGTGGTAGAGACAGGGGAGAGGGGTTTAAGGAGAAGGTTAACAGTAGAGAATAGTAGCCAGGGGTAATTTTTGCAATCCAGAATGAGCGGTTTTTGTAGACAAGAGTAGGAACCGATAATGTTTTGTGTGTTCGAGCCAGATCTGGTGGTGAATGGCTAAACCAGTTGTCTGCCTCATCCGTTCAAGTCTGCGCCCTTTTGACTTGAGGGAGCGAAGATGAGGGCTGTACCGGGGGAATGGCCAGCGTGGGAGAGAGTTATCTCTTATAAGGGACTCGATCTTCAAAGGTGGTGGTGAGCGTGGGGTTGAGCAGGAATGTTTAGATTGGGGAAGGGGGATGTGGGTCGAGAGCGATACAAGGAAATGGTCAGAGATGGCTTTATCTTTAATTGACACGGTTGGAATAGCGAGGCCACGTGAGATTGCAAGGTCGAGGGGGTGGCTGTGAATATGGATTGGGGAGTTTACATGGAGGGAGAGATTAAGGGAGGACAGGAGGCTAGTGACCTCAGAGGAGAGAGAGCATGATGAATTAAGATGGAGATTGAAGTCACCGAGGGTGAGAAGTCGCTCGGTGCAGAGGCTGAGGGAGGAAAGCAGTGAGGATATGTCCGTGATAAAGTTTTTATTATACTGGGGTGGGCAGCAGAGACCGAGAATTTTGAATGAGAGGGGTGGAATACGCTGAGGTGTTCCAAAGATGAGAACATGCCGGAGGAGTAGGGGACAGACCAAGGTGTGATTTGGTGGTGAGGGCTACACTGCCACCACGGCAGTCTGGGCGGGGCAAGTGGTGGAAGGTATAGCCGGGAAGGAAGGCTTCGATTAAAGGTAGTGTGTCATTATCCCTGTCACATTTCCGTTCATGCCACAATGTCGATGCAGTCATCCATGATAAGGTCACGGATGGCAAGGGCCTTGTTCGCAAGTGAACGGACATTCTGCAAGGAGATTTTGAGAGGATCGGTGATGGCTGATCTACTGCCAGAATACACATGGTCATTGCTTGGAGGGATGAGTTGGACGGGGAGATTTCCACGGTTAGCCCTAACTAGGTGATAAGGTCGGTGAGACAGTAGAATGGGACAGTTGGGGTTACTGCTTGTGAGGAGACAGCGACGAGGGCCATGATGGGCCCTTCGGAGAATGCCAAGAGAGGGAAGCTGCAGGCTTGTCTGGAGTGTCAGCCTGGGTTATGTGCTTCAGTCTTAGAGTAAGGTTTAACTCTGAGACGAGAGTGCTACCAACTGAGCCAAGTTGACATATGTAGGGTGATGTATTTGAAACTTAGGAAGGACAAGAGAGGAAAATTTAGAAGAGAACTGGCAGAAAGGAGGCCAAGAGATTTTCTCTAACTTCGCTTGCTCAGAAACCAGTGTTTTACCTGGTGGTTGGTGAACACATTGTGCCACATGTGATATTTGTAGAAATTTGTGGAATTTATTTACCCTAACACTGAGTGCAATAACATGGATAAAACGTGACAGGGTTGCTTATTGCTGACAAAAAATGTTTGTATCTTGTAAGTTTGTAAAAGAGGTTTATCTTCCACAGCTAAGGTTTTGCAGCATCCCCTGAGCCCAGATGTGAGCCAGGTTGTGATATACTGCATTGGTGATGATAAAACAACTGCTATATTTTCATATTCTGATGGTCTCTAAAACTACACTTAACCCTGAATGAAGAACAAACCACAGTTGATCAGTATCCAGTGAAATGGTGATGATTAAAATAAGTCTGTATTTCACTTTGTAAACCAGAAGCTGGAGATTGCTTGTAAATCCCGATTGGGCAATCAGCCAAAAGCCACGTAGTGAAAAGCATTAAATAATTGAGAGCCAGCCCTGACACAAGAGGCTTTTGTCACCAAATGCAGACTGTAAATATGAGTGGTAATAGCATTGCACTTGCAAAAATGATCTACAATATTTGATTAAAAATTATTTCCTTCTTAAGGTGCTGACTCTCCCTGGGGTACAGTCCCTGAAGGTGCTGAC
This sequence comes from Pristiophorus japonicus, assembly GCF_044704955.1. Taxonomy (NCBI): domain Eukaryota; kingdom Metazoa; phylum Chordata; class Chondrichthyes; family Pristiophoridae; genus Pristiophorus; species Pristiophorus japonicus. The sequence continues at coordinate 63,004,266 of NC_091997.1, forward strand.
TCTCCCTGGGGTACAGTCCCTGAAGGTGCTGACTCTCCCTGGGGTACAGTCCCTGAAGGTGCTGACTCTCCCTGGGGTACAACCCCTGAAGGTGCTGACTCTCCCCGGGGTACAGTCCCTGAAGGTGCTGACTCTCCCTGGGGTACAATCCCTGAAGGTGCTGACTCTCCCTGGGGTACAGTCCCTGAAGGTGCTGACTCTCCCTGGGGTACAATCCCTGAAGGTGCTGACTCTCCCTGGAGTACAGTCACTGAAGGTGCTGACTCTCCCCGGGGTACAGTCCCTGAAGGTGCTGACTCTCCCTGGGGTACAGTTTCTCCCTGGGGTACAGTCCCTGAAGGTGCTGACTCTCCCTGGGGTACAGTCCCTGAAGGTGCTGACTCTCCCTGGGGTACAGTCCCTGAAGGTGCTGACTCTCCCTGGGGTACAGTCTCTCCCTGGGGTACTGTCCCTGAAGGTGCTGACTCTCCCTGGGGTACAGTCCCTGAAGGTGCTGACTCTCCCTGGGGTACAGTCCCTGAAGGTGCTACCTCTGATCGCCCTCCAGTGAACTTTGGTCATCACATGAGAACGAGGATGGACTTGGTAATAATGCCCCTGTGGTTAAATAGCCTGCCAGCACTCACCGTGGAGACTCACATGAATGATAGTCATTAGGATGAGGTACTGGATCACGACTGATGGCTGTGGTCCAACCCTCAGCATGAACTCGACCTTGAGGAGGGAGGAAGGGGACACGTGGAGGGGTGGCAAAGCATCAGTGTGCATATGAATTTTTGATGCCTATCGAGTTGAAATGTGGAAAATGACCGTCAGTACATTTCTGGATTCTGCCCGTTCACATTTATGGTGTGTCTGGAGCCATGTGACATTAAGGTGAAGTACTGGAGTTAACAGTCACTGTGGGTGGGAACGATTTGCGGGGATAATAAGAACATACGGCCCCTCGAGCCTGCTCCGCCATTCAATAAGATCACTGCAGCACTTTGCAATCTTTCTCCATTTTAGTAATAACTTATTCTTAGATTTTTTCGGCCAACGTGCATGACCTCACACTTTCCAACATTATACTCCACCTGCCCAATTTTTGCCCACTCACTTAGCCTGTCTATGTCCTTTTGCAGATTGTTTATGTCCTCCTCACACATTGCTTTTCCTCCCATCTTTGTAGCGTCAGCAAACTTGGCTACGTTACACTCAGTCCCTTCTTCCAGGTTGTTAATTTAGATTGTAAATAGTTGGGGTCCCAGCACTGATCCCTGCGACACCCCACTAGTTACTGGTTGCCAACCAGTGAAGATTTCTAAATCTCTGGCATTTAAGTTCGACAGTGAGATGATTCTAAACAATTGGAACAGTTTATTAAAACACACACACACATGCACATCCACCTTAGTTACAACAGATACAATGAGGTTATAATAAAGAGTGTTATACGTTACTTCCCTTTGGCTGGCTGGTTCAGGAGGGGGAGAAAAGTCTTGCTGAGTTCTTTATACCTCTCAAAAGCAATTGTCCCTCCGAAAGCCTCAGAATTGGTCCGTGGTTCCAGGGCAGTTCCTTATTGGCTCTCCTCACACATGTGGCTGTCTGGTCTGGCTCAGCCATCTCTTGATTAATTTAATGGCTTTCCAATACACACAACCCACATGGCAGCTCTGGGCTTCCATTTTGTTTCAACACAAACAGGCCTTTCTGTATAATCTACACTTTTAACATTTATACATTCACAATCAATTTTAATCATTAATAAACACTTTTATTCTTACAAACTCCCCACCTTGAGGGGGATATATCCTTATTGATCCATCATATAGTTTATCTCCTCGGAGATCGCATATTATAGACATTAAGAGGGAGAGAGAGAAAAGTGGGTGGCCTGACTTGGTCCCCACCTCGTAAGGTGTAGGTGATTTACTATAGTCCAATCACAGCGGCGACTCTCCCGTTCCCGTAATCTCGGTGCACCGTCGCTTCTCGAAGCACATTGACAATGTTTGTGAGTCATGCTGCAGCTCCTGCTTCTCCATCTTCCCTCGGCTTCGGTCTTGGCCAGTGTCGTCCTGACAACCGTGAGGATCTGTTACATGGTCCGTGGGAAACAAGATCGGTGCAGTATTTACTCTTTGGCAGTTTTTAACTGATTAATGTGAAACCACTTCTTGCACTTAACACCCTTTTCCCCCGATAACTGAAGCAAATAAACCGCGGGCTTCAATCGGTCAGTAATTTTATACGGTCCCCACCACCTGGGCTCAAAGGCATGCTGCTTTTTTCCATAATTTGGAATCATTACCGAGTCTCCCACCTCGTATTCACAGGGACGCACTTTCTTGTCAAAGTACTTTTTAATTTGTCTTTTTGACTTCCCCAATTTGGTGGCCACAAATCGATTGACCTGATCGGTGTGATCTACCACTTGTTCCAGCCACTTGGAACTACATGTTTTCATTGTCAGGGGACTCATCCCTGTTAGTGTTAGCTGGCCTGGTGTTCTCATGAGCCTCCCCAAGATGGCCTGATATGGGGAGACCCCTGTTGTTCTGTGAGGTGTGGACCTCATTGCCATTAAGCACATTGGCAGCATGTTAGCCCATTGAGTGGGGTGGTCCGCACTAAACATTAACTTGAGAGTCCTGTTCTCCCTATTGACCCCTCTGGATGACTGGGGGTGGTGGGCTATATGTAATTTGTGTTTTATCCCCAACATTTCCTGCAGGTGGGTAAAAGTTTTACCGGTAAAGTGAACCTTGATCGCTGACCACTTGTACTGGTACTCCCCACCTACAAAACACATGATTCAATAGTGTTTTGGCTGCTGTGACTGCGGTGTTGGAGCGGCAGGGGAATGCTTCGATCCATTTAGTGAATTGATCCACCACCACTGGGGCATGCTGAAAATTGCCTTGCGCCTGTGGAAGTGGCCCAATGAAGTCTATCTGGTGAGTCCATGGCCCTTGAGGTGGAGGTGCGCTTTGAAGCAAGGCTCGGTTAGTGCATGCGGGAGAATTGTGTTGCAGGCATGGTAGGCATCGCGCCACGTATTGGTTGATTGTTTCCCTCATGGAAAGCCACCAAGCTGTGGATGCTACCTTATAGAAGGTTACCAAGGCCGAATAGTGCCCTGCTGTGGGATGGGAGTGAAAGAGGGAGAGCAGTTCCTGACCCACCTCTGGTGGAACACACACCACCGGGCAGGCGTTTGGCTTTCTTTTGAACATCAGCAACTGCTCATCTGAGTCAGGGGCAGTGGTTAGTATGGTATTGGGAGCCCAGGCTGTTGGTTGAGGAAGGGGTCTACCTTCCTCGTGCCAGGCGCTTACAACAGCATATGACCAGTATTGCTGCTGCAGGGATTTTAAATCGAGGTGATCTGTTGGGGAGGCCTTGCTAACAGCATTGCAGGGCTGAACAACTATATCCTCTATCTCCCCATCAATAGCAGTGTCCTTGGCTGCTCTGTCTGCTCTGGAATTTCCCTCACTATGTGGGCCCCCTTTTCTATGGGCTGCTACCTTTCCTATGAAGCAGGGCTGGGATCAATGTTTAAGGTATCACCAGAGCAGGCGTAACCAGGGCCTTACCGTCTATCATACAATAGTCATTTTTGTGGTATAGGGACAGGGAGAGCTTGGTGTTTATAGCATAGCCACTATCGGACCAAATATTCACCGGTCTATCTGAGGTCTCCTTTACAGCAGTTAGAAGTGCGGCGATTTCTGCATATTGTGAAGAGTGTGTTGCATCTTCGCTGGATGGTTCTTTCTGGCAATACCACAGCATATCCGGTGTGAGGGGACCCTTCAATGTGATATGAGGATCCATCGATGTAGACATCTGGGGCACCCTGTATGGGCTCTTTCTGCACAGGATGGGTCTCAAAGTTAATTAGGGGTAACGGACATTCGTGAGGGTCATAGATCATAAATGTCCATTTGCTGAGATGCTGCGAGGAAACTAGCGAATCTCCAGGTTTCATCAGTAGTTTCAGAGGTGTGTGTCCGCTGTGCAGGATTGTAGCCTGTAACCCAGTAATAAAGGTAAAGTGATGTACTGACCAGAAGACGGCCAATAGGTGGCGCTTGCATGCAGTATATGCCTTTTCTGCCCCCTGCAGGATTCGAGACGCATATGCAATAGGCTGCAGTCGATCAGCTCGCATTTGGCACAGAACTGCAGTGAGGCTTTGCTCTGTAGTCCCGACCTCCAAATGGAAGGGCTGCATGGGGTCAGGAGGGATCAGACATGCGGCCTGTATCACTGCGGTTTTTAATTTAGGCCTGGGTTGGGTGTGGGCATCAGTCCATGCCGGGCGTATGTCATCACCTTGCAGTTTTATTAAATCATACAGGGGCTTTGCACACTCTGCAAAGCCTGGGATAAAGTTCCTTTGGTACCCCACCAAACCCAAGAATAATCGTAGGGCTGTTTTTGAAGTGGGTAATGGCAGTCGCTGTATTATCTCCACCTTGTGAGAGTCGGGGGATGTTCCCTCTGGAGAAATGGACACTCCTAGAAAGGTGACCCGTTCTTTTACTAATTGAGCCTTACGGGGATTCACTTTTAGTCCCGCCTGAGCCAACAATGTCAAAAGTTCGTGCAAACGGGACAAATGCTCCTCCATGCTGTCGGTTGCCAGCAGTAGGTTGTCTACGTACTGTATCAAACAGGTAGGGCGGGGAAAGTCTTTTAAAATTGCAGCCATTCTTTTGTGGAATATTGTGAGGGCATTGTGGAGCCCCTGAGGCAAGCTTGTCCAGGTGTTGCTCTGGTCCTCAAATGTGAATGCAACTTTGTACTGGTCTTCCCCTTTAACAGGGATACTCCAGAATCCATTGGCGATGTCGAGGGTCGGGAAGTACTTGGAACCCACAGGAATTTGGAATAATACGGTAGAAGTTTCTCTTACTACTGGTGAACAGGCTGGTGTTACAGAATTTAACTTTCTGCAATCAACAGTCCAGTCGCCAGCTGCTATCAGGCTTTTTAACCGGCCATGTGGGGGAATTGGTCGTGAAAATGCCTGTCCTAAGAACACCCTGCTCGACTAGGGATTTTATGGTGTCTCAGATGTAATGGTGACTCTCCCTTGGGATGGGGTACTGTTTAGTGAATGAGTGGGGGGGGGGGGGGGCCCTCAATAGATTCCTCGCCTGCCATTTTTCCACAGCCATGCTTACACGTGGCAAACACCACTAGGTGTTCCTGAATTAATTTCGCCACAGCTTCATTTTCGCTCCCCGGAGGGTCAAACTCAGATTGCTTTTTAACATCTGAAATTTCTATCACTCCTGCCTTATCTCTCAATCCCATCCAAACACAGTCCTGATTATAATCTATCACCGCGCTATTCCCCTTCCGTTGGGGATGGTCATCAGCATAAGTACTGGGACTTACAGGTGAGGCCTCCCAACTGAAGTTCAGTGGCCTTCCCTGTATACGCGGTGGTTGTATCACCGTTAAACCCTTTAAGGGTCATACAATCCTTGCCCGCCGCTGCATGGCGTTCAGGGTATGGGGTGTGGATGATGGGAACGGCTGAGCCAGTATTGATAAGCATAATCTGTTGCCTGCCCCCTTTTAAGACAACAAGGAATACTGGTCTCCGGCTACCATCATGTCGGAACCCCACTTCCGACCATTCTTTGGGGGCCGAACCCAGTCATAGGGGCGATCCTGGAATGGGTCTCTCTAATGCGTGTGCATCGACGATTGCGTGCACCAGTAAATGATTTTGCATCCTCCCCTTGGCAATTTGGGTTTGTATGAGGGTTATCAATTGATCCAATCTTTGATCTGTCCCAGAGGGCTTGGATTCGTCCCTCGGGAGTTATCCATGTGTTGCAACATGGTTTGGTGCTGGTCTGGGTCTGCTGCAGTATTTTGCTAGATGGCCTACCTTCTTACAATTAAAGCACTATCCCTTAAAGGAATAGTTTTGAGATCCCTCCACCATTGACACTAGTTTATTTGCAGGGGGTGGTGACTTCACCTTTAACTGGTCTTTTACCATCTCCCAGGCTCTTTGAGCGCTGGTCTCTATATCTGTCCACTGATTGGTGGACCTCATGGCTATTCCCAGGGTGATTTTAACTAAAGGGTGGAGATGGGTCAGGAACATAGATTTAAATTGTTCCTGATTCTTTCCTACTGTAGCATTTGCGGGTGCCTGGTTCTGCTTACGTTGATAGATATTGTACAGGTGATTACTGAAGGCTCTAGGGGTCTCTTCTGGACGCTGCTTGGTCTGATTAAACAGAGCCACTAAGTTCAAGTTTTGGATCCCTAAATGGTTTAGAATCTCGGTCATGAGTACATCGGCCGCTGCGCCAGGCTGGATTATCTTTTAGGAAGTGGAACAGTCCAAGAAATCCCTGGCGACTACATGTGCGGGAAGTGTATCCTGCTGCAGCTTCTGACAGACCCATATTGTGGCACTGGAGCTGTGGGTGGATTCACTCTGGAGCATCCGCGATGCTGAGGATGTTGTGAATAGCACGTTTAGTGTATCCTTTACCTGTGGAAGGAAGAGCAGTGGAAGGAAGGGAATGCAGGGGTCCCCTGCAGCCATCCCCCTCCAAAACAGATACATCGCTTTGGGTGCTGTTGGGGATGACTCACCAGGGGAGGTCAGCAGCAGCCAAGTTCATGGCACCGTGGGTGGCTCTGCTGCACAGGAGGGCAGGAAAAAGAGTGGGAGAGCGATAGTGGTAAGGGATTCTATTGTAAGGGGAATAGATAGGTGTTTCTGCGGCCGCAATCGAGACTCCAGGATGGTATGTTGGCTCCCTGGTGCAAGGGTCAAGGATGTCTCGGAGCGGCTGCAGGACATTTTGGAGGGGGAGGGTGAACAGCCAGTTGTCGTGGTGCATATAGGTGCCAACAATATAGGTAGAAAACGGCATGAGGTCCTACAAACTGAATTTAGGGAGCTCGGAGTTAAATTTAAAAAGTAGGACCTCAAAGTACCAATGCCATGTGCTAGTCAGAGTAGGAATCGCAGGATAGCTAAGATGAATATGTGGCTTGAGCACTGGTGCAGAAGGGAGGGATTCAAATTCCTGGGCAGGACTGGAACCAATGTCCTAGGGGGAGTGTTTGCTAGTGCTGTTGGGGAGAGGTTAAACTAATATGGCAGAGGATGGGAACCTATGCAGGGAGACAGAGGGAAGTAGAATGGGGGCAGAAGCAAAAGATAGAAAGAAGTAAAAGTAAAAGTGGAGGGCAGAGAAACCCAAGGCAAAAATCAAAAAGGGCCACATTACAGCAAAATTCTAAAGGGGCAAAGTGTGTTAAAAAGACAAGCCTGAAGGCTCTGTGCCTCAATGCGAGGAGTATTCATAATAAGGTGGACGAATTAACTGCGCAGGCAGCAATTAACGAATATGATATAATTGGGAATCGCGGAGACATGGCTCCAGAGTGAACAAGGCTGGGCACTCAACATCCAGGGGTATTCAACATTCAGGAAGGATAGACAGAAAGGAAAAGGAGGTGGGGTAGCGTTGCTGGTTAAAGAGGAAATTAACAAAATAGTAATGAAGGACATTAGCATGGATGATGTGGAATCTGTATTCCACATCATCCAAAGGGCAGAAAACGCTAGTGGGAGTTGTGTACAGACCACCAAACAGTAGGAGTGAGGTTGGAGGCAGCATCAAACAAGAAATTAGGGATGCATGCAATAAAGGTACAGCAGTTATCATGGGCGACTTTAATCTACATATAGATTGGGCTAACCAAACTGGTAGCAATACGGTGCAGGGGGATTTCCTGGAGTGTATTAGGGATGGTTTTCTAGACCAATATGTCGAGGAACCAATTAGAGGGCTGGCCATCCTAGACTGGGTGGTGTGTAATGAGAAAGGACTAATCAGCAATCTTGTTGTGCGAGGCCCCTTGGGGAAGAGCGACCATAATATGGTAGAATTCTTTATTAAGATGGAGAGTGACACAGTTAATTCAGAGACTAGGGTCCTGAACTTAGGGAAAGGTAACTTCGACGGTATGAGCCGTGAATTGGCTAGAATAGACTGGTGAATGATACTTAAAGGGTTGACGGTGGATAGGCAATGGCAAACATTTAAAGATCACATGGATGAACTTCAACAATTGTACATCCCTGTCTGGAGTAAAAATAAAACTGGGAAGGTGGCTCAACTGTGGCTAAGAAGGCAAATGGTATGTTGGCCTTCATAGCTAGGGGATTTGAGTATAGGAGCAGGGAAGTCTTTCTGCAGTTGTACAGGGCCTTGGAGAGGCCTCACCTGGAATATTGTGTTCAGTTTTGGTCTCCTAATCTGAGGAAGGACGTTCTTGCTATTGAGGGAGTGCAGCGAAGGTTCACCAGACTGATTCCTGGGATGGCAGGACTGACATATGATGAGATTCTGGATCGACTGGGCCTGTATTCACTGGAGCTTAGAAGGATGAGAGGGGATCTCATAGAAACATATAAAATTCTGACGGGACGGGACAGGTTAGATGCAGGGAGCATGTTCCCGATGTTGGGGAAGTCCAGAACCAGGGGTCACAGTCTAAGGATAAGGGGTAAGCCATTTAGGACTGAGATGAGGAGAAACTTCTTCACCCAGAGAGTTGTTAACCTGTGGAATTCCCTGCCGCTGAGAGTTGTTGATGCCAGCTCATTGGATATATTCAAGAGGGCTAAAGGGATCAAGGGGTATGGAGAGAAAGCAGGAAAGGGGTACTGAGGTGAATGATCAGCCATGATCTTATTGAATGTTGGTGCAGGCTCGAAGGGCTGAAATGCCTACTCCTGCACCTATTTTCTATGTTTCTATGTCTCTATGCAAGAAGATTCATGTTAAGTCTCTGTCTTCCAACTCGGGGTGCCCCCCTCCTGAAATTTGCCCACCTCCTATTAACTTCCAGTGGGTCGTCCCCATCATTAATGGGCCCCTACTCGTGGCTACAAGCCGTGGCGTCAGCACCAGATATGGGCCATGAGTCGGTATGGTTACTGGTGATGAGACCGTGCGTATTACGTCGTAAAGAAGTGGTTACTATGGCTCTTGTGTCTCCAAGATATCCCATTCTACACCACTCTCCTGGGGATTATACTAACTGCCTTCCTTATCCCAATCTGTCTCCCCCTCGTCCCCTTCTGCTGTCTCTGTTATGGCTCCCCGTGTTACTGCGGATACTAGGGCCCGCTGCTCCCCTAACTTACTTTTTAGCCTTGCTATTTCTAGTTGGCACTGGGAGTGATCTGCCTCCCTATGTGGCTTCTTAATTACTTCCCTTAATGCTCCCTTAGCATCTTCTATCTCTTGCTGGAGCCTCAAGTTTTCCAATTTATATTTTTGAAACTCTTAATTTGTTTTCATTTGCTTCAACGGCTGCTGTGGTGTTTAAGTTTGAGAGACTTTGTTGTAGCAATGAAGCTGCCTGTTCGGCCCCTTTTTCTAATTGCTTAATACTGTGGTTTAATTGACCAATTTCTTGTCTTAAATGCTGTATGCTTAAGTGCTCCCTCTTTTAATTGCTTCACAAGTTGGAGGCCTTCTTCCTTTTGTTGTTTTATACCTTAAATCTCTCTTTTAGTTGACTCTCTTTTACTTGCAATTCTTTCAAATTTTGTATCACTTTGGCATCCTGTCTCATTAATTCCTCATCTTTCTGGGCACAATAAAATGCGCTGAAGACCACGCGACTGTTTGCCTGTTTTGGCCTTGTGTACTCTCTCCTGGATAAGTTTCACCATCTCCCCGAATGACGCAGATTGACCCTCGTGGATGTGCTGTCCCTGTGCCTTTTAACTCTTCTGTGTCTTGTATCGGGAACTTTTTAGACAACTTCTCCTGATAAACCCAGCTCAACATTTCTTTTTATTGTTGGCTTTCTGCCCGTGACCGATCCCTTCATCCTGTGTCTTTTGAATATAACTACTGGTGAGTCCTCACTTAAACAGTTACAACTATCGAGACCACTGCTCCATAAGAACATAAGAATTAGGAACAGGAGTAGGCCATCTAGCCCCTCGAGCCTGCTCCGCCATTCAACAAGATCATGGCTGATCTGGCCGTGGACTCAGCTCCACTTACCCGCCCGCTCCCCATAACCCTTAATTCCCTCATTGGTTAAAAATCTATCTATCTGTGATTTGAATACATTCAATGAGCTAGCCTCAACTGCTTCCTTGGGCAGAGAATTCCACAGATTCACAACCCTCTGGGAGAAGAAATTCCTTCTCAACTCGGTTTTAAATTGGCTCCCCCGTATTTTGAGGCTGTGCCTCCTAGTTCTAGTCTCCCCAACCAGTGGAAACAACCTCTCTGCCTCTATCTTGTCTATCCCTTTCATTATTTTAAATGTTTCTATAAGATCACCCCTCATCCTTCTGAACTCCAACGAGTAAAGACCCAGTCTACTCAATCTATCATCATAAGGTAACCCCCTCATCTCCAGAATCAGCCTAGTGAATCGTCTCTGTACCCCGTCCAAAGCTAATATATCCCTCCTTAAGTAAGGTGACCAAAACTGCACACAGTACTCCAGGTGCGGCCTCACCAATACCCTGTACAGTTGCAGCAGAACCTCCCTGCTTTTGTACTCCATCCCTCTCGCAATGAAGGCCAACATTCCATTTGCCTTCCTGATTACCTGCTGCACCTGCAAACTAACTTTTTGGGATTCATGCACTTGAGGTTGAAATGAACTTCTGATGCCTCTGGTTGCAAGCAGTTCTTGCAGCAGCATCTCAAGGATTTTACTCAAAAGAGTTTCATGCACAAGGACCCCCAGGTCCCTCTGCACCGCAGCATGTTGTAATTTCTCCCCATTCAAATAATATTCCCTTTTACTGTTTTTTTTCCAAGGTGGATGACCTCACATTTTCCGACATTGTATTCCATCTGCCAAACCTTAGCCCATTCGCTTAACCTATCTAAATCTCTTTGCAGCCTCTCTGTGTCCTCTACACAACCCGCTTTCCCACTAATCTTTGTGTCATCTGCAAATTTTGTTACACTACACTCTGTCCCCTCTTCTAGGTCATCTATGTATATTGTAAACAGTTGTGGTCCCAGCACCGATCCCTGTGGCACACCACGAACCACCGATTTCCAACCTGAAAAAGACCCATTTATCCCGACTCTGCTTTCTGTTAGCCAGCCAATTCTCGATCCATGCTAATACATTTCCTCTGACTCCGCGTACCTTTATCTTCTGTGGCACCTTATCGAATGCCTTTTGGAAATCTAAATACACCACATCCATCGGTACACCTCTATCCACCATGCTTGTTATATCCTCAAAGAATTCCAGTAAATTAGTTAAACATGATTTCCCCTTCATGAATCCATGTTGCGTCTGCTTGATTGCACTATACCTATCTAGATGTCCCGCTATTTCTTCTTTAATGATAGCTTCAAGCATTTTCCCCACTACAGAAGTTAAACTAACCGGCCTATAGTTACTGCCTTTTGTCTGCCCCCTTTTTTTAAACAGAGGCGTTACATTAGCTGTTTTCCAATCGCCAGTCCCGATCCATTGAATCGTTTCTAGCTTATAATTTGCAACACAGATTAGAATCGCAACTCCCGAGATTTCCAATTGTTCAAAAGAATCATCAAAATGCTGTCTCGCCAGGTGCACACATTCTCCACCAATTGTAGGATTTCTAAATCTCTGGCATTAAAGTTTGACAGTGAGACAATTCTTTCTAAACAATTGGAACAGTTTATTAAAAACACACACACACATATGCACATCCACCTTAGTTACAACAGATACAATGAGGTTATAATAAAGAGTGATATACGTTACTTCCCTTTGTCTGGCTGGTTCAGGAGGGGGAGAAAAGTATTTTGCTGAGTTCTTTATATCTCTCAAAACCAATTGTCCCTCTGAAAGCCTCAGGATTGGACCGTGGTACCTGGGCAGTTCCTTATTGGCTCTCCTCACACATGTGGCTGTCTGGTCTGGCTCAGCCATCTCTTGATTAATTAAAATGGCTTTCCAATGCACACAACCCATGCGGCAGCTCTGGGCTTCCATTTTGTTACTTTCAAAACTCAGCCCATGCTAGCAAACTGTGGGCTTTCATTTTGTTTCAACACACACAGGCTTTTCCGTATAACCTACACTTTTAACATTTATACATAAACAGAATCAATTTTAATCATTATTAAACACTTTTATTTTCTTACACCAGAGAATGAACCATTTATTCTGACTCCAAGTTTTCTGTTAGTTAGCCAATCCTCTATCCATGCTAATATATTACCCCCAACTCCGTGAACTTTTATCTTGTGCAGAAACCTTTTATGTGGCACCTTATCGAAGGCCTTCTGGAAATCCAAATACACCACATCCACTGGTTCCCCTTTATCCACCCTGTTCGTTACGTTCTCAAATTTACATCCTCGAAAAGAATTCCAGCAAATTTGTCAAACATGACTTCCTCTTCATAAATCCATGCTGCTCTGCCTGACCGAATTTTGCTTTTCCAAATGTCCTGCTACTGCTTCGTTAACCAACACGAGTACAGGTATCACACAAGAAGTGCATCACACAGTATTAAAGTCTATTGGTTAAACTAATTATTCCTACATAGTATATTAAGCAACACATTAAACTACCCCAGTGATGGTTCTGGAAGCAGTAATGGGAAGGGTGCAGAGCAAACTGCTGATGAATTATTTATTTTCTTTTTGTTTCTCTTACAGCACTTTGTTGGAGGAAATGCTGCTCTCATTGGTCAGAAGCTGGGGACGCATGTGAACCTGTCGGTTAGTCGGGTTATTCCTGCGTACTAGAGATGTAACACGGTGGTCGCAAGTAACACTGTTGGGGAGTTGAATCCTCAGCACTTCCAGCTCACAACAACTGCAGCTCACTGTTCTTATTTTTCGGAGTGGTGGAACTGTTTTTAGACAGTGCTGACTCTGGGGTATGGGATCTATTGGTACTGACTCCCCGTGGGGTACAGTTCCTGAAGGTGCTGACTCTCCCTGGGGTACAGTCCATGAAGGTGCTGACTCTCCCTGGGGTACAGTTCCTGAAGGTGCTGACTCTCCCTGGGGTACAGACCCTGAAGGTGCTGACTCTCCCTGGGGTACAGTCCCTGAAGGTGCTGACTCTCCCTGGGGTACAATTGTGCGAGTGTTGATTTATTTTGGGGTATGATTCCAGGAGTGCTGACAGCCTTCAAGTATGAACCTCAACTCGGGGCCTTTTGACAAGTCCAATCCTGCCCTCACCAGTGTCCGCGTGCAATATCCAATCGGGGTCAAGAGTTGGGGGGCCCAGGTGTGGTGTTGAGCCCAATTATAGACCCCCTTCTCCCCCCTCCCCCCTCCCCCACTGTTGCTGGGACTGAGATCTGATGAATCAGCACGGTGCGGATTGGCCCTGGGACCGTCTGTTTGACCCAGCTGCTCATTGTGTTAACCAGCAACGCTGTCGGAGGAGCCTTTTGATGATGATCGGTCTCCTCCATCAGTGGGCAGCACCGAGAAGGCTGCAGGTCTCCCTGGGATGGTATGACAGGTTTGGTTCCCTGAGCACCTCACCATGCCCCTGCTCGAGGCTGTGACACATGGCTCGCTGTCTGCGAGAAGATGTCGGTGCAGGCCTGGCTCTGCTGATCTCTGGAACATCCCATCACTGCATTCCAACACTCGCTGTGCCGTGCGTATGTGTTCTGTTATTGGGATGAGTATTAATGCTTGTTTTGGTTACAGGTGCTGCTGTGTGGCCCAGTGGGCCCCAAGCTTCATGAACTCTTGGATGATCGAATTATTGTCCCACCGGAATCTCTGCAAGAGGTGGATGAGTATCATCTCATTCTGGAGTACCAGGCTGGTGAGTTAGGAGAGAGGGGTGTTTGTAATTGTTACCATCCGGGAGAGGGGGTGTTTTAGAGTGATGCTAATTGGAACTCCATCCAGCTGCTTCCACTGTCGTCCAGCTGGGTGGGACTGCACTCGCCTGGTTCTTATCTATCTAACCGTAGCCAGAGAATCACCTGCTACAGCTTCTCTTCCCGCCCCTGCATCGTTACCTCTGGTGTCCCCCAAGGATCTGTCCTTGGCCCCTCCTATTTCTCATCTACATGTTGCCCCATGGCGATATCATCCAAAAACACAGCGTCAGTTTCCACATGTACGCTGATGACACCCATCTCTACCTCACCACCACTTCTCTCAACCCCTCCACGGTCTCTAAATTGCCAGACTGCTTGTCCGACTGGATGAGCAGAAATGTTCTCCAATTGAATATTGGGAAGACCGAAGCCATTGTTCTCAGTTCTTGCCACAAACTCCGTTTCCTAGCCACTGACTCCATCTCTCTCCCTAACATCTATCTGTGAGGCTGGCACTGTTTGTAACCTTGGTGTCATATTTGATCCTGAAATGAGTTCTCGACCACATAGCCGCAGCTTAACTAAGACCGCCTATTTCCACTTCTGTAACATAGCCCTTCTCCACCCTTGCCTCAGCTCATCTGCTGCTGAAACCCTCACCCATGCCTTTGTTGCCTTTAAACTTGACAATTCCATGCACTCCTGGTTGGTCTCCTACACTCTACCCTTTGTAAACTTGAGGTCATCCAAAACTCTGCTGCCCGTGTCCTAACTCGTACCAAGTCCCGTTCAACTATCACACCTGTGCTCGCTGACCTACATTGGCTCCCTGTTGAGCAACGGCGCGATTTCAAAATCCTCATCCTTGTTTTCAAATCCCTCCATGACCTCGCCTATCTCTGTAATCTCCTCCAGCCCCACGCCCCCCCCCCCCCCCGAGATGTCTGCGCTCCTCTAATTCTGCCCTCTTGAGTATCCCTGATTATAATCGCTTCACCATTGGTGGCCGAGCCTTCTGTTACCTGGGCCCTAAGCTCTGGAATTCCCTCCCTAAACATCTCCACCTCGCGACCTCTCTCTCCTCCTTTTATGACGCTCCTTAAAATCTATCTCTTTGACCAAGCTTTTGGTTACCTGCCCTAATTTCATCTTATGTGGCTCGGTGTCAAATTTTTTGTCTTAACACTCCTGTGAAGTGCCTTGTGATGTTTTACTACGTTAGAGGCGCTATATAAATACAAGTTGTTGTTGGTCTCAGCACCCTGGGTTGGGAAGGGGAGAAGACTGACTGAATTCTTTAACTACTGCACTTGCTGTAAAGTATACAGGTGCTGGGTGAGGACAGGATCGGGTGGGCTGTGATGCCTTCCCTGGTTGCATTGCCTACTGACGCTATGTTGGATTTATATAGCTCCTTTCATGACCTCAGGACGTCTGAAATGCTTTACAGCCAATGAAGTCCTTTTGAGGTTTAGCTACTGTTGCAATGTAGGAAACGCAGCAGCCAATTTGCGCACAGCAAAATCTAACAAAGAGCAATGCAATAATGAGCAGATAGGAGGTCTTTCTACTCCCGATTTTGTTGAAGTGCTAAAAGCATCACCAAGGTTGAAAAAGAATAGGAGTGAATAAAATAATAGTCATGTGATGGTCAAGCCTCTGTTTTAAAAACCTGTAGATTTTAGGTGGAAGCGAAGACTGAGGAGGGGAGGAATTCCAAAGTTTTCAGTTCCTGCAACAGATCCGTGCAGGGAGGTGACTGAAATCTGAGATGGCCACATTGGCTGTTCGAGCAATTGCATCGTGCTGTGTCTGTCTGACATCACCATAGCATTCCTCCCTTTGGGTCAGAAGGTTATGTGCTTGAGTCCCGTTCCCACGTACTCGAGGCAGGCACTGAGGGGGTGCTGTCCGTCGGATCATTTTTAATCTGAAGTCTGCCTCTTCCTATACACATTAAAAGTCCCACGGCACTATTTGAAGAGGAGCAGGGGGCTCTCCTAGTGTCCTGGCCAACATTCAACCAACACCGCCAAAACAGATTAACTGGTGGGGACATTGCTGGTGATGAGTGGCAGCCACCTTAGCCTACAAAACAAACACTACACTCCAAAAGAATAATCATGCGTGAAGGTCTTTGCGACATTTTAATGGCATAAGCACGTCTTTTGTCTCAACTCCCAATGGAACGCCTGACTACTAACTCCCAGCCCACTTCTCCTCATGCAACCAGTGATGGGGGTACGGTGAAAGCTGGCATTAAATACACTGTCCCGATGGATTATGTAACTTACCAAAGTCTGACTTTGTGCTGAATGTTGGCTGTTGTGTGTTGTGCAGGGGAAACTTGGGGGGAGGTTGAGGCACCTCACGCCAACCGCTTCATCTTGTCCCACGACGTGTCAAATGGAGGGATGAACATGATGGAGACCTTCATAGCGAGCCTGGAGGAGTTTGAACCTGAGCTGATTGTCCTGTCTGGTCTGCACATGATGGAGGGACAGGGGAAGGACGATCGAAATCGGAGACTCCAGGAGGTAAGGCAGAGACACACAGTGCACTCGATATGGGGCAAGGAGTGTCTTTTACTGCATCAAACCACAAGGTGCTGCTATGGCAGAATCTTCCGTCTCTATTCTCTGGATTTCCCTCACTAAATTTCTGCCTTTAATAGCCTTCACAGCCGTTCTGACTTTTAGTCATCATAAGAGCAGGAGCGTTTTGGATTGCAGAGACAAGATTGGCCTCCTGTAGTGTAAACGACTTGGAATGTATTTGCTTTATGGGTTCTTTGCTTAAGAATTCATGGCAACACATCGCTGTTAAGAAGTAGTTGGTTTATTAACAAAGCTTTAACAATCACACTACACATTACCAGTTCATCCACCAGGCTCACAACCACCTACCCCATCGTGGATGACCTGGACCCAGCTGACTGGGGTTTTATTGAGTCTTGTGACCATCACGTGACTGGCTAAGCCCCTCACAATGCAAGAGCTCCACAAATCCGTGAGCATATGCACAGGTGCATACATTACACTTGTTTTATCTCTCCTCCTGCTCAGTGTCCACCTCGGTAATGAATATTTAAACATTTGTCCTTCCGTTGATCTTCGACCGCTGTTCCACTGCTCCTTGTGGCAGGGTTAGTGTTGAGATTTGTTCGAACAGGGGTGTTATCCCACTGAGGAACCCCAATCTTCGCCTGGCTCATTTCTAACATCTTAACGTCTGCTCCAAAACAATAGGTCAGCGTGTTAATCTCGGAGATCCCGAATGAAATCTCAGTGCACCTGGAGCTGGCAAGCATGACCGACAAGACATACATGAACACCATTTTGGATCAGGTAACCATAAAATGTGGGTGGGCGGGGTGGGGTGGTTCTGTGCGTGAAGACGTGGTGTGGCACTGAGCTAATCTGATCAGGAAGGTCTGGGATTCAATCCCTGTCGTGTGCTAGATGGGCTGATCTTGGCTGGAACAGCAGTTAGGAAACTAAAGAGATTGCCATCCATTTCCTTCTGGAATGTGCCTTTGCAAAGGGGGTCAGGAAAGCGATGCCGTTGGTTCATAGAAACATAGAAAATAGGTGCAGGAGTCGGCCATTCGGCCCTTCGAGCCTGGACCACCATTCAATGAGTTCATGGCTGAACATTCCCTCAGTACCCCTTTCCTGCTTTCTCTCCATACCCCTTGATCCCCTTAGCCGTAAGGGCCATATCTATCTCCCTCTTGAATATATCCAATGAACTGGCCTCAACAACTCTCTGCGGCAGGGAATTCCACAGGTTCACAACTCTCTGAGTGAAGAAGTTTCTCCTCATCTCAATCCTAAATGGCCTACCCCTTATCCTTAGACTATGTCCCCTGGTTCTGGACTTCCCCAACATCGGGAACATTCTTCCCGCATCTAACCTGTCCAGTCCCGTCAGAATCTTAGACGTTTCTATGAGATCCCCTCTCATCCTTCTAAACTCCAGTGAATAAAGGCCCAGTTGATCCAATCTCTCCTCATATGTCAGTCCAGCCATCCCGGGAATCAGTCTGTTGAACCTTCGCTGCACTCCCTCAATAGCAAGAACGTCCTTCTTCAGATTAGGAGACCAAAACTGAACACACTACCCCAGGTGAGGCCTCACCAAGGCCCTGTACAACTGCAGTAAGACCTCCCTGCTCCTGTTGAGGTTCACCCCGAGCAGCTCCGTGACACAGGACTATGCAAATACCACCAACGATGTCTCCGCAAGATCCTGATAATCCCCCGGGAGGACAGACGCACGGTTAGCGCCCTCGACCAGGCCAACATCCCCAGCATTGAAGCACTGACCACACTTGATCAGCTCCGCTGGGCAGGCCACATTGTCCGCATGCCAGACATGAGGCTCCCAAAGCGAGCGCTCTACTCGGAACTCCTACATGGCAAACGAGCCAAAGGTGAGGACATCCTCAAAGCCTCCCTGATAAAGTGGAACATCCCCACTGACACCTGGGTGTCCCTTGCCAAAGACCGCCCTAAGTGGAGGAACTGCATCCGGGAGGGCGCTGAGCACCTCGAGTCTTTTCGCTGAGAGCGTGCAGAAAATAAGCGCAGGCAGCGGAAAGAGCGTGTGGCAAACCAGTCCCACCCTCCCTTTCCCTCAACGACTATCTGTGCCACCTGTAACACGGACTGCGGCTCTCGTATTGGACTGTTCAGCCACCTAAGGACACTTTTTAGAGTTGAAGCAAGACTTCCTGGATTCTGAGGGGCTGCCTATGATGATGATGATGTTGCAGGGACTGCTCCCAGGGGCACACACCGAGACAGACATCATCTTCTGGAGGACCATCAGCTTGGTGAAAGACGCCCTTTGATCTGCCCGAAACTTGCCGTTCTTCCAGAGCAAGGAGCTGTCTACGACCAAGTGTTGCAGACTGCCGCAGTCCAAGGCCCAGGACTACGTGCTGAGGGACGCACTGAAGCTTGGTGCAGCCTCCGCAAAGGCCCAATGGGGAAAGGTCACCGTTTAAAGCTCTCCTGCCCTTGTACACCAAGGGGCTGGGACCAGTGTAACCCCTCGGACTGTAGGTCTTGGAAAATGTTTTTAGTGAAAATGTACTTGTTAATCTCTTTGTGTAGATAGGGTACCATGTACTGCTTTCATCTGTATTGTGCTATATGTAACCTGATTTGTGAATAGTATTGTAATGTCACTTGGAAAGTAATGTAGTGTATTTTGCCAAAATTCTATATAACAATATTTTGAAATGTAAAAAAAATTGCAGTTGGGAAACGGAAACTGGCCTCAGTTCCTCTGGCTGGGATGGTTGCTTCTCGGAGCTGCCCAGTTACCCTGCTGGACCGTGCTCCATACTGAGGATCAGGGTCAGCACTCACTGTCTAGGATCACACGTGGAGAATGGTGAGGTACTGGAGCCTATTCCCCAACAAGAGGCGGCACTTCTGGGGAGCGGGAGGGATAATTGATAAAATTGTGAATACTGTTTAAGTTGTGTGTGTTTAGTCCACATGTATGTTGTGGATATAATTTTTGCAGTAAGTTTGTGATTCTAATTTTGAGAGTTTTTATAAAATGCTCCATTTCACGCTGTAATCAGCCCCGTCATACTGCAATTGCTTTCTCTCCTTTATTAAATGGATCCTGCCGATATGGGACTGTACCCGTATCTTATCAAGTTAACTTTACATTTTTTGACCTCAGCACCCCCTCCCCCGTGGCTCGACCCCACCCTGTTAGCTAGTAACCTCCCATAGTCTTTGATTCCTGCACTCACCCTCTGCTCCATTAACTGTGAACTGCTGCTTTCCCCCGCACATTCAGCCATCACACTCTGGGCCTCTGAATCTCTCTGCCAGGTTTCCTTCACCTTGCCACCTCTATCCCTACTTTCAAAACCTCCGCACAGCCCTCCCCGTGCCACCATACCCCTCTCCGTTTGTCCCCTCCTGCTTGGTGTTCACTGAGAGCGCGCAGTGCTTTAGAAACGTAGGTTATAGTTGGATTATCTCCACCTCCCTTTCCTCTCCCGTCCTTGAACGGGAATCTCTCCAATCAGGTTTCCATCCCTGAGACAGCACCGAAACAGTATTAATCAAAGTCACAGATGACATCCATAAGTGACCGTGTCCCACTATCCCTCCTCATCCCTCCACATCCTTCTCGACCTGTCTGCGGCAATTGACATGGTCGACCACACTATCTGCCTCCAATGCCTCTCCATGGTACCACCCTGACCTATCCAACCATAGCCAGAGCAACTCCAGCAACGGCTTCTCTTTCTGCTCCCACACCGTTGCCTCTGGCGTCCCCCAAGGATCTATCCTTGGTCCCCTCTTATTCCTTATTTACATGCTGCCCCTTGACAACATCATCCTGAGACATGGGGTCAGGTTCCACATGTACACCCTACCTCACCACCACCTCTCTCCACCCCTCCACCGGCTTCGTGTTGTCGCACTGCTTGTCCAACATCCAGTCCTGGTTGAGCCACAATTTCCTCTAATTAAACATTGGGAAGACCAAAGCTTTTGTCTTCAAACTCCGCTCCCTGGCCACTGACTCCATCCCGCTCCCTGGCCACTGACTCCATCCCGCTCCCTGGCCACTGACTCCATCCCGCTCCCTGGCCACTGACTCCATCCCGCTCCCTGGCCCAACCAGAATGTTTGCAATGTCAGCAACTTTACTGACCTTGAGCTGAATTTCCGACCCCATATCCTCGTAACGAAGACTGTCTCCTATCACCTCTCTGGCATTGCCCATCTCCACCCCTGCTTCGTCCCATCTGCTGCCAGCGCCCTCATCTGTGCTTTTGTCCCCTCCAGTCTCGATTATTCCATGCTCCCCTGGTCATCGTCCTATCTACTCTCCATAAGCTTTGCCCGGTGTACTCACCGACCATTCAGGAGAGGTGTACAACGGACAGCTGATCCAATATCCGAGGTTAAGATTGCCTCCTGAGTGTTTAGGGGTTCTATTGGCTCATTTCTCCGCTGATCAGCTTTTCTTCTTCTTAGCAGGTTCTTACTATCGTAAACTCGATTGGCTTGAATGAGCAAGAGCTGTTGTTCATCAGCCAGGCAGGTGCTGGTCCTCACTGCTCACACGAGTACTGGAACGGGGCCCCTGATATTGGAAGGGTCAGTGATATCATCTTTTGGCTCCTCAAAGAATACGGGCGCACGGATTCGCATAAGGATTCAGATTTAACTCGTGTTCATTTCCACACTCTGTCCTATCACATCATAGCGACTATTGATGGCTACTGGAACAACCAAATATCGTCTGTTGCGGCGGGAGCGAGAGTTGCTGGGAATCAGGCCTGTGGCACCGACACCATTGATCCCACAAAGGTTGTTCTCAAATCCCCCATGGAATTTGTTCTGTCGCAAACGGACAAACTGTTAAGGGACAAGAAAATGACGCTGAGTCCGACCAAACCTGTGCGTACGTGGCACCGAGAAAACATCTCCTTCTTCATCACCCCTGTGCTGATTTGTGTCAATCCAGTGAGGACTGTCGGATTGGGAGACTCCATCTCTGCAGAGGGGCTTTTATATTCTGAACGAAAGTGACTTGACTCTGGAACCTCGCTGTTTAACGAGACTGAAACAAACTTACGGCAAATTCTGTGTGTTTAGTGTGTAGGAAAGCGGGGGTGGGTATCGGAGGGCTATAGAGCAGGGGAGAAGGGGCAACAAGTGCAACGGTGAGGCTTTTGCTCTTTTTAGTCCGCGGCCCAATATATAAAAGTTGACCAGTAGATGATATAGACGCACTCCCTTTCGCTGTTTCCATAGCTCCAACAATCAATGTCCCTCAGACTTCGCTGTGTTCTGTACAAGTCTCAAATCTTTTCCGTCAGGAAACAGCTACAAGGTGTCTCTTTTTTTTCTCCTTCCTGTTTTTGGTAAAATCAACTTTGGGAATCTAGATACAGAGTGCTCGCCATGATTGGGAAACAATCGGCATATCTTCGGTGTTGTTGTGGGCTGTACGGTGCAGTGTGTTCGAGACTGGCCTTTCACCTTGTCGCCATAGTTTCTAATCCAGTCCAGCCTTCTCCAGCCGTGGCGCAAGTCTTCTCTGTCTGCTGGCTCTGAGGCTCTTGAGTTTGGCTGGTTTCAGTTGCGTTCCTCGTGGGCATAGGTTGACAACATAACACTTTCCCTAATTTGACACGAATGGGTAATCTCATTCTGAAGCCACGGAACAGTCGGTGTGAGAACTGGCTCGGTGGAGCAGTGGGAGGTGCATTTCTGAGTTTCTTATCGAGGCAATGCAGAGGGAGTTTTACTGTTGTACCTGATCTGGAAGCGCTTTATTCTGCAACCTCTGAGCGTGGACAGAGCTCCAAGGTGTGCTGTGTCACACAGCCCGCATCATGTGAATAAAGGGAAGGTTTTTCTCCAGGGGAGGGGAGGGCAGCTCATGAAATGTATCTGTAATTTGCTGTCCTTTCCCCCTTTAAGTGGGAGGTTCCAAAAAAGAAAACACGTACATTTAAAAGACAGCCTTTCTAAAAGGTGTGCATTACTTTAAGCTGTTATTTTAAAATGTGACTGAAGTTTCCAGAGCTGGGAGAGCAGAGGTCGCTTTTTACAGTCTACACTCCAGTGCAGTGTGGGTACCGACATGATACAAGAGAAACAGCAATTAAGCCAATGGCGATGCATTTGATTAATTACCAGTGACAGACACGTATCAATCAGTACTTCCTCCCAGTGTTACACAGCTCCAAATATTCTTTCCAGATATACTCCAGGATCTGGAATTGTACTGGAGTCAACATGGTCACACACCCAGCGTTACACTACTGACCGCCAGTGATAGCGATGTCAACTGTGATGATCGTGATACTGAGTGGCTGGGGTTTATGTCTTTTATATTTCAGTAGGTAGGGTTGATGACACTTACTCAATGTATTTTTGTACTTAATTTAAGAGCTGATGGCTGATACCATTGATTCAGAGTGAAAGCAACTCTTGTTCGAAATAGTGATCCCAGAATTTCTATTTATTTCAGGAGGATCTGGGAAATAAAGAGCACTGGGGGTGGGGGAGGGGATGCTCATTAACCCCTCTGTTTTTAGAAAGGTTTAACGAACTGATTGCGATCATGATTCTGATTTAGCTGTGCCTGACTTGGCTGAATATAATAAAATGTAATTCTGCCACGTAACAATATAAATTTCGAGTCCCAACTTCCCCGGTAGTTAGAGGCAGCGATTTTTACGCTGTTGAATCAGCAGAGCAGGAAGTCACCAGGTTTCATTCCCAGTCTATGCAGTCGGCTGATTGTAACTGGGGCAGCAGTCAGTCCTGGGCCAAGGAGGGATAAAGCCAGCTCCCCATGGCTATCCAGGGATCCTTGTTACAAAATGGGCATGCCCGGATTGTTGGTCAAAGGGCGCAGCGATGCTCCACAACTGAATAACCTCCCGAACTTATCATCTAAGCTTGTGCATGAAGAATGGGCACTCGGGCTTGTAAGGTATGGGGGGTGGGAGGGTGTCAAGCACCCCAGCATCCCGTACCCCAGCAAGAGCCAGCATTTCCAGCAAAGTGGGGCGAAAAATGGAATAAATGTGAGAACCAGAAAATCACTGGCTCCGAGGCCAAAGTCTGAACCAGAGGCAAACAGCAGGTCACCTCTCCTTCTCTCAGAACATTGCTGAATCAAACGCCTGTCACACACAGGGGGCTTAAACTGTGTTTATCCTTTATTCCATGATGGCTTGTCCCAGGAAACCAGTTCCACTTCTGCTGGAAATGTTTACATCTGTTTTCTGCTTTTTATCTTCAGGCATGTGTTGGGTGCTTTGCTCGCCCTTTCAGCTACTTCCTTTTGCTGTTAAAAGGCACCTTGGCGCTGCTGTTAGATTTTACAGATGGAAAGGGATTGTTGCAGGTGGTGGTGGGTGTGCTGTTGGCCGTGTATTGGAACCCCTGTTATTCACAGGCCCTGAGTATTGGCGGAGGAGGGGTGCCTGTAACTGAAATATCACCTCATGGAACATGTACACGATGAAACGCAATTCAAAATAAATTCCGTGTTTAAAAAAAAAAGTTTTCGAATGCACTGACTTTCCAACCTTATCAAACTTTTTTCACAAATGCTCAGCTCAGTAATTGCTTCAGTGCTGAGCAGTAATGTAAAAACTAATGAGAAACTTAGGATTCCTGTAACTATTATTGTGGTGCTACAATTAAGTGTCCAATAGCTGGTTATAATTATGGAACTGTATCCATAATATAAAATTGTGTCCGTAAGCTTGTTGTTCTTGTCATTGACATTCCCCGAAGTTGTGTGAAAGCCCAACCATCTCGATCCTGCAGTGTAGCCTGTGCCTGGGCAAAACAGCAGACCCTACACGCTGTTTAGAGGCAGAGAATCCTGGTATTTCTGTCCCACATTGTTTGTGCTCCAGGGCTGTCTTTGACGATGCATTTGCTGTTAGAGGCACCTCTGCATCACCTGCTGCAGAAAATGAAACTGGAGTACTAAGCTTGTCTTGTACTCGTGTTGCCAGTTCTCCGTCCCAGTGCCCCCTCTATTGGCACTGCGGAGAACAACCACAGTTTGCCCAGTGAGGGAAGGAGGCTCATTGTTAGACTGGGATTAGACCCTGTGGCTTTGAGCTGCAGTTCAATTGCAAGGACCAACATTTTAGATTTCTCTGTAGCAGATACTTTGGCGATGCCAGCATGAACATGATTTTTAGGTTTTAAATTGCGACAGATTTTGCAGAACTATGTTTGACACGACTCCTGTTGACTCTAGATTTTTTTTTAAACAATGCGGTTGCTGTATCTTATCTAACGCATCTATGTAAAGAATCCTGGAGATACCTCATGGACAATTCTGTTGGCGGAATTCATGCCTTTTATCTCTTATGCAAAGTGTTGTTGTCAAACATTACTTGAAAATCTGAATTTTTTTTCCTATGTTCTAAAGTACTGTATCAATCTGGTGAATATTTTACTTTTTTTAAAGCAAGATTTTGCAATAAATTTGTTTTTCTAAAAAAAACTTACAGCAGGTGAAAGCTGTTTTCTCTTTGTGAAATGTCCTATTTGTACCGTAGCAATGAAATCAAACATGCTTTAGTGGTGTGCAATACTGCATTGATGGTATCGGTGAGCGTGTCTGTCCGCTGTGTTCTGCCCCCAGGGAAGCTCCTAACTCAAGTCTCACACTAGGTTCTTGAGCCACTTACTAGGCAGAGATGGTGGTTGCGTTGCCTTCCTTGCGGTTTTTACCTTTGGGAGTCATCATCATAGGCAGTCCTTCGAAATCGAGGAAGACTTGCTTCCACTCTGTGAGTTCTCAGGTGACTGTACAGTCCAATGCAGGAATTACAGTCTCTAACAGGTGGTTGAAGGAAAGGGTGTGGGGGGGCGGGGGAGACTGGTTTGCCGCTTGATTGCTGCATGCTCTCTAGGCCTTCCCAGATGCTCTTCCTCTACTTTGGGCGGTCTTGGGCCAGGGATTCCCAGGTGCAGGTGGGGATATTGCACTTTATCATTTGGCCAGCTCCATTGGGCGGGCCACATCGTCCACATGCCCGACACAAGATTCCCCAAGCAAGCACTCTACTCGGAACGTCTACACGGCAAGCGAGCCCCAGGTGGGCAGAGGAAACGTTTCAAGGCCACCCTCAAAGCCTTCTTGATCAAGTGCAACATCTCCGGAGTACCTTTTCCTTAGCGGGTGCAATCAAAGCTAAGGAGTCCCATCTACCCTTTACAGTGAGGGGGAGGGCTGCCCACCCAAACATCAGACAGAAGTACCCCCGCTGGCCGTCAATCCAGTATCTAGAGCCGCTGCTCACCGGGTCTGCAATGGGGCCTGAGACCAACACTTCTGACTCCAAGGTGGGGATGCCACCCCTGACTCAGTGGTAACTCACCCCATCTTGGGCACATAATCTAGGCCGCCACTGCCAGTGCAGTACTGAGGAGGTGCCGTCTTTCAGAGAAGACGTTAAACCAAGGCACCATCATGTAAAATATCCTACGACACTATTTGAAGAGCAGGGGAGTTCTCCCTGGTGTCCAGGCTAATAGTTATCGTGCAACCAACATCACTAAAACACATGATCTAGTCATTCTCACATTGATGTTTGTGGGAGCTTGCTGTGTGAAAATTGGCTGCTGCATTTCCTACATTACAGCAGTGACTACACTCCAAAAATACTTAATTGGCTGCAAAGCGCTTTGGGACGTCTTGAAGTTGTGAAGGGATCTATAGAAATGCAAGTTCTTTCCTTCTATGATGAGCCCAGTTAATCCATTGCTGTTGAGATCCTGAACTCCAGTCTATGTTTTGCTAGTGTGAACCTGTCCATGCGCTACTGAATTAAGTGCACTATGTTGCCTTTAATGCTGTGGTGCGGACTCTGCTCCAGTGAGTCTGGTCCGTTGTTGGATCGTCGTTGGGGTCCAGGTTATGTTGCAGCCACTATAGTTCGTTGCTGTGGAACTTGAAATCCAGACCGGGCTTTGCTGGTGGTGAACCGATCCAATGCTGTGCTGCACGCTGGTAATCTGGTCCGGGTTTTGCGGCGGCGTTCCCGCTCCGTTGCTGTGGTGATCCGGGGCTCCGGTCCGGGTTTTGCGGCAGCGATCCTGCTCCGTTGCTGTGGTGATCCGGGGCTCCGGACCTTAGCTCCGCTCCGTGCTCGCTCCGCTCCGCTCCGGGTGTTGCGGCCGGCCCCCTCCATGCTGGGTATTGTCCGCGGCTCCCGGCCGATCCCGATCCCGGTCCCGGCACTTTCCCCGGGCGCACTCGGCGGGCGACAGGCGGCGGCGGAGGCGGAGGCGGCGAGCAGCGGCGGGCGGAGGCCGGAGAGAGGCGGCGGGAGGATGGCGGAGCGCCGGCTGCGGCTCCTGCTGGCTCTGGCGGCACTGAGCGCGGCCACCGGCACAGGTACCGGGATAGTGAGGGAATACTGGGAATACCGGGATAGTGAGGGAATACCGGGATAGTGAGGGGAAACCGGGATAGTGAGGGAATACTGGGAATACCGGGATAGTGAGGGAATACCGGGATAGTGAGGGGAAACCGGGATAGTGAGGGAATACTGGGAATACCGGGATAGTGAGGGGAAACCGGGAATACCGGGATAGTGAGGGGAAACCGGGATAGAGGGAATACCGGGATAGTGAGGGAATACTGGGAATACCGGGATAGTGAGGGGAAACCGGGATAGTGAGGGGAAACCGGGATAGAGGGAATACCGGGATAGTGAGGGAATACTGGGAATACCGGGATAGTGAGGGAATACCGGGATAGTGAGGGAATACTGGGAATACCGGGATAGTGAGGGGAAACCGGGATAGTGAGGGAATACTGGGAATACCGGGATAGTGAGGGAATACCGGGATAGAGGGAATACTGGGAATACCGGGATAGTGAGGGAATACCGGGATATTGAGGGAATGCTGGGAATACCGGGATAGTGAAGGGAAACCGGGATAGTGAGGGAATACTGGCAATACCGGGAAAGTGAGGGAATACTGGGATAATGATGGAATACTGGGAATACCGGGATAGTGAGGGAATACTGGGATAGTGAGGGGAAACCGGGATAGTGAGGGAATACCGGGATAGTGGGAATACCGGGATAGTGAGGGAATACCGGGATAGTGAGGGAAAACTGGGATAGTGAGGGAATACTGGGAATACCGGGATAGTGAGGGGAAACCGGGATAGTGAGGGAATACTGCAATAGAGAGGGAAAACCGGGATAGTGAGGGAATACTGGGAATACAGGGATAGTGAGGGAATACCGGGATAGAGGGAATACTGGGAATACCGGGATAGTGAGGGGATACCGGGATATTGAGGGAATGCTGGGAATACCGGGATAGTGAAGGGAAACCGGGATAGTGAGGGAATACTGGCAATACCGGGATAGTGAGGGAATACCGGGATAGTGAGGGAATACTGGGATAGTGAGGGAAAACTGGGATAGTGAGGGAATACTGGGAATACCGGGATAGTGAGGGGAAACCGGGATAGTGAGGGAATACTGCAATAGTGAGGGAAAACCGGGATAGTGAGGGAATGCTGGGAATACCGGGATAGTGAAGGGAAACCGGGATAGTGAGGGAATACTGGCAATACCGGGAAAGTGAGGGAATACTGGGATAGTGATGGAATACTGGGAATACCGGGATAGTGAGGGGAAACCGGGATAGTGAGGGAAAACTGGGATAGTGAGGGAATACTGGGAATACCGGGATAGTGAGGGAATACTGGGAATACCGGGAAAGTGGGGGAATACTGGGATAGTGAGGGAATACTGGGAATACCGGGAAAGTGAAGGAATACCTGGATAGTGAGGGAATACTGGGATAGTGAGGGAAAACTTGAATAGTCAGGGAATACTGGGAATACCGGGACAGTGAGGGAAAACCAGGATAGTGAGGGAATACTAGGATAGTGAGGGGAAACCGGAATAGTGAGGGAATATTGGGATAGCGAGTCAAAACCGGGATAGTGAGGGAATACTGGGAGTACCGGGAAAGTGAGGGAATACCAGGTTAGTGAGGGAAAACCGACAATACCGGGATAGTGAGGGAAAACCGGGAACGTGAGGGAATACAGGAATAGTGCATGAAAACCGTTATAGGGAAAACCGGAAATACTGGGATAGTGAGGGAAAACCGGGATAGTGAGGTGGAATACCGGGATAGAGGGGAATACCGGGATAGTGGGAATACTGGGAGAGTGAGGGGCTGGGAATACCGGGATAGGGGAGGGAAACTGGGAATACCAGGATAGTGAGGGGGGCTGGGAATACTGGGATAGTGAGGGAATATCAGGAATACCGGGAGAGTGATGGGGGAAACCGGGAATACCGGGATAGTGAGGGAATACCAGGATAGTGAGGGAAAACCGACAATACCGGGATAGTGAGGGAATACAGGAATAGTGCATGAAAACCGTGATAGGAAAACCGGAAATACTGGGATAGTGAGGGAAACCGGGAATACCGGGATAGTGAGGGAAAACCGGGATAGTGAGGGAATACTGGGATAGTGAGTGAAAACCAGGATAGTGAGGGAATACTGGGAATAACAGGAAAATGAGGGAATACCGGGATAGTGAGGGAATACTGGGAATACCAGAAAAGTGAGGGAATACCGGGATAGTGAGGGGGAACCAGGAATACCGGGATAGTGAGGGAATACTGGGAATATCGGGATAGTGAGGGGGGAACCAGAAATACCGGGATAGTGAGGGAATACTGGGAATATGGGGATAGTGAGGGAATACCGAGATAATGAGTGAAAACCGGGATAGTGAGGGAATACCGGGATAGTGAGTGAAAACCGGATAGTGAGGGGGAACCGGGATAGTGAGTGGGGATCGTGATGAGGGGGAATACCAGGATACTGAGGGAAACCGGGATAATGGGGGAAAACCGGGATAGTGAGGGAAAAACGGGATAGTGAGGTGGAATACCGGGATAGACAGGAAATACCGGGATTGGGAATACTGAGAGAGTGAGGGGGAACTGGGATAGAGGGGGAATACTGGGATAGTGAGGGGCCGGGAATACCAGGATAGGGGAGGGAAACTGGGAATACCAGGATAGTGAGGGGGGCTGGGAATACTGGGATAGTGAGGGAATATCAGAAATACCGAGAGAGTGATGGGGGAAACCGGGAATACCGGGATAGTGAGGGAATACCAGGATAGAGGGGAAATACCGGGATAGTAAGGGAATACTGGGAATACTGGGATAGTGAGAGGGAACCGGGATAGTGAGGGGGGACCGTGATGAGGGGGAATACCAAGATACTGAGGGAAACCGGGATAATGAGGGAAAACTGGGATAGTGAGGGAAAACCGGGATGAGGGGGAATACCAGGATACTGAGAGAAACTGGGATAGTGAGGTGGAATACCAGGATAGAGGGGGAATACCGGGATAGTGGGAATACTGGGCGAGTGAGGGGGAACTGGGAAACTGGGATATAGGGGGAATACCGGGAGAGTGAGGGGGAACCGGGAACACCGGAAGAGTGAGGGAATACCAGGAATACTGGGGGTGATGGAAACTGGGAAATTAGGCTGGTGAGGGGAAACTGGGAATATCGGGATAGTGTGGGGAAATCAGGAATACCTAGAGTGACAGAAACTTGGAATACCAGGATAGTGAAGGGAAATCGGGAATACCGGGAGTGTGAGGGAAACTGGGAATATTGGAATAGTGAGGGGAAACTGGGAGAGAGAGTGACCAGGATAGAGGGAAAACTGGGAATACCGGGAGAGTGAGGGGAGACTGGGTTAGTGCGGAGCAGGAGGACACACCGGAATAGTGCAGGAATGCAGGGGAGACTGGGATAGTGAGGGGAGACTTGCAACAACCGAATTGAGGGAACTACATGATAATAACGGGAATCTGGGAATATAAGCATAGCGAGGAGGAGAAAGTGAATACCGGGACAGTGAGGGAGAGACCCCATAGGGATAGTGGAGGAAACCTGTAACCTCTGGTTAGTGGGAGGAGTAGAAATACCAGGCGAGAGACCAAGATCACAGAGACTGGGAATCGTGAAAAGCAGTAAAATGGGAATAGTGAATGAGAGTAGAGCGGAGAGAGGGAATATTGAGCCGAGAAACTAAGAATTGTGAGGGAGGAAATTTGGGAATTGGTAGAAATCAGGAATAGCTTTGGAATGAGAAAACTAAGGGAAAGTGGAGGGGCCAAAGACACAAAGTGAGGAGCTTTACTCTGTATCTAACCCCCTGTACCTGCCCTGGGAGTGTTTGATGGGACAGTGTTGAGGGAGCTTTACTCTGTATCTAACCCCCTGTACCTGCCCTGGGAGTGTTTGATGGGACAGTGTAGAGGGAGCTTTACTCTGTATCTAACCCCCTGTACCTGCCCTGGGAGTGTTTGATGGGACAGTGTAGAGGGAGCTTTACCCTGTATCTAACCCCGTGCTGTCCCTGCCCTGGGATTGTTTGATGGGACAGTGTAGAGGGAGCTTTACTCTGTATCTAACCCCGTGCTGTACCTGCCCTGGGAGTGTTTGATGGGACAGTGCAGAGGGAGCTTTACTCTGTATCTAACCCCGTGCTGTACCTGCCCTGGGAGTGTTTGATGGGATAGTGTAGAGGGAGCTTTACTCTGTATCTAACCCCCTGTACCTGCCCTGGGAGTGTTTGATGGGACAGTGTAGAGGGAGCTTCACTCTGTATCTAACCCGTGCTGTACCTGCCCTGGGAGCGTTTGATGAGATGATTAGTTGTAAAATGTTGGAAAAGCTCCCGGTTTTCGAGCACTGGCATCATTAAGTCAAAAAATTAACTTGAAAGTACAAATTCTGATATATGTTTTGAGTTGTACTTCAGTATCAGGGTAGATGAGCTTTGTGCTGTGGTCTCTGACACCTGTTACACATATACCTCTGTTAGAAATATACCTCGCGTTTCTGCTCTCCAATTTTCTCCCTGCGCTCCTGACAGCACTGACTTTTGCAGCGATCTGATTCCATGCTCCAATACCATGCCCAATTGGCTAGTCGTGTGTGAGTCTCGATGGTGAGTGCGCAGGACTGTAAACCATGGGGTGCGTTACAGTCGAGCCTAATCCTGGCCTCTGGCGATGTCTTTATTTCTCAGCACACTTACCTGGATAGTAATCAGGAGTGGGAGCCCTGGCTGCACAGGGCCCCCTGATGATATTTATAGTGTCCCAAACATCACCCTAATTCAGCACAAAGCAGGGATCAAAGGCTTAAGCTGAGTCCCAGTGCCCCACTGACCGCATGCCCTTTAGCAGGGTCTAGTAATTCAGCTGATGGATAAACAAGGTCTTTTCAGGACAGATCGTGAACTGTCACTGGATTTCAGTCAAGTTCAGCAGCAGGGGGTGGATGTGGGTGTAACCTGAATCTCATGTCCACTCGAACTGTGAAATCCACCTAGAAGCACAAATGCCGATTGTTTCCTTCCAAACATGGGTTGTGTCGCTGGTGGCGGTAGTGTATAGCACGAGGGGAAAGTACTGGGGAGGGGTATAGGCCTGTCACTGGAGGTGGGAGCAGTTTGCGATGATGAATTAAGAGTAGCACACAATATGAAAGCAGGTTGAATTAAATGTGAACTTTCCTGTAGTGTATTGATAATTGGACATAGCATGGAGCTGGCTGTTCCGTGGTTTCATGGCAATGCATTTACTAATAGCCATCCTATGGGCAGGTATATTTTTTTCTGGGTTTAAGCACAAAATAAAATGGATTGTTGCTGGCGATGGGGAATGTTGATGCTTGTTGCGCTATCCTAGTAGACACGGTTTGTTTGGATTATGACGTTTCGCTTGCAGCAGTTTCTGAAACCTGTTAGCTGTCAGATGATGCTGCTAGTCCTGGCCCTCAAAAAGGGTCATCTTCAGCACCTGTGAACCGAGAGGGGTGCCGCTTTCATCTTGTAGGTGTGAGCAGTGAGTTTGGGTACAGGAGCCTGGAGTGCAGATGCTATTCCTACGTTACAACAGTACGTCATTGACATTAAAGAGTTTTGAGACGTCCTGGGGACATGAAGGATGCTAAAGAAGTTCAAATCTTTCTTTATACCTAATTCCCTCTTTATTTTCCTGAAGATGCTGACTCTCGCTAGGAGAAGTGCCACCACCCTCTGCTACCTTGCCCGTGTGACAGGTCTTTAGGTATGTGTTGGTATGTTATTAAAACAGCCATCACACAGTCTGATCTTTTTCTCAGCCAATGTCAACACTGGAGTCACTGGACAATGATTGGGAGTGGGCTGAACCTGGCTAATCCTCCCCCACCCCCCTTTCCCTAGCCACGGTCACTGAAGCCCTTTAACTGGTGCAGCACTGAGATCAGTAACTCGCGGCAAATCGAGTTGGAGCTGTTCAACATCTGTGATGTGACTGTCCAATGCAATGCTCCATCCACGTGCTATAGGTGAGGTGCTGCACCCACTGAGATTCTGAGCATATCACAGAGTGGCATCTGGGACAGAGGGAATGGTGCAACTATGGGAGCTGTTCAAACGACAGGTTTGTGGTGTAATCTGCTTGTGTTTCTGTGAATATAGGGAGAGGGTAGGCACAAACACACACACCTCTGAGATTGTACATGAGACTGCAGCTGCTCCATTCAGAGGTGTTAACGCTCACTCAGTAACTCTGTGACTACCTGCAGCGACAATAAAGGATAACTGGGGATGGAATATTAACAGGATTGCTGAGTGACACAGGAACTGATGAGTTTTAGGTCCTGTTAATGATTTAAAAATCTGCTTCATATTCCCACCTCACAGGAATCCTGCTTAAAACACGTGTTTCAAATTAATTTAGAACAGAAAACCCTGAGTTCCCTATTGGCCCAGTGAGTAAAGGCCAGCCTGTTACACTGAGCAAGGACCAGCACGGATTTTGTTGAGTTAGCTGGTCTCGGCGTGGGCAGCAGACGGGTGCTAATTTGGCCTGTTGTTAGGGAACAGGGGAAAAATCATCCCGGGTTCCTGCTCCCGATCACTGCCCAGTGACCCCTGTGACTATGGGGAACGGTATAGATTGGAATAGCACCTTTCACAACCGCAGGACCTTCCAAAGAGCTTTACAGCCAATACAGTATTTTTTGAAGTGTAGTCACTGTTGTAATGTCAGAAACGCGGCAGCCAATTTGCACACAGCAAGCTCCCACAAACAGCGATGTGATGATGACCCAGATAATCTGTTTTAGCGATGCTGATAGAGGGATAAATATTGGCCAGGACACTGGGGATAACGCTCCTGCTCTTCTTCGAATAATGCCATGGGATCTTTTACACCCACCTGAGAGCAAGCGGGGCCTCGGTTTAACGTGTCTCACGAATGACGGTATCTCTGACAGTGCGGCGCTCTCTCAGCACTCCACTGGGAGTGTTAGCCTGGATTTTGTGCTCAAGTCTCTGGAGTGAGACTTGAATCCACAACCTTGTGACTCAGGTGAGGGTGCTGCCCACTGAGCCACATCACACACCAATGGAACAGCATACTAACTCTGTCAAGGCTCACACTTGGGAAGTGGTCATTTGGTTGAGATATCAGAAGGTGGCTGGTAATGGTCAGTTGGGAGAAGGAAAATAAAGGGCTGTTATGAGGGAGAAATATCATGCAGGACGCCTCTGTCTCCCGATTATTTTGAGGTCACTTTAAAAACAAATTATTGGCTGCAAATCCAGTCTCTAACTCATCCCACAATGATATAATTTGCTCAGGCATTTGCTTCACTCCAGCTCTCCTAGAGGTGCTGACTCTTTCTGAGATTGGGTTCCACAGATACCAACAGTCGTATGGTACCTTGTCCATTGTGTGAGGTTAGATGGTGTCGATGAGCTGTTCCAGTGTAGGTGGGAGGGCTGCACAGTTGAATGCACTTCTCCTTCCCCGAGCTATGCCCACTGGCCCAGGAGTGACATCCCTCTTTAGCTCAGGAACATTTCGGCCCTGTTGAGGTATGTAATCTTCCGGGCTCACTGTCACACCGTGCAGTGCTTTTATCCACAAGGTCACTCTCGTACAGTCACTGCATCTGAACATCTCAGTGAATTTTGTGGAATTGGTTCCACAGTTTGAGTCTTGACTGAACATTATCGGTATAAAGTGTTCGCTAATCACACTCTTACTGCTGTTAGAATTTGGTGCATGAGATGAGGCACTTCTGTGAATCGAGAATCTTAACTACAGCTTTTGTCAGATATACAGTGCACTTTCATAGATCGTGAACAATAGAAGTTTCCAACACAGAAAGAGATCATTCAACCCACTGTGTGTGCCTGAACTTTGCTAGAGCAGTCAGATACTGATTCCTTTGCCCTGTGCTCTCCCCATAGCCCTGTATCTTTTGCTTCAAATATTTATCCCATTTTATAGACACGCTTTACAGTAATACAGAAAGGGATTGAAATGAAGCTGGGAATAGCTGGGAATGTTTATAAATCTGTGCTGTTGGTATGACTGGAAGTTCAGCCCATAATATAGTCAGCATGTTCCCATCTGGCCCTGGTCATATACCGTCCAGAGAGAGTAAGTAATCTAGTCATGGTTACTCTTCCTTTCTCCAGTTTCTTTCTGTATTCTCCTGAAGGAACCGAAGCTCCTGTGTGTTGGATGCCCTGTGGTACCTCACACAAGAGGCCTTTCTGTGTATTTGACCCTGGGACTTGTCTGTCTTTGCACAATGTGAGCGTTCCATCAGCCCTCGCTGGCTAGAGTTCAGATTCTAGATCCCCGGCCGATGCCCCTGTCCCCATTGGCTGTTTGAAGTGCCCAGCTGTTGTTTGACAGATCAGGTAACTCAGGGATTGAACCTGGCACCTTCACTTCTGCGTGGCTCAGTACCACAGCCAGCGGTGCATCTACCACTAAGCTATCGGGGAAAGACTACAAATGCCCTCTCGCCATTAACCCTTTCTGTAATGCATGCTGTTTTTGTGAATGTCCCCTTAACTGTTTGCAATACCCTTCAGCTGCCAAGACCCTATATTCTGGTATTCCCTCCCTAAACCTCTCTGCCTCTCCAACCTCTTCTCTTTTAAGACTCTCCTAAAACCTACCTCTTTGACCAAGCTTTTGGTCACCTACCGTAATTTCTTCTTATGTGGCTCGGTGCCAAATTTATTTGTATTGTCTTGTAATACTGCTGTGAAACATCTTGGGACGTTTTACGATGTTACTACGTTAAAGGTGCTATATAAATAAAAGTTGCTGTTGTTTAATGTCCCCTTTTTCATCCCTCCTAACATGACCTTCAGTTTATTTTTTCTCTGTGAAGTGTAGTGGGACTTTGTCATTCTATGTTAAAGATGCTGTATAAGTTGTTGGTATGATGCTATAACTAGATAAATTCTAGTTTAGTGACAGAGTCTACAGTGTCTGTTGAGTTAGGGATCTGGTCTTGAAATTGGATGACTGTTCCCGTTGGCAGCTGTTTGTGGATTGTAAATTTACATTGCACAAATGTTTGTGGCTTCCAACTTGCCTTCCCTTACTGTTCTTGCAGTTGCTGCCGATTCTGGCTTGCCTGCTCTCTGAATTATTCTTAACCGTGCAGGTAATAAAATAAATGAAGCTGCACCTGTCCCCGGCTAGGGGCTCGACCAGCTGGGAAATTGTCGCCAGTTGGTGACAGAGCCATCCTTTTTTCCAAGTCTTGGTGAGCGACCTCCTGCAGGAAAGTTTTGGAACCTTTGCAGTTCTTTGGGCAGGCGTGCTGTTCAGGAGATGGGGGTCCCGTTGGCACCAGTTTATTGCCCACCATCTGCTGTTGCTTCTATTTTCTTCCAGTTTTCAAATGCCATCAATGTAATTTGAGCTAACCATA
Organism: Pristiophorus japonicus; assembly: GCF_044704955.1. Lineage (NCBI taxonomy): Eukaryota > Metazoa > Chordata > Chondrichthyes > Pristiophoridae > Pristiophorus > Pristiophorus japonicus. Next base: position 63,040,454 of record NC_091997.1, read on the forward strand.
GTTGTACCACTTTTCTGATCACCTCCAGTTGCCACACTCTACTTCATTCCCCAACTAGAAGCAATTAAAAACGCCACAAAACACAAGTTGGCATGACCAAGCTTGTGTTGGTATCTTGAAGGTTAAACCAAACAGCGTTTGATTATCTGCCATCATTCCAAAACATTCAGGCTTCATCGAGAATCCAGCTGTCGTCACTCGCAAAGTGTAATGGTGGGAGTGTGTCACGGTGTACATGAACTGAAGATCAGCCGGCAGTAGGACGATAGATTTTTCTCTAACTTGGATTGTGTTTGGCGAACATTTTGAGTTGTGTAATGCCAAGGTGAAGTCCTGGTGGTTACTGGGGACCAGTTATGAATATTGCATCAGACACAGATTGCACAAGATTGAAATGTATTGGTCCAAGTAGGATGTTTTGTGTTGAGTATTTATACCGATACCTAAAATACGCCCCATGACAACACGATTTCCAACCAAAGTTCATACCAAGTGCCGCTAGGCACCACGTCCCATCCAAGGTGCTCCACACTGGGGTTGACTCACAGCCCTGCTTTACTGAAAGATTTGTTGCGTTATTTTCTGGAATAGTTGAGTAGATAAGTCTTCATGACCAGTATCAGGAGAGACTGGATCAACTGGGCCTTTATTCACTGGAGTTTAGAAGGATGAGAGGGGATCTCATAGAAACACACAAAATTCTGACAGGACTGGACAGGTTAGATGCGGGAAGAATGTTCCCGATGTTGGGGAAGACCAGAACCAGGGGACATAGTCTAAGGATAAGGATAATGGGTAGGCCATTTAGGACTGAGAGAAACTTCTTCACTCAGAGAGTTGTGAACCTGTGGAATTCCCTGCTGCAGAGAGTTGTTGATGCCAGTTCATTGCATATATTCAAGAGGGCTAAAGATATCAAGGGGTATGGAGAGAAAGCAGGAAAGGGGTACTGAGGGAATGATCAGCCATGATCTTATTGAATGGTGATGCAGGCTCGAAGGGCCAAATGGCCTACTCCTGCACCTATTTTCTATGTTTCTATCATCTTGGCTGAAATACAAGTCTGAATCTGGCTTCAAATGCTGAGATTCTCAGTAAGACCTCACAGCTTGGTGGGAGGGGCTGAAGCACATCCAACAAGGGGCAGAGACGCGCTGTCCCGTGGAACGTCGCACACTTAACTCAGCAGCTGAAGCTGAAGTGTCTAATGCGTTTGACCCATTGGAAAGTCAACATATCAAGCACGACAAAATACTTCATCTTCAAAAGCAAGGTCCTGAAGTTCAAGCTGAAGTTCCCCTCCCTGCCTAGTATATTTCAACTGTTCTTACCAACCACGATTTTCTCATCGCAAAGCAGAAAACAACAAACATTGAGCTTATCCAAACAATTTGCATTTCTATAATGCCTTTCACGACCACCGGATGTCCAAAAGCGCTTTACAGCCAAATATTGTCGAGGACACTGAGGAGAACTCCCTTGATCTTCTTTGAAACAGTGCCATAGGATCTTTTACATCCACCTGAGAGTGCAGACGGGGCCTCGGTTTAACGTCTCATCCGAAAGATGGCATCTTTGACAGTGCAGCGCTCCCTCAGTACTGCCCCTCCGACAATGCAGCATTCCCTCAGTATTGTCCCTCCACCAGTGTAGCACTCCCTCAGTACTGCCCCTCTGACTGTGCAGCGCTCTCTCACTACTTCCCCTCCGACGGTGCAGCACTCCTTCAGTACCGCCCCTCCGACAGTGCGGCGCTCCCTCAGTACCGCCCCTCCGACAGTGCAGCACTCCTTCAGTACCGCCCCTCCGACAGTGTGGCGCTCCCTCAGTACTGCTCCTCTGACTGTGCAGCGCTCTCTCACTACTTCCCCTCCGACAGTGCAGCACTCCTTCAGTACCGCCCCTCCGACAGTGCGGCGCTCCCTCAGTACCGCCCCTCCGACAGTGCGGCGCTCCCTCAGTACCGCCCCTCCGACAGTGCGGCGCTCCCTCAGCATTGCACTGGGAGTGTCAGCCTAGATTTATGTGCTCAAGTCTCCGGAGTGGGACTTGAACCCACAACCTTCTGGCTCAGAGGCGAGGGTGCTACCCACTGAGCCACGACTGACACTGACACAGGATGGGATCAAAGTCTACAGACCAGGGTCCCCACGGAAACAACAGGAATCGGAAGCTGTTGCCCTCTCTCCGTTGGAGCAGCACAGTGCCCGCTGCCCATTCTGGTTTCAAATTGATCAATTTGAGAGTCTCAATATTGTGCTTCAGCAATGGATAATTCTCTCCAACACACACGGCAACATTCTTTGATATTTCTAGAGACTTGGATAAGGTGTGGCACATCTGACAAGCCGCAGAACTGGCTGTGACACACCCCTGACTGTTGCACTCCCTGATATAATGCGCGAAATGAATCTCTTTGTGTCTCTCTATCGTATTTAGAATCACAAGTAATCGTGCTTGGTGTTTGAAGCAGAATTCAAGGTAACTTTTAAAAAGAAACTGGGTAAATATTTGAAAAAGAAAAATTTGAAAGGGTGTGGGGAAAGGACGGGATTGAACTAAATGGATAGTTCTTTCACAGAACTGGCACAGGTGTGTGGGCCCAGTGGTTGGCTGTGCTGTCAGCATTTGTGTATTAAATAGGGAATGGATTTCCTAATTCAGCAAATCACTCTTTCTCCCTACCCCCTCCCTCCCTCCCCTTCCTCCCTCCCCCTCCCCCTCTCTCTCACCCCCTCTCTTTCCCCCTCCCTCCCTCTTTCCCCTCTCCCTCCCTCCCTCTCTTTCCCCCTTCCTCCCCTCCACCCTCTCTTCCCCCTTCCTCCCTCCCTCCCTCTTCCCCCATCCATCCCATCTATCTTCCCCCTCCCTCCTTCTCTTCACCCCTCCCTCCCTCCCTTTCCCCCTCCTCCCTCCCTTCTCCCCCTCCGTCTCTTCGCCCCTTCCCTCTCCCTCTCTTCCCCCTCCCTCCCTCTCACCCCCCTCTCTCCCTTTCTCCCCTCCTCCCTCTCTCCCCCTCACTTCCTCTCATCCTCCCTCCCTCTCTCCTCTCCTCTCTCCCTCTCTTCCCCCTCTCTCTCACTCCCTTCTCTCCCTTTCTCCCCTCCTCCCTCTCTCCCCCTCACTTCCTCTCATCCTCCCTCCTACTCTCCCCCCTCCTTCCCTCCCTCTCTCCTCTCCTCTCTCCTCTCTCCCTCTCTTCCCCCCTCCCTTCCTCTCTCCCTCTCCTCCCTCCGTCTCTCCCGTCCTCCCTCCCTCTCTTCCCCCACCCCACATCGGTACCTGTTGAAGTGATGTTGATTGCTACAAGCGCTGTGATTTGAGCTGTGCCGCACACATTACCTGGGGGACAGGAGGAGGATTGGAATGCAGTGAGCCTGCCTGGGGTGCAATACCGACGTCATTGGAATACTGTTTAGCTTCAAATTATTTTTTTAATGAAGTGTAATTATTTTGTATCATGTCAGCTTGTGTGTATCAGAACGGCAATGTTTGTGGTTACGGTGGTGATTGGCTGTGGCACTGTCTTCAAACGGTTCACGGGAGAGTCCGTTTATTTGTGCAGCAACAATATTGATTCCAAACTAATCCACTGCTGTGCATTTCAATCTGTTTAAAGGGGCACTGTTTTCATGAACAGAAGTCTTTGGCAAACACTTATTATTGGGGTAAGGAGGCGAGACCTGCTTTTTTATTATCAGGATGAGCTTGTGTTTCAGGGATGGTTTATATTGTCTTATGTAAAAACTGGAAAAATACTTTGCCCAGCGAGCGTTGCGGAATGAAAGCGCAGCGGGTTCCACTCTGGGTCTGTGTGGGGTTAGCTGCTCCCTGTTGGAGTGTGTGTGTATGTGTCTGTCTCTGCCCGTCTGTCTCGCTCGGAGGTATATCCTGCCAAGGCTGATTGTCCAGATTCACGGGTATCAGAGGGTGTCAGATATCGGTGGAACCCACCCCAGCCAGGGTCTGCACCATCAGGAAAGGAGGGGAGGAAACAGACAGGGTGGAGGTTAACTGGTTTCGCCTAACCCTGTATGACATCGAATTGGACACTGCAGCCTGAAAACGAAACTTCCTGCGAGTTGTGGTGTGGAGTCGAGCATCTGTTTGCATATGTTCTGTTTATTTCTGGTTGCACAGAATCCTCTATGATTCATGCTTAAAGCTCCTGTGTGTGGGAGGGAGTGGCGATTTAATGTCTTCTAGCTCCTACCGACATTCTAACAGTCGTGCATCTCCCTCTCTGAGGTGCGGTATGTAACCAGGTGAGGCTGATGTCTAGCATTGACACAGGAAGGGCCTGGTGATACTCCGTCAGGGTCTGCAAAATCCCAAGCCCAGGTAAAGGTTTGCATTGCCTCCGATGTTTGCAGCGATTCGATGTTCCTGCTCAGACTCGGAATCGATGCAGGAGCAGTGAGGGAACTGGGCTGCGAGATGGCTTTGATCCTGTTGCTTGCATTATTTGCTGCTTGAAGAAGCAGAGGAATGTTTGAGGCACTCAGGAGGGAGGGAACTGGGAGCCTAGCTAATAGGCGGCCAAAGCAGATCCTTCGTGTGACTAGCTGCATGAGTCGGGGGGGACCAGTACTGTGCGTTGGAGAGAGTATTTTTAATATCCTCCCCATTTCTCTCTGGCGTTGAATGCGCTGACACTCACTGCAGTACATCTACAGCCACAAGAACACTGTGCTACAAGCAGCCATTCCTCATGTGTTCTACACAGCGAGTGCCAGCAGGATCTTTGACTGTGGAAGGCATCACAGCTGAGTTCAGTCTCCCAATGTCGCACTTACCGTTAGGGCCCTTGGGTGGTGATTACAAGCAGGAATTGTGCCTAATTCTATGTTTTCCCCACACTCCCTAACCCCGGGGAACTGAACCTGGGATCTCCCTGCTCCGTATGCCTGATATATTCACGGAGCTGTCGGAGAGCATCCATTCGCGAGTGGGGAAGGAGGGAGAAAAGTGGCTGCTCTGCTCCTGCACCTTGACACCGAGATGTACTGACTATTGGATTTAATGAGTTGGAGGAGGTCAGTACAAGGAATGAGTGCCACCATTGGCGGCCATTCAGCTGCCAAGGCCCTATGCTCTGGAATTCCCTCCATAAACTTCTCCGCCTCCCTACCTCTGTCTCCTCCTATAACACGGTCCTTAATAACTTCCTCGTTGTCGATGCTTTTAGTCACCTGTACCAATACCTCCATCTTTGGCTCGGTGTCAAATTTTGTAAAGTGTCACTCCGTTATAAATGCAGGTTGTTGAGTGCTTTGCCACCTTTGATTGTAATTTGTATTTAGTGTCTTTGCACAGCAATACATCCACTTATCCCATCACTCTTTCCAAATAAACTATTACTATGCTTGAAGGCTTTTATATTTGGGTTGAGGACTGACTTAGAAAAGAGATGCAGGGTGGGGGGTGTTGGGTGCGTCTCCTAGTCAGTTCAATCGATAAATGTCCTGCCCAGTCTTGGTACCCTGTACTAGCCCAGACTGGCCTGTGGTGTGTTGGCTAATCTCAGCGGAGGCCTCATGCTCCTGCCCGAAAGAGGGAGAAACCATTTCAATGTCTAATCACGAAGCAGTGGCTCCTGCTGAAAGGTGTGTGTGTGTGGGACTGTCGCGTGAGCTGAACTTCGGGCCCTCCAGCGATGATGGACTCATCCATGCAGAATGGGCACTTGGTGAGGTTCTGGCACCACAAGAGAGGACGGGGAGGGCAGCAAAACACAAAAGCCACGTTAAATTGCTTGAGTTGGTGCTATGTGATTTGCTGTCGCATGGCGCATATGAGCTCTAGCCCCTAAAGAACCACAAACTCACAGGGGCATTGACTGAAAGTGGTGGAAGGGATGCATCGAGACTGGTACTGCTGGGAGTTTTAAAGCTGCACTAGGTTCTTGCTGGGATTTCTTGTCTGTAGAAAGCCTTGTTCTGACTGCCAGCTCAAATCTGTTGCATACACAGACACCGAGAGAGAGAGAGAGAGAGCGTGATGTCGAAGTGTGTGTCTGAAAATGTGCTTTTTTTTCAGTGTGATTTGTTCACAGTTAGCTGTAGACCCCTCCAGAACTCGCTCATTCATCCAGCATTAGCTCTTGTTTTCTTTGGAAACACAGGCATGCCTGTTGAACGATGCCAAGAGCTACAGGCTGTGAGTTTACAGCCTGGACACACAAGCCTCTCTGTGTGCGTGCCTCCTATGAAATGCCCATTTAGAAACCAGTGTGGAAAAAATTGCGTTTTGAGATCTTTTCAAACTGCTCGGCAGCAATTAAGTAGTAAAGTGATATTTGTTTGAGATTGGCTGGTCGTAATGACCCTCTGTACCTTAATAAAGCACTAAAGTAGGTCAGCATACGTCTCTGTGCTTTAAACACGTTGTAAGGGACAACCACTTTCTGAAGAAGAAAACATGAGGGGCCCTGAAAGTATTGCGTGTGAGGGAGGAATGTGTGGGGAGGCTGGGCCTGGGTGGAAGGCTTGGTTTGTGGTGGGTTAGTGCAGCCCTGTTTACAGCTGTACAACTGTTTTAAAGTCCCTGAGAGTTGGAAACTTTCCCAAACGCATTTTAAATCGACTCAAATCTGGAGCAGCTCATTGCTTACACTATAATTAAAACATAGTTTTGGAGATGTATACTGAGTTAGCTGATCGTGGTAAAAGTGCTACATTTGGGGGGAATCGTCCAGGGTTCCTGTTCTCAGCGGCTGGAAAGCATGTCTGGGTGGACAGGACTCAGCTATGATGGCCTCCATGGTTGAATGACTGGCTGGCACTGACTGCCATGCTCCACCTCACAGTCAACAAGCTCCCCGCTGGAGTGGAACTAAACTCCAGAACCAGTGGGAATCTGTTCAACCTGCGCCATCTCCAGGCCAGGTCCAAGACCACCCCAACCTCAGTCGTCGAGCTACAGTACACGGACGACGCCTGCGTCTGCGCACATACAGAGGCTGAACTCCAGGACATGGTCGACGTATTTACTGAGGTGTACGAAAGCATGGGCCTTACGTTAAACATCCGTAAGACAAAGGTCCCCGACCAGCCTGTCCTCGGCGCACAGCACTGCCCCCCATTCATCAAGATCCACGGCGCGGCCCTGGACAACGTGGATCATTTCCCAATCTTCGGGAGCCTATTATCAACAAGAGCAGACATTGATGACGAGGTTCAGCACCACCTCCAGTGCACCAGTGCAGATTTCGGCCGCCTGAGGAAGAGTGTTTGAAGACCAAGCCCTCAAAGCTGCCACCAAGCTCATGGTCTTCAGGGCCGTAGTAATACCCGCCCTCCTGTATGGCTCAGAGACATGGACTATGTACAGTAGACACCTCAAGTTGCTGGAGAAATACCACCAACGATGTCTCCCCAAGATCCTACAAATCCCCTGGGAGGACAGATGCACCAACATTAGCATCGTCGTCCAGGCTAACATCCCCAGCATTGAAACACTGACCACATTTGATCAGCTCTGTTGGGCAAGCCACATTGTCCGCATGCCAGACACGAGACTCCCAAAGCAAGCGCTCTACTCGGAACTCCTTCGCGGCAAACGAGCCAAAGGTGGGCAGCGGAAACATTATAGGGACACCCTCAAAGCCTCCCTGAAAAAGTGCAACAACCCACTGACACCTGGGAGTCCCTGACTAAAGACCGCCCTAGGTGGAGGAAGTGCATCCGGGAGGGCGCTGAGCACCTCGAGTCTCATCGCCGAGAGCATGCAGAAATCAAGCGCAGGCAGTGGAAAGAGCGTGCGGCAAACCAGTCCCACCCACCCTTTCCCTCAATGACTGTCTGTCCCACCTGTGACAGGGACTGTGGCTCTCGTTTTGGACTGTTCAGCCACCTAAGGACTCATTTTTAGAGTGGAAGCAAGTCTTCCTCGATTCCGAGGGACTGCCTATGATCATGATGAGGTTGAATGACTGGCTGGCACTGATGAGGTCGTGGATTCGCGCTAAGATTACTTCTCCGCCATACTTTAGTACTTCGGCGGGGATTCCATCTGCTCCTGAGACCTTGTTGCTCTTCAGTTGTCGGATGGCCTTTTCAACCTCATGCCGGGCTGGGGTTGTGCTGAGATGGTGACGGGTAGCATGCTGTGGGATGGAGTCGAGGACACTCACGTCAAAGACAAAATCTTGGTTGAGGAGATCCTCAAAGTGCTCCTTCCAGCGGGCACTGACTGCATCTCTGTCCTTGATGAGCACCTCTCCGTTCTTGGCTCTCAGTGGAATAGGACTTTAAGTGCTTGGGCTGTGGTACAAGGCTAGCTGATTAATACTGATTGATAGAGATTTGGTGAGGTGCCAGAGAGCTACCGGTATTTGTACATCCATGCTCCAGTAAATGGTCAACGCCTTTGGCGTGGGTAGGAAGGGTAAAAATCTTGGAGGTAAATTGGCGGTGAAAAATGTTCATCACTTTCCGAGGGCCTCTGATCGGCTCAGCACATTTACTGGAGCTTGTCTGATTTTCACAGAAAGATAATGGCTTAGATTTTCTGCTTGTAATATTGGTGGTCTCCCATTTAAAATGATTGGGTTTCCATCAGCATTACAACAGGAAAATCTAGTTCAGTGTGTTTAACAAAAATTGTATCACCTTCACAACAACAAGTCTTTTAAAATAAAGAATTTATATATAATTTATGTAGTCACTACACTCCAAAGGTACTTCATTGGCTGTACAGCGCTTTGGGACGTCCAGTAGTCATGAAAGGCGCTATATAAATCCAAGTCCTATATATATTTCTCTTTCTCCCCAACACTCCCCATTTTCTCCTCTATTCTGAAGGTGTGGACCTTTTTGGAGGTGTAGTTCCATCAGTGAGAATCCTGCTCTGGAGTTCCTGTATTCAGGGTAAGGGTCACTCACTGAGTAACTCTACAGAGTCACTGTTTAACAGGATAAGGGTCACTGTTTATGCAGCAGGGTAAGGAATCTATATCCTTTGTGCAGTGTGGGGGTGGGAATAGATGGGTGCATTGCATGAGTTAATTGGTGCTGGTTTGGTGAGGGTAACTGGTGTGAACACTGTTCCAGAACACAGTGTGATTGGTTTGATGGGCGACTAGTGGCAGGAGGGCTGCTGCACTGTACTGTGGTACAATGTGACCGGCTGTGTAACTGGAGGGATTGGTAATGCTGCACCACTCAATAGAGGTGCAGGAAATGGGACCTGCAGTAGATGCTAGATCTGCGTGTGGGGGGGGGGATTTGGTGGGGAGTGAAATTACTTTCCTGGAAGCTGATCCCCATCGGAATGTAATTTTTACTGACAAGCTGGTCTTTTGAGAAAGTTATATTTTTACAATGATCCTATTTCGTCTGATTGAGCCCAGGAGGGGAGGGGGTTGGGGAAGGTTTGGTGGGAGGTCACTGCTGTCATCCTGTTGCAGCATGGGGTAGGGGAAGCGTTTATCTGTGCATGTCGTGTGTACGGGAGAGGCAGGAGAGCGAGAGCAAAATGTGACAGAATAAGGAGCTTTGGACCGGGGGAACTGAAGTGCTGGATTAGACGGGCTTTATTTTTATACAGTAGAAATTGTGTTCCAAAAACAATTCATCTGTTCCATGGCTCGTGGCTTATCGTTAATAGTTTCTGTGTTTGAATAAATGGGCAGTTCTGATTGTGCAGGTGTCGAGTGTACACTTGACCCGGAGTAAGTTGGGAAATTGAGCATATGCCTCCCACACTCAAACACTTGTAATGTGTTGGCACTAAGTAAAAGGTAGGTCTCCTATTTAAATGGGCCTGATGGACTGCATCCCAGAGTACTTAAGGAGGTGGCCTTGGAAATAGTGGATGCATTGACAGTCATTTTCCAACATTCCATTGACTCTGGATCAGTTCCTATAGAGTGGAGGGTAGCCAATGTAACCCCACTTTTTAAAAAAGGAGGGAGAGAGAAAACAGGGAATTATAGACCGGTCAGCCTGACATCGGTAGTGGGTAAAATGATGGAATCAATTATTAAGGATGTCATAGCAGTGCATTTGGAAAGAGGTGACATGATAGGTCCAAGTCAGCATGGATTTGTGAAAGGGAAATCATGCTTGACAAATCTTCTGGAATTTTTTGAGGATGTTTCCAGTAGAGTGGACAAGGGAGAACCAGTTGATGTGGTATATTTGGACTTTCAGAAGGCGTTCGACAAGGTCCCACACAAGAGATTGATGTGCAAAGTTAAAGCACATGGGATTGGGGGTAGTGTGCTGACGTGGATTGATAACTGGTTGTCAGACAGGAAGCAAAGAGTAGGAGTAAATGGGTACTTTTCAGAATGGCAGGCAGTGACTAGTGGGGTACCGCAAGGTTCTGTGCTGGGGCCCCAGCTGTTTACACTGTACATTAATGATTTAGATGAGGGGATTAAATGTAGTATCTCCAAATTTGCGGATGACACTAAGTTGGGTGGCAGTGTGAGCTGCGAGGAGGATGCTGTGAGGCTGCAGAGCGACTTGGATAGGTTAGGTGAGTGGGCAAATGCATGGCAGATGAAGTATAATGTGGATAAACGTGAGGTTATCCACTTTGGTGGTAAAAACAGAGAGACAGACTATTATCTGAATGGTGACAGATTAGGAAAAGGGGAGGTGCAAAGAGACCTGGGTGTCATGGTACATCAGTCATTGAAGGTTGGCATGCAGGTGCAGCAGGCGGTTAAGAAAGCAAATGGCATGTTGGCCTTCATAGCAAGGGGATTTGAGTACAGGGGCAGGGAGATGTTGCTACAGTTGTACAGGGCATTGGTGAGGCCACACCTGGAGTATTGTGTACAGTTTTGGTCTCCTAACCTGAGGAAGGACATTCTTGCTATTGAGGGAGTGCAGCGAAGGTTCACCAAACTGATTCCCGGGATGGCGGGACTGACCTATCAAGAAAGACTGGATCAACTGGGCTTGTATTCACTGGAGTTCAGAAGAATGAGAGGGGACCTCATAGAAACATTTAAAATTCTGACGGGGTTAGACAGGTTAGATGCAAGTAGAATGTTCCCAATGTTGGGGAAGTCCAGAACCAGAGGTCACAGTCTAAGGATAAGGGGTAAGCCATTTAGGACCGAGATGCGGAGGAACTTCTTCACCCAGAGAGTGGTGAACCTGTGGAATTCTCTACCACAGAAAGTTGTTGAGGCCAATTCACTAAATATATTCAAAAAGGAGTTAGATGAGGTCCTTACTACTCGGGGGATCAAGGGGTATGGCGAGAAAGCAGGAATGGGGTACTGAAGTTGAATGTTCAGCCATGAACTCATTGAATGGCGGTGCAGGCTCGAAGGGCCGAATGGCCTACTCCTGCACCTATTTTCTATGTTTCTATGTTTCTCTCCCGATGGCATTGCTTCTTGCTGGGGTACAGTTCCACGTGCAGCACTTGCTCCCTGAGACTCTGCCTCAGTGCACAAGTGCCGTGTCACGCTGGGTGGTGCGTTTACTGACCGAGGCATGGGCCGAACGGGGATCTGTGCGTCTGACCCTTGCAGAGGTTCCAGGATGGCAGCTGTCCTATACTGCTTGCTTGGGAATCGCTCCCTTTATTTACCAAGGTTGAAAGGCCCGCATTAGCCTGAGCTCTGGGCTCTGCGATAGCCACCTGTTTTGCTATTTACTGTTCATTCCTCAGGGCTGCTCCCGCTGTTCATCCTGGGATAAATAGGAGCCTGCTGCCTTGTTGCTCTGCTGGCTTCTTGGATGATAGATTCCCAGCTGACGGATGCAGAGAATCCGATTGTGGTAACCTAGTAACTACATCCATTAATGACCTGACGGGTCCTAACCTCTGACCCAGTATCCTGGGAATATCCAGTGGTCCCTGAGCTGATAGCTGGCTTGTCATTTATTAGAGAGAGACAGGGACTGAGCTCGGTGATGACGACCGTAAACCCTGCCCTTTCAACTCAGGGCACATTTGTAACATGAGAGAAAGCAGAATGGGATCCACGGAGTGCCCATGAGCAACTCTCCCCTGCTGACCCCGTTTCGAGGGGGATGGAGAAGGATAAAAAAAACTATAGTTTGTGCTGAATGTTTATATTTTCCCTGCATCTGTTTTGCATTTTTAAGACTTTGCTCCGTTCACTCACTGGTTACATGATTGGGGGAAGGGGGAGAAGCTGATTTCAGTGTGCCGAGCATGAGGAGGAAACATCGCTGAGTTGCTGACTGCAGCGTTACTGACCACTCTGGTCTGTCGGCCAGTTGGCTCCAGATCATACCCTCGTTGCCAGTTCCCCCAGTGACATCATAGGAACACAGGAAGAGGCCATTCAGCGCCTTGAGCCTGTTCCGCCATTCAGTTAGACCGTGGCTGATCTTTATCTTAACTCCATCTACCCGTCTATGCTCCATATCCCCTGATACCCTTACCCAACTAAAATCTAGCAATCTCAATTTTGAAAGCTTCAATAGACCTCCAGCATCCAAAGCCTTTTGGGGAGAGAGTTCCAGATTACTACCATCTTTTGTGCAAGAGACGTGCGTCCTGATTTCACTACTAAATGGTCTAGCTCTAATTCTTCCCACCCCCCCCCCGCCCCCCCACCTCTCTCCTCTCTCCTGTAGGTGCATGGTGGCACATGGATCGATGGGTGACAGCACGCTCAGGTATCTTGTCCAAGAGATCATTGATCAAGTGTGAGCCTCAACAATGACTGTCGGCAAGCTGTTCAGTCACAAGACACGTCACAGCCAGCCCAATCCTCTCCTCAGCCAACTCCCACTGAAGCAGGCTTTCTTGGCAGGCATCACTGGATCAGGAACTGCATGGGGATTCCCGTCGCCCCCCCCCCCCCCCCCTCTCAGTCCAGAGGCACTGAGGCCAATTGTAGTGGCTCACCCACCGATTGGCTGAGATCAGTGAATTCACCATAAATTGGGATTGAAGCTGCTGCACCCTTTCTAGTCTGCACATCTCTGCACCGCCTGTGGAAGCACATTTATCAACGGAGTTTCCGGGTTGGGGGAGTTTAGGGAGCGACCTTCCCTTTGATGTACAGGAGGTGGGCTAGTTTTTCTAGGTGGAGTGGTGCTTGGTTGAACTTCTCTCTGAACTGATGATGTGATAGTTTGAACGCAAGCTAATTCTAGCTGACCACGTGTTTGAGGGAGTTGTCGGAGGTCGTGTCCCGAAGATGACAACTCGCCTCCGCACCCCTGAGTTAGCGAGGGGAAAAGAGGCAGAGCTCTCACTCTCAGTCACTGTACAGTAGCCAGTGTTAGAAAGAATGAGTGGTGAGGTCAGGATCAGTGCTGGTAGTGTCGCTCGCTGTCCGGGCCCACAGATGAAGAATATACATGTGGGTGAGGCACTTGTCATCATCATAGGCGGTCCTTTGGAATCGAGGAAGACTTGCTTCCACTCTAAAAATGAGACCTTAGGTGACTGAACAGTCCAAAACGAGAGCCACGGTCCCTGTCGCAGGTGGGACAGATAGTCGTTGAGGGAAGGGGTGGGTGGGACTGGTTTGCTGCACGCTCTTTCCGCTATCTGCGCTTGATTTCTGCATGCTCTCGGGAATGAGATTCGAGGTGCTCAGCACCCCTCCCGGATCCTCTTCCTCCACTTAGAAACATAGAAACATAGAAAATAGGTGCAGGAGTAGGCCATTCGGCCGTTCGAGCCTGCACCGCCATTCAATGAGTTCATGGCTGAACATGCAACTTCAGTACCCCATTCCTGCTTTCTCGCCATACCCCTTGATCCCCCTAGTAGTAAGGACTTCATCTAACTCCTTTTAGAATATATTTATTGGCCTCAACAACTTTCTGTGGTAGAGAATTCCACAGGTTCACCACTCTCTGGGTGAAGAAGCCTCTCCTCATCTCGGTCCTAAATGGCTTACCCCTTATCCTTAGACTGTGACCCCTGGTTCTGGACTTCCCCAACATTAATATGAACATAAGAACATAAGAATTAGGAACAGGAGTAGACCATCTAGCCCTCGAGCCTGCTCCGCTATTCAACAAGATCATGGCTGATCTGGCCGTGGACTCAGCTCCACTTACCCGCCCGCTCCCCGTAACCCTTAATTCCCTTATTGGTTAAAAATCTATCTATCTGTGATTTGAATACATTCAATGAGCTAGCCTCAACTGCTTCCTTGGGCAGATAATTCCACAGATTCACAACCCTCTGGGAGAAGAAATTCCTTCTCAACTCGGTTTTAAATTGGCTCCCCCGTATTTTGAGACTGTGCCCCCTAGTTTAGTCTCCCCGACCAGTGGAAACAACCTCTCTGCCTCTATCTTGTCTATCCCTTTCATTATTTTAAATGTTTCTATAAGATCACCCCTCATCCTTCTGAACTCCAACGAGTAAAGACCTAGTCTACTCAATCTATCATCATAAGGTAACCGCCTCATCTCCGGAATCAGCCTAGTGAATCGTCTCTGTACCCCCTCCAAAGCCAGTATATCCTTCCTTAAGTAAGGTGACCAAAACTGCACGCAGTACTCCAGGTGCGGCCTCACCAATATCCTGTAGGGCGGTCTTTGGCCAGGGACTCCCAGGTATCAGTGGGGATGTTACACTTTATCGGGGAGGCTTTGAGGGTGTCCCTGTAACGTTTCCTCTGCCCATCTTTGGCTCGTTTCGTGAGGCTCTAAAGAAGGCTGGTGGCTGTGGAATCTGTGCCCCAACTAGAGACATGCTGGAGGGAAAAATATAACTCAGAAAGTGTGTTTGTTTGTTTTCTCTCTCTCTGTCTCCGTTTTTTTTTCTCTCCCTCGTTCTTTTATTTCCCGCTGTCTCTCTATCATTGAATCCATTGTAAATGTGGGCGTTGCTGTGCTCATTGATCAGTTCTGCGATAGTGGATCTTACACTGTGCAGTCAGTGGGGTTTCAGGAGGGGGTCTGCCAGTTGATCCCCATTTCTGGAGGAGGGTATGGAAGGGGAAGAGATTAACAATGCTGTTCCTGGCTCATTAATGGGACTGCGGAGCCACTGATATGTGCAGATAACCAGGAACTGTTGCCGGGGGGGAGGTGGGGGAGAGGCTTTGGTTAATTTAACGGGTTTTTTTTTAGTGCTGCGCAGCAGAGCTTCATGAATTATTAATGATTCTGATACTGCCCAGGAATCCTGCTGGTCTCTGGAGCTGTTTAGCCTCCAGCTAGTAGGCTGTGGATGTTTGAAAAGTGAAAGGGTTGTTGTAATTTACGTTGCGGGGCTAGTACTCCGACCATTTGGCTGATCGGCTCTGGTTCGTTAGGTGCCTCTCTCACCCAGGGCATCGATATATCCCTCGAATATAGAAGATTAAGGGTGATCAAATTGAGGAGTTTAAGATGATTGAAGGAGTTAATAAGGTATCTAGAGAGAAACTGTTTCCTCTGGTGGAGGAGTCGTGAACAAGGGGGAATAGTTTTAAAATCGGCCGTTTGGGGTGATGTCAGTGTAATGTATTTGCTTCATGGGTTCTCTGCTTAAGAATTCACAGCAACACATTGCTATTAAGAACTAGTTGGTTTATTAGCAAAGGTTTAACAATCACACTACACATTACCAGTTCATCCACCTGGCTCATAACCACCTGCCCCATCGTGGATCCCCCAAACCCAACTAGCTGGGGTTTTATTGAGTCTTATGAACATCACATGACTGGCTAAGCCCCTCCCACCTCAACAGCTCTACAAACCTGCGAGCGAACTCACCGGTACATACATTACAGTCAGGAATCACTTCTTAGTGGAAATATGGAACTCCCCCCCACCCCACCGCCCCCGCCCCCCCCCCCCTCCTTCCCCCAACATCCAAAAACAACTGTTGAGGCTGGGGTCAAATGAAAATTTCAAAACTGAGATAGATTTTTCTTAGGAAAAGGTATTGAGGGCTACGGAACCAAGGCAGGTAGGTGGAGTTAAGGTACATCAATCACGATCTGTACCGAATGGTGGAATAGGCTCGAGAGGCTGAATAGCCCCCTCCTGTTCCTATTTCAGCAACATTCAAATTTCATTCAAATTTCACAGGACGAAACCCCCCACTCCTGCCCCAATGACATCAGAGGAACAGGAGGAGGCCGTTCAGCCCCTTGAGCCTGCTTCGCCATTCAATTAGATCATGGCGGATCTGAATCTTAACTCCATCTACCCGACTTTGCTCCAAAGCCCTTGATACCCTTACCCAACAAAGATCTTCAATCTCAGTTTTGAGAGCTCCAATTGTCCCAGCATCCACAGCCGTTTGGGGAGAAAGTTCCAATTTTTTACAATCCTTTGTGTGAAGAAGTGCCTCTTGATTTCACTCCTGAATAACCTAGCACAAATTTTAAGATTGTGGCCCCTTATTCTTGATTCCACCACCAGAGGAAATGGTTTCTTCATATCGTCCCTATCAAATCCGTTTAACATTTTAAACACCTCGATCAAATCGCCCTTTTATCTCCTATACTCAAGGAAATACAAGCCAACTTTATGCAATCTGTCCTCATAATAAGCCCTGATATCATTCTGGTCAATATATTCTTCCTGAGCTGCGGTGTCCAGAACTGAACATAGTACTTCAGATGGGCTCTGACCGAGGCTCTGTACATTGAAACATCAGTTCCTACCCTTTGTATTCCAGCCCCCTTGAGATAAAGGATTACTTTTTGTATCTGTGCACTAGCTTTTAGTGATTTGAGTACATGGACTTCCTTTGTTCCTCTATAGCTCCTAGTCTCTCACCCGTAAGAAAATATTCTGATTTATATTTCTCTGGACCCAAAGTGGATGACCTCACACTTGGCTGAATTGAACTCCATTTGCCAGAGTTTTGCCCACTCACTTAATCTGTCTGTCCGTTGCAACTTTCTGCTCCGATCTGCATTACTTGCTGTGCCTCCTAACTTAATGTCATTCGCAAATTCGGATATACAACTCTCTCTTTCTTCATCCAGGTAATTGATATTCATGGTGAAAAGCTGAGGCCCCGGGACAGATCCCTGGGGAAGCATCGCTTGTTACAGCCCACCAATCAGAGAATGAACCCATTACCCCTACTCTCTGTCTCCTACCTCCCAACCAGTTTTCAACCCAAGTGAAAAGGCTGCTGTGTGCAAATTAGCTGCTGCGTTTCCTGCTTTTCAGCTGTGACTAAACTTTGGAAAGTACCTCATTGGCTGTGCAGCATTTGGGATGTCCTGAGGCCGTGAAAGGTGCTGTATAACTGCAAGATCTTTTCTTTCTGCTGGCTCTGTGGGAGAATGGGAGGATGTGGAGAAGAGTCGTGAATTTTTTTCTAGATTTCACTCACTGCAATGGGGGAATTACAGAAAGCAGTTTATCTAAGAATCTGGATCCCAAATGTATTGGGGACATGATGGAGTGGGAAGAGTACATTCTGCACCCAAACACAGAGGAGAGAAATCTATGTGCTGTCACACTCTTTTGGGACTTTCATTAAGCTGCTCAGCAGGGACTGGGACAGTGTTTTGGGGCTCTCTGCCATGTGGTTTAGTCTTTAATTAAAATTAAATACATTTCCTCTCAATTCCACTGGCAGATTCCCAGCTCTGTTGGTTAACTCTGGGGTATGATTACTGAGCTATATTATAACTCCCGTCTGATAGAAGATCCACGATGTAATTAAACTCCGTTCATCAGCAGTTAGCTGGAGCAGACCGCAGTGTCAGTTCCTGCTCTGTTTCCCTCCTATGTGAATGCTGCGCTGGTGGTTTCTGTCACCACTAATCATTTGTGGATTGTCCTCTGATGATTAGGAGGAAAATCAAGGACTCGTTAACCCTTTAGATACTTTTCCGTAGGTGCCGGCCAGTCTTGGCTCAGTGGGCAGTACTCTCGCCTCCTGAGTCTGAGGGTTGTGGGTTCAAGCCCCACTCCGAAGACTTGAGCACAAAATCTAGGCTGACACTGCAGCGCGATGCAGAGGGAGCGCTGCACTGTCGGATGCGACGTTAAACTGAGGTCCCGTCTGCCCTTTCCGGTGGATGTAAAAGATCCCATGGCACTACTCGAAGAAGAGTAGGGGAGTTCTTCCTAGTGCCCTGGCCAATATTTATCCCTCAACCACCATCACTAGAAACAGTTTAATTGGTCATTTATTACATTGCTGGGATCTTGCTGTGTGCAAATTGACTGCCAGGTTTCCAACATTACAACAATGACTACACTTCAAAAATACTTCATTGGCTGTGAAACGGTTTGGGATGAAAGGCGCTATATAAATGCACGTTATTTCTTTCTTAAATGTTAGGGAAGTTCAGCAGTCTGAGCATGAAGCCTGTATCTTTCTACCCTGACCCCACACACCCTACCCCCCTCTCTCCCCTCCTGTCCCCTTCGCTCCTTAGCTCTCTCGTTTGCACGCCCTTCCCATGGCTGGACATCACAGCTGTGCCCAATTCCAGCATCTACAACTGTACGGTTTCTAGGAGGAGCCACCAGATAGTATGGGGCAGGGAAGCTTGGCTGGCCTAAAGCACCGGGCAGCTGTAGATTATCCTGCAGGTGCCAGAACAGAGATCTTCAGATCCGCTAACGCAGCACAGACCAGAGACCTGCTCTTCATGGCTCAGTACTCCTTGAGCCAGCAGCTGGTGTTTGTAGGGCAGTGTTTTGGTAAGGTTTGGCTTACTGCAGTGCTAACGAGCACCTTGGTCACCATGGAAACGTCTTTACTAGGCCAAGGGTCCCATGCTGGTGTTGGGGCTGCACTGGTTCTCAACTCTGAGATATCTCTTGCCAGTTATAAATATCACTTCTTCCAGAAGAGCTGCTGACATCAAGTAAAAAGTTTTTGATAAATAATTCGTGCACAAGTATTTACCAAACTAGGACTGTTTTTCCCCAAATCCTCTTTCTACTAATTTGTTAATGGAGATGAAATGTACTGATGTGTCTGGGCAGATTGCCTTTTTTACCAGTTTTCCTGCTGCTGATTGCCTTGTGTCCTTGAGTTGTGCAGCGTAGGTGTTCTGAATCCTGGGAACTGCATGGTGAGTGGCTGCAAAGGCCACTGTTCCCTTACGGAAGCATGTAATTATCTCTGTGGCTGTCCACTGGTTTCAGTAATGCGATTAGACATGCCTGCTGAACTGGAAGGGTGGAAGTGGCGAGAGATTGAGGACTGCGCTGCAATCTTTGGAAGAGGAGAGGAAACCATTGTTCAGAATAGAAACTGGACCCATTGCTTTTCCTGGTGGGAAGGTGAGCTGATCTGTTGCTTGGGTACAGCTCACCTGAATATCTCTGGATCCCTGACACACAATCTTCTCTTCCATTCTCATCAACTTGCTGGTTTCCTGCACTCCAGGCACAGGCCTTTCAGCTAGCTTTCTCAATTTAAAAACAAGTATAACCCTAGAAAGGAAACTGTGAAAGTGGACTAGCCGCTTCCGTTGCTATCCAGTGTAATAAGAACCTCGATTGGTATTGGAACTCACTTTTTGTCCACCGTGTCCGACAGGTATGGTTCCTCCTGTGTTTTTAGTTACTGCCTTCCAGTTCTGATCAGGAGTTGACATGGCCCTTCGAATCCCCTTTGCTCAGTTCCTAGTTTTCTCCCAGACTTGACTGAGGGTTAAATCTGACCGGAAGATTCAGAGACACTGTTGCAGGATCGTTTTCTCCTGTAGAAATCAGGTTCCCCTCCATTGGAATTGTCTATGATTGATGATATGTTTGCACCATTACTGCTGAGAAATTTACTTCTGACATTAAATAGCAACAGCAGTACAATCACACTGGGCTTTCTTTTAACTAAGGTCTGATGCCTCTTTCTCTGCTCTGCTCTTGTCCGCAAGATAATTGTGTACAACAGTGACTACACTCTAAAAGTACTTCATTGACTGTAAAGCGCTTTGAGATGTCCGGTGGTCATGAAAGGCGCTATATAAATGCAAGTCTTTCTTTTCCATCTTTTAACAATGAAGGCCATTTAGTCCATCTGAACTCGCCCATCCAGGGACCAGCTGCAGTTCCACCATCACCACACGTATCTTTACATTGTAGTTTCCATAGTGTAAACCAGCCTGGCTCCCTTAGCCTAAAATATGGCTCTCAGTTCTCCTGTTGGGATAAAGGAGCTGGTTTTAGCAACACAAATCCTGGGAATCAATGCCCAGACATCCCACAACCCGAACTACAGAAGCTCCTTTTAATGACTCCAAGGATCATTATCCTACTCTGAAATCTATTCCAAGTGTTAATCACTCTTTGCATTGTTCAATTTGTTTTAATATTCACATTTGTTTTAGGAGGGTGGTATGTCAAGCTTCAAGGTTCGATGCATATATATATTTTTTAAAAGGTGAAATAAGTGTGCATTTTAGCCATTGAAAAGTTGCACCAAGAATTTTGAATGCGGTTGGTTAAGATTGTACCGTAGTGCAGCACGCAAGTCTTTAAAGCGTGGTCCCACAGATAGCTCGCATTCTCTGGCAACCGCAACATGCCATGAGTCTTCGAAATGGGTCTTCACTGGAAGCTGATGGACGCAAGCTTCTCTCTGTCACACAACAGAAGTTTCATTTCAATTACAAAGAAATGGCTGACGTCTCTAGGGAAACAGGAGTTCAAACTAGGAATCTGTAAAAATGACTTGAGAGAGAAAATGCTAACGAGAAGACCAATTTTTGTTGTACGTTCTTGAGAGATGAATTTGACAAAATGTGCATCCTTCCTGGAAGAATTGTGTATTTGGGCTGGAACACCAATTATCACATCTAGGACTGAGCTGAACCGGCACTGTCCTGTGTAGGTTGTGCTGTTCGTTCTGTGTCAGTCTTGCTTTGCTACAAACTGGATAAACAAAAGATGATAAATAAACCTTTATGTTAAGAAGCGCAGGTTCTGGGTGTATTTTCCATCTGTTTGAAGTGGTTGGTTGTGTATCCGGAATTTTTCAGTGTATAATTTTTCTTCCAGTTGGATTAAGGAAAATCTTTCAGGTATTATGTCTCTGTGAGGGAGGATTAGATGACTCTACACTCCTGTTTGACTGGGATGTACAGTGAGTGCGCTGTAAATGAGAAATTAATAGCATCCAGTCCTTGTGACAATGTGAACAATGCTGACATTGGCCATGGACCAATCTGAACCTGTTCCTCGTGTCCTACTTTTACACACTGTATATGGGCTACTGTCAGTTTCTCTAGTCTTACCTCATGACTGAGCTCTTCGACACTCGGAATCAGCCTTGTGCTCTTGTCTGCACTGCCTTCAGTGCTTGACATCTCTCTTGTATTTCTGTGACCAGAACTGGGCACCATTCTCAAGGTGGGGGCTGACCAGAGCACATACACTTTCAGCCTGACATTCACTTTGCAAATTTACAAATAGAATGCAACTTTGTGTTTTCTTTAACTATGCTTCACATGTCTATACACGTCCAGGAATACCCCAGGGTCTGTTTCAACTTCACCCTGCTCGGATACTGTTCACCCATTTATTTTTCTCCCAGTGTGCAGTACCTTACACTTATCGTGTTGAATTTCTTGTGCCCATTTACTGTTTTTATCCAGCTGCTTTTAGTAGGTTCTTTGCTGCCTCGTCAGACTTCACTGTGTCCTGCCTGAGCATTGTCTGCAAACCTGACTAATTTGCATTCAAAATCAACAATATTAAAATCTTGCATTTATATGGAACCTTTAACATACTAAAATGTCCCAAGGGGCTTCATAGGAGCGTTAGCAAATAACATTTGACACCGAGCCACATAAGGAGCTATTAGGACAGAAATGAGGTAGCTATTAAGGAGTAGAAAGGCGGAGAGGTTTAGGGAGGGAATTCCAGAACTTGGGGCCCAGGCAGCTGAAGGCACGGCCACCGATGGTGGAGTGATTAAAATCAGGGATGCTCAGGAGGCCAGAATTGGAGGAGCGCAGAGATCTCGGAGAGTTGTAGGGCTGGAGGAGATTAGAGAGCTAGGGAGGGGTGAGGGCCATGGAGGGATTTGAAAGGAAGGCTGAGAATGTTAAATTTGAGTGCCGGACCATGAGCCAATGTAGCTCAGTGAGCACAGGAGTGATTGATGAGCGGGATTTGGTATGAGTTATATATGCGCAGCAGAGTTTTGGATGAACTTAAGTTTATGGAGGGTGGAAGAGTCAGGAGAGTGTTAGAATAGTTACATCGAGAGATGATAAAAGCATGGATGAAGATTTCACTAGCTGATGGGCTGAGGCAGGGGTGGAGTCAGGCCATGTTACAGAGGTGGAAGTAGGCAGTCTTGGTCATGGTGCGGTTATGTGATCGGAAGGTCATCTCGGGGTCAAAGACGCTAACAAGGTTATGAGTGGTGTGAATCAGCCTCAGGCAGGGGCCAGGGAGGGAGATGGAGTCAGTGGCTGAGGAACAGAGTTTGTGGTGGGGACCAAAGACAATGGTATTAATCTACCCAATATATAGTGGGAGGAAATTTCTGTTCATCCAGTACTGGATGTTGGACAATTTAGAGACAGTGGAAAGGTCGAGAGATGTGGTGCTGAGGTAGAGCTGGGTGTCGTCGGCGTACATGTGGAACCTGACTTTGTGTTTTTGGACGATGTCGTCGAGGGGCAGCATATAGATGAGAAATAATCAGTTACCAAGATAGGGACATCAACACTGATCCTGGGACTTTCTACTCAGTACATCATCCCAGCACCGATCCCTAGAACACTCCGTACATCACCCAGCACCAATCCCTGGGACTCTCAGTACAACACCCAGCACCGATCCCTGGGACACTCCGTACCTCACCCAGCACCAATCCCTGGGACACTCAGTACAACACCCAGCACCGATCCCTGGGACTCTCAGTACATCACCCAGCACCAATCCCTGGGACACTCCGTACCTCACCCAGCACCGATCCCTAGAACACTCCGTACATCACCCAGCACCGATCCCTAGAACACTCCGTACATCACCCAGCACAAATCCCTGGGACTCTCAGTACAACACCCAGCACCAATCCCTGGGACACTCCGTACCTCACCCAGCACCAATCCCTGGGACTCTCAGTACAACACCCAGCACCAATCCCTGGGACACTCAGTACAACACCCAGCACCGATCCCTGGGACTCTCAGTACATCACCCAGCACCGATCCCTGGGATACTCCGTACATCACCCAGCACCAATCCCTGGGACACTCCGTACCTTACCCAGCACCGATCCCGAGAACACTCCGTACATCACCCAGCACCAATCCCTGGGACACTCAGTACATCACCCAGCACTGATCCCTGGGACAGTACATCACCCAGCACCGATCCCTGGGACACTCCGTACATCACCCAGCACCAATCCCTGGGGCACTCAGTACATCATCCCAGCACCGATCCCTAGAACACTCTGTACATCACCCAGCACTGATCCCTGGGACAGTACATCACCCAGCACCAATCCCTGGGACACTCAGTACATCACCCAGCACCGATCCCTGGAAAACTCCGTACATCACCCAGCACCGATCCCTGGGACACTCCGTACATCACCCAGCACCAATCCCTGGGACACCCCACTCAGTGGCCCCCCTCCTCCCCAACCTCCTACATCATTCACCCATTTGCTTTCAGCCACTGCCTGCTCCATGTCCAGACTGTCATTAGATTCCCACTGTTTCTTTAAGTGATATGAGCAATTTCTTCAAAGGATTTCTGGAAGCTTATATCCCTGTCAAAAAACTTGCCATTAATCGTTTATTCCAAGGTCATTGTTGATGTTTTACCTGTGGCTACATTAATGCGTTAATCTGGTGAACCTTGTACGTCAGGAGGTGGCAGCGAGAGGAGATAGTACTAGGGTTGCTCACTGTTTTGGGGGGGGTGGCGAGGTTGTTACGGGGGGTGGAGAGGTTGATGGAGGGTGTGGGGGCCTGGGGAGGGTGTGGGGCGGTCTGGCGTAAGGTGTGGGGGATCTGGGGGAGGTTGTGGGGTGGATGGGAGAGGGTGTGGCGGAGGGGAGGCTGGGAGAGGGTGTGAGGGCCTGGGATAGGGTGTGGGGACTGGGGTGGGTGTGGGGGGCTGGGCAGGGAGAGGGTGTCGGGGCTGGGAGCGTGTGTGGGGGGGGAAGGTGTGGGGGCTGGGAGCGCGTTTGGGGGGGTGGGGGTGGGAGCTGGTACATAGGAACATAGAAAATAGATGCAGGAGTAGGCCATTCGGCCCTTCGAGCCTGCACCACCATTCAATAAGATCATGGCTGATCATTCACCTCAGTACCCGCTTTCTCTCCATACCCCTTGATCCCCTTAGCCGTAAGGGCCATATCTAACTCCCTCTTGAATATATCCAATGAACTGGCATCAACAACTCTCTGCGGCAGGGAATTCCACAGGTTAACAACTCTCTGAGTGAAGAAGTTTCTCCTCATCGCGGTCCTAAATGGCCTACCCCTTATCCTAAGACAGTGTCCCGTGGTTCTGGACTTCCCCAACATCGGGAACATTCTTCCCGCATCTAACCTGTTCAGTCCCGTCAGAATCTTGTATGTTTCTATGAGATCCCCTCTCATCCTTCTAAACTCCAGTGTATAAAGGCCCAGTTGATCCAGTCTCTCCTCATATGTCAGTCCAGCCATCCCTGGAATCAGTCTGGTGAACCTTCGCTGCACTCCCTCAATAGCAAGAACGTCCTTCCTCAGATTAGCACAAGGACATCCTTCCTCAGATTAGGGGGGGTGGGGCTTGGAGTAGGTGTAATGGGGGGGAGAGAGTGTGGGAGCTGGGAGCGAGTGTGAGGGGTGGGGCTTGGAGCGGGTGTGGGGGCTGTGAGTGCGTGTGAGGGGGGTGGGGCTGGGAGAGGGTGTGGGGGCTGGGAGCGGGTGTGGGAGAGGGTGTGGGGGCTGGGAGCGGGTGTGGGAGAGGGTGTGGGGGCTGGGAGAGGGTGTGGGGGCTGGGAGCGGGTGTGGGAGAGGGTGTGGGGGCTGGGAGCGGGTGTGGGAGAGGGTGTGGGGGCTGGGAGCGGGTGTGGGGGCTGGGAGCGGGTGTGGGGGCTGGGAGCAGGTGTGGGAGCGGGTGTGGGGGCTGGGAGCGGGTGTGGGGGGGGGCGTGGGCTGGGAGAGGGTGTGGGGGCTGGGAGCGGGTGTGGGAGCGGGTGTGGGGGCTGGGAGCGGGTGTGGGGGCTGGGAGCGGGTGTGGGAGAGGGTGTGGGGGCTGGGAGAGGGTGTGGGGGCTGGGAGCGGGTGTGGGGGGGGGGCGTGGGCTGGGAGAGGGTGTGGGGGCTGGGAGCGGGTGTGGGAGCGGGTGTGGGGGCTGGGAGCGGGTGTGGGAGCGGGTGTGGGGGCTGGGAGCGGGTGTGGGAGAGGGTGTGGGGGCTGGGAGCGGGTGTGGGGGCTGGGAGCGGGTGTGGGGGCTGGGAGCGGGTGTGGGAGAGGGTGTGGGGGCTGGGAGCGGGTGTGGGGGCTGGGAGCGGGTGTGGGAGAGGGTGTGGGGGCTGGGAGCGGGTGTGGGGGCTGGGAGCGGGTGTGGGGGGGGGGCGTGGGCTGGGAGAGGGTGTGGGGGTTAGTTAATTCCTGGGTAGGGTTGTCGTTGGGAGTGTGTCTGTAAACCGTGCTGTTTTGCGGCTGTTGGAGAGACAAGTCTACATGAACTGGAACTCTGCTTAAACAAAAGCAGAGCTGTGTCTGCTGGCAGGAAGTAGACAAACTCTACCCCACCCCCAGTTTGAGGTCCCTCACTGACTGAAGGTAACCATGGAAACCTTTGGCATGTGTAGCTTTATTCTCTTCCATTCGCCTGTGGATATGGGTTGCTTAGATTCATGAAACATGCAGTACGCTGCACTGCCTTTAGTGAGAAGAGACGTGCACAGAAAGGCAGAGTGTGCAGACAGCCTGGGAGATGGCAATGAGCAGAGAGAGAGGGGGTTAGTTCCCTCTGCAGGAGAGAGCTTGTCTGGAGCTCCCTGGGAAGAGATGATACGTACAGAAAGGGAGAGAGTCTGTGAACAGAGTGTGTGCACAGAGAGAATGCTGCTGCTCTGGAGGTGATGTCTGCTGCCTGGGGCCGACTTGTAATTTGAATGTGCGATGGCGGCCCCGTTAAGTTTTCATCCTCTGTCCACTTGAACCGTAAAAAATGTTGCTCATTAAAAATATAGATTCAGTATTTCAAACCTGGGCAGTGTGTGGAGAGCCATATAACACTAGATTGAGTACTATGGGTACAGGCCTGTAATTGAGGTAATGAATGAAAAGCCCCTCAATGGGAGCATATTGGAGTGTCTTGGTTTAAGAGATATGGTCACATTCTCATTGCTGGGTCATGGGTTGTGGGCTCAAGTCCCACTCGAGGACTTGAGTACATAAATTTACAACAACAACAGCAGTAACAAATTGTATTTCTATAGTAAACGTCCCAAGGTGCTTCACAGGAGCGTTATCGAACAAAATTTGACACCGAGCCACATAAGGAGATATTAGGGCAGATGAACAAACGCTTGGTCAAAGAGGTAGATTTTAAGGGGTGTTATAAAGGAGGAGAGAGAGGTAGCGAGGCGGAGAGGTTTATTGAGGGAATTCCAGAGCTTAGGGCCTAGGCTAACTCTAGGTTAGTCGTGGAGGAGTGCTGTATTGTCAGAGTTGTGTTCCTCAGAGGTGTCAGCTGTGGCTCAGTGGGTAGCACTCTCGCCTCGGAGTCCCACTCCAGAGACTTGAGCATAAAAATCTAGGCTGACACTCCAGTACAGTACTGAGGGAGTGCTGCACTGTCGGAAGAGCCGTCTTTTAGATGAGACATTAAACCGAGGCCCCGTCTCCCTCTCAGGTGGACGTAAGAGATCCCATGGCACTATTTCGAAGAAGAGCAGGGGAGTTATCCCCAGTGTTCGGGCCAATATTTATCCCTCAATCAAAAAACCCCCAGATTATCTGGTCATTATCACATTGCAGTTTGTGGGAGCTTGCTGTGCGCTAATTAGCTGGTGCGTTTCCAACAGTGACTACACTTCACAAAGTACTTAATTGGCTGTAAAGCTCTTTGGGACGTCCGGTGGTCGTGAAAGGCGCTATATAAATGGAAGTCTTTTTTTTCGGGTGAGATGTTTCTACTCCTGGTTCTGGGTACATTCAGACCTAATGTTGCACCCCACTCCTGGTCCGGTTGCGATCAGCTAGATCGAGATGATTCTGGGACTCAATGTGTGCCTTATTACCACTGCACACCATGCATTTACCCACAGAACCATTCCGGGAGCAAGTCACATTCTACTTTTAAATTCATTGCGTAAATTGCTGGATAAAATGAAGAGGGGTTTTGATAGAGTGAGTAAGGAGAAATTGTTTCCATTGAGAGGGTCAGTAACCAGAGGTCATAGATTTAAGGTAATGGCAAAAGAACCAGAAGCGAGATGAGGAGAATTTCTTTTTACGCAGCGAGTTGTTACGATCTGGAATGCACTGTCAGAAAGGGCGGTGGAAGCAGATTCAGTGATAGCTTTCAAAAGGGAATTGGATACATTCCTGAAAAGGAAAAATTTGCAGTTTTGAGGAAAGAGCCAGGGAGTGGGACTAGCCGGAGAGTGGTTTCAGAGAGCTGGCATAGCACAGTGGGCCTAATGGTCTTGTGTTCTGTATGATCCTGCGATAAGTACATCTTTGTGGTTTCAGAAGCTTCTCATGAAAACATTCAGTGACAGGGTAATCTTTCTTATTGGCGTCAAACTTAAAGGGGAGGCTCTCCCAGCGGCCTAGTGCAACGATATTTGGACTGTATCGGAGGCGGGAGCTCGAGGTGCGTGGAGAGGCCTATAACGGCCCAGCGGCTGCGAGAGGCAGTGGCAGATCGGAGGCGGGAGCTCGAGATGCGTGGTGAGGCCTATAAAGGCCCAGCTTGTACAGCTCCAGCTAGGAGAAAAAGCAAAAAAGAAGTAGAAAGGAATCAAAAGGTGACGTCACAGCCAAAGGGGTAAGTGATTGGCTGGTGATTGGTCAGTAGCTTTTCTTTTTCTTTTTTATATCAGTAAGTAACCTGTTAACATTGTTGTCGCCAAATTAAGTGTATCTAAGGAGAGCTCGGTCACGTGATATGCTCCTCCTGTACCATGTGGGAACTCAGGAACACTTCCGGTGTCTCTGACGACTACGTGTGCGGGAAATGTATCCGCCTCCAGCTCCTGACGGTCCGCGTTGTGGAATTGGAGCTGAGGGTGGATTTACTCTGGAGCATCCACGATGCTGAAAATGACGTGAGTAGCACGTGTAGCGAGTTGGTCTTACCGCAGGTGAAGGGTCCACAGCCAGCTAGGGAATGGAAGACCAGCAGGAAGAGCAGTGCAAGGAAGGTAGTGCAGGGGTCCCCTGTGGTCATCCCCCTGCAAAACAGATACACTGCTTTGAGTACTGTTGAGGGGGATGACTCATCAGGGGAGGGCAGCAGCAGCCAAGTTCATGGCACCGTGGCTGGCTCTGTTGCACAGGAGGGCAGGAAAAAGAGTGGGAGAGCGATAGTGATAGGCGATTCAATTGTAAGGGGAATAGATAGGCGTTTCTGCGGCCGCAACCGAGACTCCAGGATGGTATGTTGCCTCCCTGGTGCAAGGGTCAAGGATGTCTTGGAGCGGGTGCAGGACATTCTGAATAGGGAGGGAGAACAGCCAGTTGTCGTGGTGCACATTGGTACCAACGACATAGGTAAAAAAAAAGGGATGAGGTCCTACGAGACGAATTTAAGGAGCTAGGAGCTAAATTAAAAAGTAGGACCTCAAAAGTAGTAATCTCGGGATTGCTACCAGTGCCACGTGCTAGTCAGAGTAGGAATCGCAGGATAGCACAGATGAATACGTGGCTTGAGCAGTGGTGCAGCAGGGAGGGATTCAAATTCCTGGGGCATTGGAATCGGTTCTGGGGGAGGTGGAACCAGTACAAACCGGACGGTCTGCACCTGGACAGGACCGGAACCAATGTCCTAGGGAGAGTGTTTGCTAGTGCTGTTGCGGAGGAGTTAAACTAATATGGCAGGGGGATGGGAACCAATGCGGGGAGACAGAGGGAAGCAGAATGGAGACAGAGGCAAAGGACAGAAAGGAGATGAGTAAAAGTGGAGGGCAGAGAAACCCAAAGCAAAAAACAAAAAGGGCCAATGTACAGCAAAATTCTAAAGGGTCAAAGTGTAATAAAAAGGCAAGCCTGAAAGCTCGGTGCCTCATTGCGAGGAGTATTCGGAACCCAGGAGAGGGCTCTGAGCTAGTTAGAGTGGATGAGAGTTCAGATGAACAGGACCCCAAGAAAGAATGCAAAAGGCAGGAGGCAACAGAGCAGAGTAGCACTGGGGTAAGTGTAAACCACAAGGTGATAGGAAGGGACAATATGTATGAATATAAAGGGGCTGCAGGAGGGGTCAAAAATAAAAATCATGGTTTAAAAGCTAGTATTAAAACACTTGACCTAAATGCACGCAGCATTCGAAATAAAGTAAATGAGTTGACGGCACAAATCATTACAAATGGGTATGATTTGGTGGCCATTACAGAAACATGGTTGCAGGGTGGCCAAGACTGGGAATTAAACATACAGGGGTATCTGACAATTCGGAAGGATAGACAAGAAGGGAAAGGAGGTGGGGTAGCTCTGTTAATAAAGGATGATATCAGGGCAGTTGTGAGATTTGGCTCTAATGAACAAAATGTTGAATCATTGTGGGTGGAGATTAGAGATAGTAAGGGGAAAAAGTCACTGTTGGGCTCAGTTTATAGGCCCCCAAATAATAACTTCAGGGTGGGGCGGACAATAATCAAGGGAATAATGGAGGTATGTGAAAAAGGAATGGCAGTAATCATGGGGGATTTTAACCTACATATCGATTGGTCAAATCAAATCGCACGGGGTAGCCTGGAGGAGGAATTCATAGAATGCATACGGGATTGTTTCTTAGAACAGTATCTTACAGAACCTACAAGGGAGCAAGCTATCTTAGATCTGGTCCTGTGTAATGAGACAGGAATAATAAACAATCTCCTAGTAAAAGATCCTCTTGGAATGAGTGATTACAGTATGATTGAATTTGTAATACAGATTGAGGGTGAGGAAGTAGTGTCTCAAACGAGCATACTATGCTTAAACAAAGGGGACTACAGTGGGATGAGGGCAGAGTTGGCTAAAGTAGACTGGGAACACAGACTAAACGGTGTCACAATTGAGGAACAGTGGAGGACTTTTAAGGAGCTCTTTCATAGTGCTCAACAAAAATATATTCCAGTGAAAAAGAAGGGCGGTAAGAGAAGGGATAACCAGCCGTGGATAACCAAGGAAATAAAGGAGAGTATCAAATTAAAAACCAATGCGTAGAAGGTGGCCAAGGTTAGTGGGAAACGAGAAGATTGGGAAAATTTTAAACGACAGCAAAGAATGACTAAGAAAGCAATAAAGAAAGGAAAGATAGATTACGAAAGAAACTTGCACAAAACATAAAAACAGACAGTAAAAGCTTTTACCGATATATAAAATGGAAAAGAGTGACTAAAGTAAATGTTGGTCCTTTAGAAGATGAGAAGGGGGATTTAGTAATGGGAAATGTGGAAATGGCTGAGACCTTAAACAATTATTTTGCTTCGGTCTTCACAGTGGAAGACACAAAAAACATGCCAAAAATTGCTGGTCACGGGAATGTGGGAAGGGAGGACCTTGAGACAATCATTATCACTAGGGAGGTATTGCTGGACAGGCTAATGGGACTCAAGGTAGACAAGTCCCCTGGTCCTGATGAAATGCATCCCAGGGTATTAAAAGAGATGGCGGAAGTTATAGCAGATGCATTCGTTATAATCTACCAAAATTCTCTGGACTCTGGGGAGGTACCAGCGGATTGAAAAGCAGCTAATGTAACGCCTTTGTTTAAAAAAGGGGGCAGACAAAAGGCAGGTAACTATAGGCCGGTTAGTTTAACATCTGTAGTGGGGAAAATGCTTGAAGCTATCATTAAGTAAGAAATAGCGGGACATCTAGATAGGAATAGTGCAATCAAGCAGACGCAACATGGATTCATGACGGGGAAATCATGTTTAACTAATTTACTGGAATTCTTTGAGGATATAACGAGCATGGTGGATAGAGGTGTACCGATGGATGTGGTGTATTTAGATTTCCAAAAGGCATTCGATAAGGTGCCAGACAAAAGGTTACTGCAGAAGATAAAGGTACGCGGAGTCAGAGGAAATGTATTAGTATGGATCGAGAATTGGCTGGCTAACAGAAAGCAGAGAGTCAGGATAAATGGGTCTTTTTCAGGTTGGAAATCGGTGGTTAGTGGTGTGCCACAGGGATTGGTGCTGGGACCACAACTGTTTACAATATACATAGATGATCTGGAAGAGGGGACAGAGTGTAGTGTAACAAAATTTGCAGATGACACAAAGATTAGTGGGAAAGTGGGTTGTGTAGAGGACACAGAGAGGCTGCAAAGAGATTTAGATAGGTTAAGCGAATGGGCTAAGGTTTGGCAGATGAAATACAATGTCGGAAAATGTGAGGTCATCCACCTTGGGAAAAAAAACAGTAAAAGGGAATATTATTTGAATGGGGAGAAATTACAACATGCTACAGTGCAGAGGGACCTGGGGGTCCTTGTGCATGAAACTCTTTTGGAGTTTACCTGTAAAACATAAACATTAATCGGTGCCACACGACCTGGATGACACACCAGACATTTACAAGGCCCTTTTTTTTTGGGGCACTAAAATCACATTTTTTTCCTCCAGTGCCCCCTATAAAAGGGGAGGGGGACACTAAAAGCACCGGCAATTAAAACAAATTAAACTTTAAAACGTAAAATCAAATTAATCCCAAAAAGTTAGTTTGCAGGTGCAGCAGGTAATCAGGAAGGCAAATGGAATGTTGGCCTTCATTGCGAGAGGGATGGAGTACAAAAGCAGGGAGGTCCTGCTGCAACTGTACAGGGTATTGGTGAGACCGCACCTGGAGTACTGCGTGCAGTTTTGGTCACCTTACTTAAGGAAGTTTATACTGGCTTTGGAGGGGGTACAGAGATGATTCACTCGGCTGATTCCGGAAATGAGGGGGTTACCTTATGATGATAGATTGAGTAGACTGGGTCTTTACTCGTTGGAGTTCAGAAGGATGAGGGGTGATCTTATAGAAACATTTAAAATAATGAAAGGGATAGACAAGATAGAGGCAGAGAGGTTGTTTCCACTGGTTGGGGAGACTGGAACTAGGAGGCACAGCCTCAAAATACGGGGGAGCCAATTTAAAACCGAGTTGAGAAGGAATTTCTTCTCCCGGAGGGTTTTGCATCTGTGGAATTATCTGCCCAAGGAAGCAGTTGAGGCTAGCTCATTGAATGTATTCAAGTCACAGATAGATAGATTTTTAACCAATAAGGGAATTAAGGGTTATGGGGAGCGGGTAAGTGGAGCTGAGTCCATGGCCAGATCAGCCATGATCTTGTTGAATGGCGGAGCAGGCTCGAGGGGCTAGGTGGCCTACTCCTGTTCCTAATTCTTATGTTCTTATGTTCTTATGTTATGTATATCTTCCTGGGCCATTATACAGTGGAGTAAGTGTGAGGGAGCCTCAGGCCACCTATAAAGTTTAAATCCATGTCTCCATTAATTCCCAGATGTCTCGAGTTACTGTTACTGACAGGTCTTGGTACGCTGATTTACAATTGGCCCACTAATGAGGCAACAGCGCTCAAAACAGTTGCTTTCTCACTAAACTCAGACAGGACAAAACAGCAAATAATGTAATCGCAGAGAGCCACTTGGACATCGAGAGCTGATGGCCAGGGCTTGGGGTCATGGATTGGATTCCCCTGTCCTGGCGATCAAGGCCCACTCGGTGCGGGGCTGATCCAGATACACCAGCTTTGGTCAGTAGCCACGGCACCACCTGGGACCTGGTACTTTTGGGGCTAGATGATGGCGGAAGAATCAGCCTGGGTTCCTTCTCCTGCTCATGATCCAGTGACCCCCGCTGGAAGGTCTGCATGGGGGATTTGGCGGTCCAGTCAATTATCCTGCCAACACATGAAGAACTGAGGAAGGGCATTTGTCTGGCCAACCAGAAACTGCTGGCCCAACAAGGATTGGTGCCTTCAGACAGGAGAGCAGAATCTCTTTTATTATACCTAAAGCGGGTGCAGTACTCTCCTTTGGCTGGCAAAACCAAGCCATGTTCCATCGGCATGTGGAATTATTTTAGCTCCTCTGAGGTTCTCCTGTTGGGGACAGCTCTCTGTTTATTCCATCCCACTGCCTGTCTCCATATCCACCAAAGTGAAACTCGAAAGCTGCCACATGTCGTGCCGAGCTCTCTGATCTGTTTAAAAAAATAAATGGTCCCAAAAAAGGTTGGTTTTGGATTTGTTTGTGGTGTTTGAGGAATTGGCGAGCTGGGTGCTGTCAGTGAGCAGTGAGACCTGACTGCGTTAATGAGCATTAGCCTGTCATCCCCTGCTCTGCTAATTAGTATTGGTGCGTTGGCTGGTGTTGGGTGGTGTGATTGCTCTGGGACCGTGCAGGCTTTCTATGTGTCTGCCACTACACAAGCGTGCCATTTATCTCTGTCTGCTTCCTCGCAGACACTGTTTGCTGGAGGGAGCTGTGATCATACTGCGATGAATATTCAGCAGAGGGAGGTCAGGTTTGTCTTACACTGATCTATTGGGAGGAGGAAAGTCACTTGTTTGACGTCCAGATATTTTCTTTCTGACGGTCTTCTCCCTCTCGTCTCCCCTCCCCCCTCCCCGTCCCGAAGGTGCTGATAATGTAATCGCAGAGAGCCACTTGGACATCGAGAGCCGGTGGCCAGGGCTTGGGGTCATGGATTGGACTCCCCTGTCCTTGCTGGGGTCCTGCTCTGTGGGCACCAATCAGCCTCCGGAACACTGCCCAAGCAGCCATTCCTCCAACGTAAGATTGGACAGGAAATGTTTGCAGGATGTTTGCACACTGGGGCATCACATCCAGACCCGATTCTGCCCAGCGCCCAGACACACACACACACACACACCCAATCCTGCCAACCGCCCAGACACACACGCAGACCTGACCCTGCCCAGCGCCCAGACACACGCACACACACACACACACACACACACACACCCAATCCTGCTCACCGCCCAGACACACACACACACAGACCCGACCCTGCCCAGCGCCCAGACACACACACACACAGACCCGATCCTGCCCAGCGCCCAGACACACACACACACACACACACAGACCCTACCCTGCCCAGCGCCCAGACACACACGCACACAGACCTGATCCTGCCCACTGCCCAGACACACAGACACACACACACACAGACCCTACCCTGCCCAGCGCCCAGACACACACACACACACACAGACCCTACCCTGCCCAGCGCCCAGACACACACACACACACACACACACACACGCACACAGACCCGATCCCGGCCAGTGCCCAGACACGTACACACACACACACACACACACACACACACGACCCTGCCCACTGCCCAGACACACACACACACACACAGACCCGATGCCGGCCAGTGCCCAGACACGTACACACACACACACACACACACACACACACACGACCCTGCCCAGTGCCCAGACACACACACACACACACACACACACGGTGGTCCAGCTCCAGCCAGGTCACATTTCCTTTTTGGCAAAATGAAACTTTTTGAGAACTCGATATTAAATGTTTAAGCAGCTTTGTGTCTTTAAAGATGTGGCCCTGTAGTGGTGTTTGTGCAAGGAGTGTGGGTAAGTAGCATGTGTGTAACTATTGATAGGATCCTAGAGATGCCAACACAGATGTGGTCCATCCTGCCAGCTCTCCTGCTGGTACTATCAATATAATCCCATTTCCCTGTCCCCTTTTATATTATTTCATTTCAAATACTTATTCAATTCTCTTTAAATTATGTACATCCTCTTTAGGTTCTTCTGCATGCCCATCTTCCCCTTCCTCTACAAACCAAGGTGCAATATTTATTGACTATTCCCCCATGTACAAGATGGCTCCCTTTGAGGCCACGGCACATCTTTGGCTATCCTTTTATTTCTTGCATGCTCATAAACCACTTGGGGGCCCGAATTTGGTGAAAGCCAAGATCCACCCAAGATCCTGATGGTATTTTGGGCAGTAGTTTCATGAAAAAATGTGGGAAAAACCACCCGGTGGCAAAAATGCGCCTTGCATGCCAATTCTGGGCAGCAGTGGGCGGTAGGTCCCACTCTGGGCGGCAAATGCAATCCTCGGCAAAGTACCGCCGAGGATAAAGTCGGGCCCAGGGAGGAGGGAACGCTGAAATTCAAAAATGTCCAAAACAATAAAAAAACCCTACCAGAAATCCTTCGGGGGACCCCATCCACCTAAATCCCTGCAGGTCTTCGTACTCACCATTCAGGTCAGACCTGCCTCCACGCGGCGATCTCTTCTGCTGCTGGAGCGGTGGACTGCCCGGACCAAACTGGGGACTGGGCGGGCGGGGGGACTTTTGTGGGCGTTGCACGCCGGCGCTGCCAGCAGACGGTCCCCCAGCGGTCTTCTCTCCCCGCCGGCGAGAGGGCCTCACCAAACTCGCTCGGAGGGGAGAGCGCCCAGAAACCATCGAGACCGTCGAGTTGCAGCCGGCGGTAAGCCGACCAAACTCGGGCCCTTGGTGTTTCCTTTGTACCAATTGGCGGTCTTCCTTCATACTCTGAGTCCCATTAATCCCTTCCCTTTATTAGTTTACACTTGTTTTGTGGATTCCTTCTGCTTAATGCCAATGTATTTATTTTTTAAACCTCATTATTGCTCTAACCTCTCTATTTATCCCTGGAATTCCAACCTTTGACCCCTTTACTCCAGGTAGGAACGTGTTTAATGCGCACCTTAGTCATTTTGGATTTAAATACCTGACTCCGTTTGATCTGATATCTTGTCCAGCCATTTAATCTGGGCTCTGAGCTTGTTCATCCAATTGAAATGAGCGAATTCCCAGTCAAACGTCTCTGTTTTGGAGTCTCTTTCTTTGAATTGATTGTGAACCCAATTAGGTTGTAGTCCCTATTTCCCAGTTATTCTCCTGCCTTCCTGTTGCTCACCTCCTCCTGCCATGTTACCCAGAATCCGATCTAGCACGGCATCCATCACCGTTGGACATGCAACATACAGATTGAGGAAGGAAACATTTTAGAAACCATTTTGACCGCCAGTGTTTGCCTTATCCCAGTTCACCTTGGGATTGTTACAGTCCCACTTTATTACAACTGTTACTACGGTAACCTCTCTAAATTGCCTGTTTGCCGATTAATTTCCCACTGTTTGGTGGTCTATAAGAGGGTCCAGGTTTTTGTCTTTGTGGGCTGATTAAATGTGCACCATAGAGCCTCAAAGACCACATATAGCATTAAACTCCACTGATACTAACAGATCTTGGTGTTCTGATACCAGATTTACCTACACGTGAGATGCAGCAGCGTTGGGTTCTCCTGGTCTAATAATGTACTCCCATCAGTTATAGCGTAACACATCCCAGAGAGACTTTGTCTGAGCAACACCTTCAATTTAAGAACTATTTTTTCGATGGCTGGAATCACATCTTTACTTAATATCCTCTGTTCTGTCTCTTTTCCTTCACATTGTGTGCTGGGTGTCGATCAGCGATACTTGCCTTGTGTACTGTGGCAGAGACACAGCTCGTTTGTTAACCTCGGCCGCTGTGGGCCATAGGAACAGCTGCACACAGGAGGGTGAACAGGCTTGATGCGTGGCGTGGGCACATGGCAATTAGGGTCTTGGTATTTGGGGATGGGGAGGTTGGTGCGGCCACACTTGGCGTGGTCACTATGTTTGTGGAGAGGGTGTTGGTGTGGCCGCCCAGCTCAACACACCAGGGTTGCTGGTAGTGCCTATCAGGGCTGTGAATGCGTTGACAGCCCTCTGCACTCATTCAAACTGATAAGAGGTGTGGAAGGAACTATTAATGGAATATTTCCTGTTTTTCTTGCAATAAGCCCCTAATTTGAATGGCGTGTACATGCGGAGAGGAAATGTGGATTGAACACAAACAGCAGCACGCGGCTGACAGCTTGTGTCCAGCGGAACTCCGCCTCACGCCCCCAGTTCCAACAGAGCCTGGAGCGCTGCCTCACTCCTAGTCACTGAATGTTACATCCTGGAGAGATTGTATCAGCTCTATGCGCACATCAGCACCAGCACTGACTGCGACTGTGCCCAAAATAGGAGGGCTTCTTCACCGTGCCAATCCTTGCTGCCCCGCTGCGTGACATTTTCTTTTTGCCCCTCCCCCCTCTCTCCTGGGGGCTGCTGACTCCACGCTGTTCAGCCCCCGACTCCTGGCCATGCACCCCCCCCCCCCACTCCTGGCCAAACAGCCCCCTCCCCGCCGGACTCCTGGTCAAGCAGACCCCCCCCCCTCCCCGGACACCGCACTGAGCAGGTCTCCCCTGGACTCCTTACTGTGCAGCCCCCCCCCCCCCTCCGGGCTCCTCGCTGTGCCCCCCCCCCCGGGCTCCTCGCTGGGTTCGGGTCTAGATGTAGAGGCTGCCTATGATGTATGAATGATGAATGTCAGCAGGATGTCAATTGTTGCTTTATTATTGCGGGTTTCCGGGGGATTCTTAAAGCCCATGGCTTCCTCCAGCCTCCTGGAAAACTCCTTGGATGCGTAATAATTGGGGATTTGTGTGTTTTTGTGTAAGAGATATAAAAACACCTGAAATCTGCAATGGACTGGAAATGGCTGCAGGCGTTGACCAGATCTACCACACCATCCTCATCCACTGCCTCTCCTTCATTATCCAGCTCAGTGGCACTGCCCTTGTTTGGAATCTCTCCAGGATCTATCCTTGGCCCCCTTCACTTCCTTAATTACATGCTGCCCCTTGGCGACGTCATCCTCATACGGAGTCGGCTTCTACAGGTACGCTG
Organism: Pristiophorus japonicus; assembly: GCF_044704955.1. Lineage (NCBI taxonomy): Eukaryota > Metazoa > Chordata > Chondrichthyes > Pristiophoridae > Pristiophorus > Pristiophorus japonicus. The sequence goes on from NC_091997.1 coordinate 63,078,280, forward strand.
ACGGCACGCAGCTCTTCCTCTCCAGCACCTCTCGACCCCTCCATCGCCTCTGTGTTGCCGCACTGCTTGTTCAACACCCCATCCTGGATGAGCTGCAATTCCCTCCAGTTAAAGAGTGGGGAAGACTGAAGCTATTGTCTTCACCATAAACTTTGTTCCCTTGATTCCATCCACCTCTCCGGTCACTGTCTCAGGCTGAACCAGACAGTTTGCAACCAAGGTATTCTATGTGACCCTGAGTTGAGCTTCCGACACCATATCCTCTCCATCACTAAAACTGCCTACTTCAACCTCTGTAACATCGCTCGACTCCCTCCCACCCCTTCCCCCACCTCAGCTCTCTGCTGCTGAAACCCTGATCTGCGCCTTTGTTATCTGAATATTGTTTCAACCTTCATCTGGCCGTCCTCCCATCTTCCACCCTCCATGAACTCATCAATAAGTCTACTGCCTGAATCCGATCCCTCACTAAGTCCTGCTCATCCGTCACTTGGGCGCTCACTGACCTCCGTTAGCTCCCGGTCCCACAACGCCTTGACTTCAAAATTCTCAATTTTACAATGAAACCGCTTCATTGCTTTGCCCCTCCTTGTGCTGTAACCTTCTCCAGCCCTACAGCCCTGTCTAGCCTTTGACTTGCTGTGTTTTTCCAGCATTTCTGTATCTGTTTATATTCCCTTTCCCAACTGCAGCTGACTTGTCCACCGACGCTATGTCGCTGATGCTCAGAAGCTGTTCCCTGCTTTTCTGCAGTTTGTTACACAAACATTTTTCACACAGTGGACCTGGTTTCTCTGCAGTTGGTTTGGGGGGGGCAGGGGTTCCCCTGGCAGAGAGGTGGGATTGTCCCCAGTAGATCTTCCTCTGTGATCTCACTACCAGAGCCGCTGTTGGACTCCTTGCGATGGGTGAGAGGTGTGTTTGCTGAATCCTGAGAGTGAAATGGCTAGTTCATTGCCTGTCACGGGACAATATTTGACATTAAGAAACATGGGTGAAGGGGTCAGCCCCATTGGGAGGGACCGCACCAAGATTGAAAAGAGATGCGGTAAATCAGGAAGAAGCAGTTGACACAAAACCTGTTAAAAGCCTGTGCATTGGAGGCGGAAGAGAATAGGAAGAAGGACTTGCATTTATATAACGCCTTTCACTACCTCAGGCTGTCCCAAAGCACTTTACAGCCAATTAAGTATTTTTTTAAAAGTGTAATCACTTGTAATATAGGAAACACGGCAGCCAATTTGCACACACTAAGATCCCACAATCAGCAATGAGATAATGACCAGATAATCTGTTTTAGTGATGTTGGTTGAGGGATAAATATTGGCCCAGGATACTGGGAGAACTCTTGAGGGAGGTGAGGCGTTCTACAGTTTTGAAATCCTGGGAAAGAATGAATTGGAGTGGCAGGTGGCAGTCTGATCTTCATTTCAGTGCAGTCAGGATACAGGGAGAGGGGAGAGTGAGGAAGGCAGTGGATTTGAGCTTAGTTCCTAGAGAGATGCAAGTACTACTGGCAGTGAGCTCTCTGATCAGATAGATTCTGCTCTTTGCCCATGTTCCAATCTTTCAGTCTTTGAATGTTTCTTCTAAAGATTGGAGCTCTGTGCAGGGTATGTGTTCCTCGTGTGTGACTATGCTGTATGGTGTAGTGTTCAGCGATTGTGGAGCTCTCTTTATTCTCAACCCTAACCCAGCAGGACTGCCAGGAATTCTCGTGCATGGAACTATCCCTTCAGGCCCCAACACCACACTGCTGCGAATAACAAATTTCAAAGACAATGGATTTGATGTGACGAGCTGCTGTCGGGCCCCCCGAGAGCACTGGTCGCACGGGCAGTGTGTGTACTTTATAGATTGGAACCGTGCTGCATATTGTGATAGTGGGCAGAATATTAATCTCCCAGTGCTCCGAAATAGATACGTTTGATAAAATGGAATCTATCTAGAGTCAGTTTATTCCTAATCTTCCTAGGACTGAAAATAAGGACAGGGGCAAATATTACTTGCTGTGTGGGGTTCGGCCAAACCCGTTTTGTCTTTTTTCAAATCTCTGTAATATCAGATAAGGAACAGAGGATGATGCTTATTCACAGGGAGATTTGTCTGGGAAATGCAAGCAGTGGGAGGTGATGAAATTCAGGACACACAGAGGCCAGACTGCTTCATTTACAGTGTAGGTTAGTGGGAGGAGACCAGAGCTTGTGCGAATAAAGCACTTGGTCCGATTTAATAGGCTTGTTTGAGGTGGTGCACCCCGGTGCACGTTATATCTCTCCAGTTAGCCTCTATCTGTGATTCAGCTCAAAGTCCCACCACTCCTTTGTCTCCTTCATTATAAGTCTCCATTATATCCAAGTCTCTGTAACCTTACCTCTCTTTGTCTCAGCCAATGCTTTCTTTGTGTGTCTGTCTCACTTTTTCTATCTCTCTACCTTATTTCTATCCATCTACCTCTCTGCTCCCCATGCCCCATCTTTCTTTCTCTCTGCCTCCCACTTCCTCTTTCTGCCTTTTTTGCTTTCCCCTCTTGCTCTGCCCCTTCTCCGTCGCCTCCCTTTGTCTAACTCTCTTACTTTCTGCCTATTTCTCTCTCGCTCTCAGCCCCACTCTCTTGCTCTCTCTCTCGCTCTCTGCCCCCCCTCTCTCTCTCGCTCTCTGCCCCTCTCTCTCACTCTCTGCCTCTCTCTCTCGCTCTCTGCCCCACTCTCTCTCTCCCTGCCCCCCCCTCTCTCTCTCTCTGCCCCCCCCCCCTCTCTCTCTCTCTGCCCCCCTCTCTCTCTCACTCTCTGCCCCCCCTCTCTCGCTTTCTGCCTCTCTCTGGCTCTCTGCCCACCTCTCACTCTCTGCCCCCCTCTCTCGCTCTCTGCCCCTCTCTGGCTCTCTGCCCACCTCTCTCTCTCTGCCCCCCCTCTCTCTCTGCACCCCTCCCTCTCTCTTGCTCTCTGCTCCCCTCTCTCACTCTCTGCCCCCTCTCTCGCTCTCCGCCCCTCCCTCTCGTTCTCTGCCCCTCTCTCTCGGCCTCTCGCTCTCTGCTCCCTCTCTCTCTCTGCCCCTCTCTCTCACTCTCTGCTCCTCTCTCTCGCTCTCTGCCCCCCTCTCTCGCTCTCTGCCCCCCTACTCTCGCTCTCTTTCTCTCTGCCCCCTCTCTCACTCTCTGCCCCCCCTCTCTCACTCTCTGCCCCTCTCTCTCGCCTCTCTTCCCCTCTCTCTTGTATCTACTTCTGTCTCAGGATAGCTTCTCTCAATCGTTTTGCTTCTTCCCCATCATTGTAAGGGTCTCAGTGTTGTGCACACACAGCCTCAGTAAGTCTCTCCTGTAGCAGTGTTTACTAACGATACTTGACTTGGGCTGCTCAGCATCTTGTGTTCCAGGTTCTACATTCACAGTAATCTGTGCCCCAGTTGGAGGGTTTGGCTTCTGAGGGCTGTTATAAGAGTGGAGTGGCTTTAATTGTAAGTGTGTGACACGACCTCAAGTCTGAAAACATGGCCTGTTTAAGAAAGTATGAGGTCACTGGCTGCAGTGCGCTCTTCATTAAGGAGCTGTTCAAATACAATTAGCCTTAACAGTGTTCATCAGTTATTATCAATGTCAGTCATGTCAATGAGGGAACGTATTATATGTGTGGGTGGCACCCCACTCACTGAACACGAATTTTAATTGCTGGATCTTTACTGGTGGGTTGCAATATAATGCTCCAGTATGCATTGTTTAAAGCCAGGTGGAACATTATGAGGAGTTACAGCATGATCACTGCTTGTAGTCACACCTATAGTTTCGGCATTAGGGTGAAGCACAAGAGACTGCTGGTGCCTGGAGAGCTGTATCCCAGCAAAGGGTCAGTTAGCACCTTTGGGAGAGGAGGAAACTGGTGGGTGGGGGTTGGGGGGGGGGAGGGGCGGGAGGTGTCGGAGTGGATGAGCCAAATGTCCGGATTAGCAGAGAGGCAAGATGTACAATGAGTATCTACCGATCCCAGGCAGAGCACAGGCAACTCTCAGCGAGGTGACTTCAGCCCCAGCTTTCTGCTGTGTAGGTGCAAAGGTTATGTGGAGCAGTGCTGATTGGGCCAGGAAATGGCACGAGAGATATGATGGAAGTGATCTGAAAGACTGTGTCAAGGACTGTCAGTCGTGATCCTTTGAGAAGCTTGTCACAATGTGATGGAGGTAATACGAGAGTGGGCAGCTCTTATTGAAACTGGCCTCCTTTGTTCTGTCACTCAGAGCCTAGCTGCTGCGAGATGTCGTTTAGCCTTAGGGTGCCTCCCTGCTTTCTCCCTGTCTCCCGTTCATTTAATTCTCAGCATTGCAAACCAAGTCTGCTCCAAAGAGGACATCTCACCATCAGTGAGAGACATACGATGATTTAATTAATATATCTTTTATTTTTATGTTTGTTTCTGCTGTATTCAGAAAGATAGTACCGGCATCATCTGACTTGGAAGAAATCACTGAGCCCGAGTGTGAGGCAGTTGGAGTAATATCAGTGAAGAAGCACTCAGTACAGGCTAGGAGGTGTAACTGGGTCAAACGGTACGAGGGTACTATTCGACTGTGCCCGTTTCCACATGCTGCTGGGCTCAGTACCTCTTCCTAGCCACTACCCTGCGTTACTAACAGAATCTCAACTGATGTTAATCCCATTCCCTCACAGTGATATCCTCTAGACAGAATGTCAAGGTTGCCGTTAACATTATAGAGTCTCCAGTCATCAGAGCGACGTGGAATTCTACCAGCACGTTTATGCTCACTGCCTTTTCATCCTCTTGGGGTTTCAGTGATGGTGTCTGCTTCAGTGTCTCAGAGTATAGCCTGCCCCTATTAAACACCCCAATCCTGGAAAGGTCTACTGTGTGAAATTTGAATTCTGTGCCAACTTACTCCGGTTTAAACCAATCTCATGTTGTTATGGGCATTGTTAGTTTTGTGTGCCTGGGGCGGCGGGGCGAGCTAATTGAAAAGAAAGAAGATGCCTCTCAGAAATGTCTCAAAGTGTTTCACATACTGCTGTCATATAAGTGGAGGAAGTGGCTGAGCTCCTCGAGTCTCATCGTCGAGAGCATGCAGAAACCAAGCGCAGGCAGCGGAAGGAGCGTGCGGCAAACCAGTCCCACCCTCCCCTTCCCTCAACCACTGTCTGTCCCACATGTGACAGAGACTGTGGTTCTCGTATTGGACTGTGCAGCACCTAAGAACTCATGCTAAGAGTGGAAGCAAGTCTTGCTCAATTCCAAGGGATTGCCGATGATGATGATGATGATGATAGGCAAACATGACCTCCATTTTATGCATCACAACATTCCACAGATTGTTTTTGGTATCGTTGGATGAGGGAAGAATGTTGGCCAAGACTCCGGGGAAAACTCCCTGCTATTTGGGTAGTGCCGTGTGATCCTTAACATCCCTTAAGCAGAAAAACGGGGGCTTGGTAATAACTGCTAATTATGTGATAACATATTCAACAACAACAACTTGTATTTATATAGCACCTTTCACGTAGTAAAACGTCCCAAGGTGCTTCACAGGAGTGTTATAAAGACAAAAAATTGACACTGAGCCACATAAGGTGAAATTAGGGCAGATGACCAAAAGCTTGGTCAAAGAAGTAGGTTTTAAGGAGCATCTTAAAAGAAGAAGAGGGTAGAGAGGCGGAGCGGTTTAGGCAGGGAATTCCAGAGAGCTTGGAAGCTAGGCAACAGAAGGCACAGCCACCAATGGTTGAGTGATTACAATCAGGGATGCTCAAATAAGCAGACATCTTGGGGAGTGGGGGGGCGGTTGTGGGGCTGCAGGAGATTGCAGAGATAGGGAGGGGAAAGGCCAAGGAGGGATTTGAAAAGAAGGATGAGAATTTTTAAATCGAGGCATTGCTTAATCGGGAGCCAGTGTAGGTCAGCGGGCACAGGGTGATGGGTGAGCGGGACTTGGTGTGAGTTAGGACAAGCTCCCAGCGCAGCGAGAGAGAGTTCAATGTGAGAGAGACTTGGATATCATCCAGATTTCTCCACCAAGCTTCTGGATTTATTCCACCTGCACTCTTCTATTTTGCAGTGACCTTGTTCTTCCGCTGACAGTCCCACCTCAAATAGCTCTGCCTAATCTCAACATCAACTGTATGCCGTCTTACTTGGTCTCACTGAACATGCACAGTAAAACAAACATGTTTTCTTCCCTTCTGTCGAATGGTGATGCTGGTGTGCAGTTCACTACTGGCAACCTCCGATACCTTGCCCAAGGCATTGTTCTCATGCACTCACCGAGCCAGTGAGTGTTGGCAGACTATCCGACGATGGAATATGTCACAAGTGAGCTCGATTCTGTTCTCATCTGCTCATCTCCCAGAGGCCTCATAAGCTGAAGGCACAGTTAGACCGGCACTAATGTTCCTGCCAGCAGAGGCTGCTTGGAATGGGGACGGACCTTCATGGGCCGCACATCTGCTTTTGGACATCCTGTCACAGCATCTGGTGAACATGTGCGAGGCTGGCACTGGCTATCCTGTCATGTAACCAGCACTTTTAGTGGCTGCTGCATCATGTTGATGATTTACAAACACCATGAAGACATTTTGGGATATATCACTGGATAGCCATTAATTTTCTCCCCACCACTTATTTCTCTCCTGAAGATGCTGATTCTCCCTGGGGTACAGTCCCTGAAGGTGCTGATTCTCCCTGGGGTACAGTCCCTGAAGGTGCTGATTCTCCCTGGGGTACAGTCCCTGAAGGTGCTGACTCTCCCTGGGGTACAGTCCCTGAAGGTGCTGACTCTCCCTGGGGTACAGTCCCTGAAGGTGCTGACTCTCCCTGGGGTACAGTCCCTGAAGGTGCTGACTCTCCCTGGGGTACAGTCCCTGAAGGTGCTGACTCTCCCTGGGGTACAGTCCCTGAAGGTGCTGACTCTCCCTGGGGTACAGTCCCTGAAGGTGCTGACTGTCCCTGGGGTACAGTCCCTGAAGGTGCTGACTCTCCCTGGGGTACAGTTTCTGAAGGTGCTGACTCTCCCTGGGGTACAGTCCCTGAAGGTGCTGACTCTCTCTGGGGTACAGTGCCTGAAGGTGCTGAGTCTCCCTGGGGTACAGTTCCTGAAGGTGCTGACTCTCCCTGGGGTACAGTTCCTGAAGGTGCTGACTCTCCCTGGGATACAGTCCCTGAAGGTGCTAACTCTCACTGGGGTACAGTCCCTGAAGGTGCTGACTCTCACTGGGGTACAGTCCCTGAAGGTGCTGACTCTCACTGGGGTACAGTCCCTGAAGGTGCTGACTCTCCCTGGGATACAGTCCCTGAAGGTGCTAACTCTCACTGGGGTACAGTCCCTGAAGGTGCTGACTCTCCCTGGGGTACAGTCCCTGAAGGTGCTGACTCTCACTGGGGTACAGTTGCATAGGTCTCCAAGTTCTCTAATACTTCACTCATATAGCCATTCTTCTTCGTCCCTCTACCCAAAGAGTTGATAAAGAGCACCAATAGGCTATTCAACTATGGAGGGCAATCCTATCATCACCCGAGGTGTTTAATCCGTGGCAGGAATTACCAGATAATGATCAGCAGCAAGAACTTTTTTTAAATTTCAAAATATACTTTATTCATAAAAAAATCTGTACAGTACATTCAAAGGCATTTCAATACCTTTAGCTGCGGTCAGCAATCCCATACACTATTATTTGGGTGCTGACGGCAGTTCCGTTCGTTACATTTTCTTGTTTTCCAGTTCAAGTGCAATTCGGTCCAATACGGGATACCTTGTAGTACATTCAAACAAATTACATTTCATGTGTCACTATACAGTACACTCAGCAGGAACCCAGAGGCCACTTGTAGCGCTCCTTACCAGCAACCTGAGTGAGATCAGGTAACTCAGCACGGACTGATGATGGAACTTGGGGCTTTCTGGTCAGCATGGCTCAGTCCGGCACCCTTGGTAGCGTTTTAATCACCAGGCTGGCCATTGTAAAAGGGGACCCTTGGTTTAAGAGTTCCAGGTATTACTGTGGAGTCAACTTACTGAGAGCCTATGAGGTGCTGCTATTGTGAAGGATTATGGTCCTCAAATTCTCAGAGCTCGCAGCTAAGTGCTCAGTCTACAGGACTGATGGGAAGTAGGATTAGCTGAAGAGGAATTAAATAGTCGGAGGGTGCTTGGAGCTGCTAACAAGACCCAGCACAGCGTTGGTGTTTAATGTGTTGATCACAATCTCGACACGTTGCTTTGAGCGACCAAGTGACACATTTTCAGTGATAGCAGTGGGCTTTATTTCACATTAATATGTGTGTGTTAGGCTGCGCCTCGTGTTCCAGTGTGTGGCATTCTTTTTGTGGTTGAAGCACAGTCTCGATGTGCAGCCGTGCACCTGATTTGCATTTCTGAAATCGAAATTACAGCTCCCATTGAGTGTTTGCCAGCCTTGGCTCAGCCTCCAGTCACATCTGCAAATCTCCATCCCCATTCATTTCACTCGCGTTCCAGTCACATTCCAGATATTTTCTCTTTTCTCCTGAAGACATTAACCCATGCTGGTGTGCAGCTCCCTGGGTGCAAGCAGCCCTGTGGTTCCCAGCTCAAATGACCGTCCTCCGCGTGAGACATGACTATGAGTATCAGCAGGCAATTTAACCACGTGGGGCATCGCAGCTGATCCTCTCCAGTTGGCAGCCACAGGTTTGCTTTCCTGCTGAGCTGACTGGGTAGTGATCAGAAATGAGAGTGCTGCTCGATTTCCCCACCCCTCCCCATATTGAAGCCAAAGGCAGTGCATGTATTGCTGCCCCAACTGAGCTCAGCAAATTGCTGCTGAGTAAAGCTCCTGGGACCCTCCGACTCTTGTCACTCATCCCACACTGAGCAGTGCATTCATCCACTGGGCACTGTGGGGGTTTGGACTGATTCCTTCAGCCTTGGCTGGTTTCTGGGCTGGCTGCGGATCTGGTGTTGATGTTCGTGCGCAGATGTCACAATCCATTATTTTTCTGCCCCACTGTTGAACACACTTGTTTTAAACACAAGGAGTTTATTTTACAGAAATATGAAGTGTTCTGTCGGGTGGGTGGTGGATACAAATTCCGTCGTTGCCTTCAAAAGGGAATTGGATAAATACTTGAAGGAGAAAAAGTGCAGGATTATGGGGAACGAGCGGGGAGTGGGACTAACTGGATCGATATTCAATGGGCTGAATGGCCTTCCTCTGTGCTGTACTATTCCAGGATTCTTTTAGTTTAATGTTGCTTCTCCGTTTCTCTCCAGAATCTGTCATCCGAACATTCACCCCTTTCTACTTCACTGTGGAACCCGCAGATACGCTTGCAATACGAGGCTCCTCAGTAATACTGAACTGTTCGGTGTTCGCTGAACCCGCTGTCAAAATTGAGTGGAGGAAAGACGGGACGTACCTTAACCTGGTTTCAGATGAACGCAGGCAGATGCTTCCGGAAGGTTCCCTGTTGATACAGAGCGTGGTACATTCGAAACACCACAAACCTGACGAGGGATTTTATCAGTGCGTGGCCACGATCGATAGTCTGGGAACCATTGTGAGCAGGACCGCCAGGATGGCAGTAGCAGGTGGGTGCTGTTGTGCCGTGTTACCCTCGGGAGCAGCGCCTCTCGCTCTTCCACTGAGCATCGGCTGACACTTGTTTCCTGTACATTTCCATCGCACATTCAGCTTCAAAACCCCATTCCTACCTGATGGAATGATTGCACTACCCCTTCTAATTCACGCTGCCTCCCCTCGCGCCTCCCCCCCCCCCCCCCCCAACAAGTGTTCCGCGCAACAAGTGGCTGGTTAAACTCTGGCAGAAAGAAAAAAAAAGTCTTGCATTTATATAGCGCCTTTCACGCCCTCAGGACGTCCCGAAGCACTTTACAGCCACTGAAGTACTTTTGAAGCGTAGTCACTGTTGTAATGTAGAAATCGCGGCAGCCAATTTGCTCACAGCAAGCTCCCACAAATAGCAATGTGATAACGTCCAGATAATCTGTTTTGTGATGTTGATTGGGGGATAAATAATGGCCAGAATTCCGGGGAGAACTCGTCTGCTCTTCCTCTAAATAATGCCATGGCATCTTTCATGCCCACCTGAGAGCGCACACCAGGCCTCGGTTTAATGTCTCATCCGAAAGGCAGTAATTTTATGCTCACTTGGGTCCTATGCCTTAGTTCTTGCCAACCTGTGCCTCGTATCTCTGGGCTCTATCCCGAGGGGGAGAAAGTGTGGAAATGGATATGGTTCCTATGGATTTCTCACTAGTTCCGATTGGAGACTCTTCAGTACGATGGTGAGTTTCTGTGTGTGTTGGGTGCCTGTCTGACCCCTGTTCACCTCATGCTAAATGCAGCATGCACAATAACCTGGGCCAGAGACAGTCACTGCACAGCAACACGGCCAAACACAGGCTGCTCTTGGAGCTCAGCACTCCACATAAACATCAGAATCCTCTGCAGTTCATGGAACTAGCTTTCTTGGGATATTTTGGGAGCATATTCTCTTATTGTTTATAGACAAACCTCTGGGCAATATTTGTAGCTGGTTTAAGAGTGCTGCCATGTTGTCAATACTTAGGTGACTACGGAGCATGTCAAAGTTCAGCAATGATCTTATTCAGTGGCGGAGCAGGATCGAGGAGGCTGCATGGCCTACTCCTGCTCCTAGTTTTTATGTAATGGCCACTCACATCATGTAGCTGCCTGGGACACTCGGCCCTCTGTTAACAAGTGTTGCAACTTAAGTGCTTCCTTCTCCAGGCTGGCCTCAAAACTAGAAACATAGAAAATAGGAGCAGTAGTAGGCCATTCAGCCCTTCGAGTCTGCACTGCCATTCAATATGATCATGGCTGATCCTCTATCTCAACACCATATTCCCACTTTTTCCCCGTACCCCTTGATGTCTTTTATGTCTAGAAATCTATCTATCTCCCTCCAATATATTCAGTGACTTGGCCTCCACGGCCTTCTGTGGTAGAGGATTCCACAGGTACACCACCCTCTGAGTGAAAAAATGTCTCCTTATCTCAGTCCTAAATTTCCTAACCCGTACCCTGAGACTATGACCCCTTGTTCTAGACTTCCCAGCCAGGGGAAACATCCTCCCTGCATCCAGTCTGTCCAACCCAGAATTTTATACGTTTCAATGAGATCCCCTCTCATTTTTCTAAACTCTAGTGAATACAGATCTAGTCGACCCAATCTCTCCTCATAGACAGTCCTGCCATCCCATGAACCAGTCTGGTGAACCTCCCTACATGGCAAGTATATCCTTTCTTTAGGTAAGGAGACCAAAACGGCACACAATACTCCAGGTGCGGTCTCACCAAGGCCCTGTATAACTGTAGTAAGACATCCTTGCTCAAACCCTCTTGCGATGAAGGCCAACATACCATTTGCCTTCCGAACTGCTTGCTGCACCTGCATGTTTGCTTTCAATGACTGGTGTACAAGAACACCCAGGTCCCTCTGTACATCGACACTTCTGAAGCCATCACAATTTAAATAATACTTTCTCCTTATGTTTTTCCTACCAAAGTGGATAACTTCACCTTTATCTATGGCATACTGCATCTGCCACATGTTTGCCCACTCACTCAACCTATCTAAATCGCCTTGCAACGTCTTTGCATCCTCCTCACAACTCACAATCCCACCTAGTTTTCTGTCGTCAGCAAACTTGGAAATATTACATTTGGTTCCCTCATCCAAATCATTTATATATATTGTGAATAGCTGGGGCCCAAGCACTGATCCCTGTGGTACCCCACTAGTCACTGCCCGCTACCCCAAAAAAGACCCGTTTATTCCTACTCTCTGTTACCTGTCAATTAACCAATTTTCAATCCATGCCAATACATTACCCCCAGTCCTATGTGCTTTAATTTTGCACACTAACCTCTTATGTGGGACTTTATCAAAGGCATTCTGAAAATCCAAATACACTACATCTACTGGTTCTCCCTTATCTATTCTATCAGTTACATCCTCAAAAAACTCCAGTAGGTTTGTCAAACATGATTTTCCTTTCATAAATCCATGTTGCCGTTGTTTAATCCCGTTGATATTATCACATCCTTTATAATAGACTCTAGCATTTTCCCACGACTGATGTCAGGCTAACCGGTCTGTAGTTCCCTGTTTTCTCTCTCCCTCCTTTTTTAAATAGTGGGGTTACATTTGCCACCCTCCAATCTGCAGGAACTGTTCCATAATCTATAGAATATTGGAAGATGACAACCAATGCATCTACTATTTCCATGGCTACCTCTTTTAGTACTCTGGGATGCAGATCATCAGGTCTTGGGGATTTATCGTTTTCAGTCCCATTAGTTTCTAATAATCATTTCCTTTAATTCCTCTTGCTCACTCGACCCTAGCATTTCTGGGACGTTATTTGTGTCCTCTTCCGTGAAGACAGAACCGAAGTATTTATTTAATTGTTCTGCCATATCCTTGTTCCCCATTACAAATTCTCCCGTTTCTGTCTGTAAAGGACCTACATTTGTCTTCACTAATCTTTTTCTTTTTACGTACTTGTAGAAACTTTTGCAATCAGTTTTTATGTCCCTTGCAAGTTTACTCTCATACTCTATTTTTTCCCTCTTAATCAATCTCTTGGTCCCTTTTTGTTGCATTCTAAACTGCTCTCAATCCTCAGGCTTGCTACTTTTTCTGGCAACTTTGTATAACTTCTCTTTGGATCTAATGCTATCCTTCGTTGTTTTTGTTAGCCATGGTTGGGCCACTTTTCCTTTTGTGTTTTTACGCCAGAAAGGAATGTATAACTATTGTAATTCATGCATTCGTTCCTAAATATTAGCCATTACCTGTCCACCGTCATGTTTTTTAATGAATCTTTCCAATCTATCATAGCCGATTTATTCCTCATACCTTTGTAGTTTCCTTTGTTTAGATTTAGGATCCTAGTTTCAGATTGGACAACTTCACATTCCATCTTAATAAAGAATTCAATCTTGTTATGGTCACTCTTCCCTAAAGGACTCTGCACCACAAGACTATTAATTAACTCCTTCTCATTACACAATACCCAATCTTGGATAGCCTGTTCCCTAGTAGGCTCCTCAATATTAAATTAGAGTTTATCAACTTCAGTGATTTTAACTTTTGTATTACAGAACTAATCTGTAGGAACCATTCCCATTTTAACACTTTCTTACCCTAGGATTACAACCCACTTAGCTCACTGGAGTACCGTTCCTGAAGGTGCTGACTCTCCCTGGGGTATAGTTCCTGAAGGTGCTGACTCTCCCTGGGGTACAGTCCCTGAAGGTTCTGACTCTCCCTGGGGTATAGTTCCTGAAGGTGCTGACTTTCCCTGGGGTACAGTCCCTGAAGGTTCTGACTCTCCCTGGGGTACAGTCCCTGAAGGTGCTGACTCTCCCTGGGGTACAGTCCCTGAAGGTTCTGACTCTCCCTGGGGTACAGTCCCTGATGGTGCTGACTCTCCCTGGGGTATAGTTCCTGAAGGTGCTGACTGTCCCTGGGGTACTAGTCCCTGAAGCTGCTGACTCTCCCTGGGGTACAGTCCCTGAAGGTGCTGACTCTCCCTGGGGTACAGTCCCTGAAGGTGCAGACTCTCCCTGGGGTACAGTCCCTGAAGGTGCTGACTCTCCCTGGGGTACAGTCCCTGAAGGTGCTGACTCTCCCTGGGGTACAGTCCCTGAAGGTGCTGACTCTCCCTGGGGTACAGTCCCTGAAGGTGCTGACTCTCCCTGGGGTACAGTTCCTGAAGGTGCTGACTCTCCCTGGGGTACAGTCCCTGAAGGTGCTGACTCTCACTGGGGTACAGTCCCTGAAGGTGCTGACTCTCCCTGGGGTACAGTCCCTGAAGGTGCTGACTCTCCCTGGGGTACAGTCCCTGAAGGTGCTGACTCTCACTGGTTTACAGTTCCTGAAGGTGCTGACTCTCCCTGAAGGTGCTGACTGTCCCTGGGGTACAGTCCCTGAAGGTGCTGACTCTCCCTGGGGTACAGTTCCTGAAGGTGCTGACTCTCCCTGGGGTACAGTTCCTGAAGGTGCTGACTGTCCCTGGGGTACAGTTCCATGGGCGCTGTTTGCCGTCTAATACCTCATGCGAGTGGAATGATGGTGAAGCATCACAGAGAAGCTGAATCCTGTCCACACACATGTTGGATGGTGATCCAAGAGCAGGAACTTCGATTGAACCCTGTCCTGCCCGTAGCCCAGGATCGCTGAGATTGATTGTAATGCCTCAGCTGCTGTCTTGGCTGGGCTCTGCTTGCCCAGCACAGAGAATGGATTTAACCTGGGACCTTCTGGTCTGTGCAGGGCACTTTCACGCTGGGTGGCAAATTTACCAACTGAGGCATGAGAGAGCTGTGGAGATTAAATTGTAGTTGAACACGACAGGCCACACTGACAGCAGTGTCATTTCTGGTTGTGTAATTCGAACCGAGCGAAGTTTCTATGTGTTATAAGGATGGCTCAATCCACCTTGAACATGAACAATTATGTTCCACTCAGAAATGTCGAATCTTTTGCTGTTTACGCTGGAAGTCCTCTGGAGCTGGTTTGGGTTTTGTAGATCAGGCAGAGTTTGAATTGGATGATTAGATTGTAAGTCATGGCTGAGATTGCTGTGAGTTTTCTCAGTAATTGTACCTTCACCTTTCCATTTAATTTAAACGGTGTTTCGGAACTCAGTTTCGCACCATGTCTGGCGTGCTGCTGATCAGCATATCGAGCTCTGTCTTTCCTCCTGCCATTCACGGGGGAACTGCGAAATCCTGATGGAACTTGAAATTGTGCATGTTATTAATCTGTAGTAAATTATACAGTGTTGCAGGCGTGTCATTTTAGAAGTCATGGTGCTGAATAAAATAATTACCATACGTCCATCAGTTATGGGTTTTCAGGATTGTACCAATTACAATATGGCATGGCAAGGCGAGCACAGTTAACCCCGTGCTTCACCCAACACCATGCAATCTCGCTTAACGTTTTTGTCCCTTTCCTCTCCCGAAGTCACACAAGGTCTTGCTGGAAACTGTGTTGATAAATGCCTGTCGTTCCCCAGGACCTCAACCCAGGGGTTGTTCAGGCCCATCGTGGCTGAGGTAGCTCACTCTGGCAGAACAGAGCAAGCAGGCTGGCAACTGAGCTGAGGAACCCTCTGGTCCACATGGCTTCAGGCCACACCAGATCCCCGCCCGCGAGCTCCATATACTGTGGCGGAAACCAGTAGAATGGGAGTGTTTTATTAAACTCAGCCAAGAGCTAGTTACACCCATTGTGGTCCATGTTTTAACTGTCCACGTCTCACAGTTGTTTAATTCAAATATTCTGATAATTCACAACTTCTTTTAAGCATTAATTTCCTATGTCAGCTGTGGCTCAGTAGGTAGCAATCTCGCCTCTGAGTCAGAAGGTTGTGCGCTGAAGTTCCATTCCAGAGACTTGAGCACATTGTCTAGGCTGATACTCCAGTGCAGTACTGAAGGAGTGCTGCACTGTTGGAGGTGCTGTCTTTTTGATAAGGTATTAACTCCATCTGCTCTCTCAGGTGGAAATAAAGGTTCCCGTGACACTTTTCGAAGAAGAGCTGTGGTGTTCTCCCCGGTGTCCTGGCCGAGATTTAGCCCTCAACCAACCCCATTAAAACAGATTATCTGGTCGTTTTCACATTTCTGTGTGTAGGAGTTTGCTGTGCGCAAATTGGCTGCTGCGTTTCCCACATTACAACAGTGACTACACTTCAAAAGAACTTTAGTGGCTGCAGAGCACTTTGAGCAGTTCTGAGGTCTTGAAAGATGCTATATAAATGCAAGTCTGCTGTTCCTTTCTGATTGATTTGATAAATTATTGCAATGCCGTCATGTTGCCATTAGATGCCTCTAGTGTACATGGAGAGTACAGGAGAATACTGCCCACTAGTGTCTGATATCCAGTTTCATGAGGTCGCCGCCTGAAACATTTCTGTAAATAAGCACTTGCATTTATATAGCGCTTTATCACATCAGTCATCATGTCGCAAAGCGTTTCACATAAAACAAATTGCTATAAAGTGGAGTCAGTGTTATGCAGGCAAACACGCAGCCATTTTATGCACAGCAAG
This sequence comes from Pristiophorus japonicus, assembly GCF_044704955.1. Lineage (NCBI taxonomy): Eukaryota > Metazoa > Chordata > Chondrichthyes > Pristiophoridae > Pristiophorus > Pristiophorus japonicus. Next base: position 63,094,366 of record NC_091997.1, read on the forward strand.
CTCCCACAAGTAGAAATGAGATTAAGTACAGTTCATTTCTTTTTGGTGTTGGCCAGGCAGCCAGCAGAATTCTCTGCTCCTTTTTAACTAGGACCACGGAATTTTTTAATATCTAACTGAATGTCAGGAACAGGCAGCTGGGCCCTCGGTTTAAGGTATCAGCCAAAGGACGGCACCTCCTACAATGTGACATTCCCTCGGTACTGCACTGAAGTGTCAGCATGCTGAGGTTGGTTTGTATTTCTCAGATTGTGTCGAGTACGATTTGTTGTACAATTTTCGGCACATTTTATTGAGAAAAGGGTGGCAGATGTTTTTGTGATGAGTAGATTCTGTGCGATGAAATCTTACCCCGAGCGTACAGGCGAGTGTGATTGGAAAGCATATGGAGCAGAAGGCCTCGGGTTCAAACCTCAGTCTGTGCTCATCACAGCTGGGTAATAGTTAGGGTGCTCCAATTAGTCTCAGCAGCCCCGGGCTAGAAGGCAAAAGATGACGGTTCCTGCTCCTGATCACCATCCGCTGACTTACAGGAAAGTTCCTCAGCACAGGTGGGCAGGATTGAGTTCAGCTGTACAGAGCTCTGGTCAGACCCTGTCTGGAGTAACAGCGTTCAGTTCTGGAATGGGTGCCCCTCAGGAATGGTTGCAGCGCAAATTCACCAGAATGATGCTGGGCCTAAAAGGGTTAAATTATGAGGACAGGTTGCATAGAGTAGGCTTGTATTACCTTGCCTACAGAAGATATAGGGGTGATCTGATTGAGGATTTGATAGGGTAGATAGAGAGAAACGATTTCCTCTGGTGGGGGGAGTCGAGAACAAGGGGGCAGAACCTTAACATTCGAGCCCGGTCATTCAGGGGTGATGTCAGGAAGCATTTCTTCACACAAAGAGCAGTGGGAATCTGGAACTCTCGCCCAGAAAGCTGTTGAGGTTGGGGGAGTCAAATGAAAATTTCAGATTTGAGATTGACAGATTTTGTTGGGTTATGGAACCAAGGCGGGTGGCTGGAGTTCAGGCTCAAGAGGCTGAATGGCCTCTTCCTGTGCCTGTGGTGAGCCGTGATGCCCCCCCATGCTCGAATAGCCCGCTGACAGTCAACATTTAGGTTCACAGATGGGCAATGGCCGCCTGGATGAAGTACCAGAAGGTGGGCTGCTTCTGAGGAGCTCAACACCAATGAGAGGCACCACTCTCATTGGGTAGAGGAAGGGAAAAGATAAGAAAAATATCCCTGAGATGACTGCTACTGGCGCTGACTATCGCACTGGCCTCGTGTGATGGTCCTGCCAGAATGCTGATGCCTCTGAGCTCAGCGCCAGAGTCATTGACCCATCAGCACCTGCCAACTACTTATCACCTACAGCGTGTCCGCGGTACCTAATTACTGTCAGCCCTGCTCTCGCTGCGTGAACGTGAACAGGATTTTCCGTTGCCTGGTTACCGAAGACAGAAAAAATGAGCTGAATGTTAGTGACCCAGTAACTCTGTGTTGTGCTGGGTCCTACTTTGTAACAGTGACTATACTTCAAAAGTGCTTTACTGGCTGTCAAGTGCTTTACTGGCTGTCCTGAGGTTGTGAAATGCGCTTTATAAATGCAAATTCTTTCTTCACTGAACTCCCCAGTTAGCAGAATATTCCTCGATATTAAAGCTGTTTTTTATTGCCGTGCGAGACCCGTGCTCGCACCACCAGTTCCCGGAAGCACAAATGTTGTGCAGCCGGCCGGCACAGGGGAGACGAAGGGGCTTCCAAACCCAGCCGTTTTATAAAAAGAAAAGACTTGCATTTATATAGTGCCTTTCATGACCACCGGACATCTCAAAGTGCTTTACAGCCAATGAAGTACTTTTTGAAGTGTAGTCGCTGTCGCTGAAGTGTAGGAAACGCAGCAGCCAATTTGCGCACAGCAAGCTCCTTTAAATAGCAATGTGATAATGACCAGATAATCTGTTTTTGTTATGTTGATTGAAGGATTAATATTGGCCAGGACACCAGGGAGAACTACCTTGCTCTTCGAAATAGTGCCATGGGATCTTTTCATCATCATCATCGTAGGCAGTATCCCCAGAATCAAGAAAGACTTGCTTCCACTCCCAAACTGATTTCTTTGATGGCTGAACAGTCCGATACGAGAGCCACAGACCCTGTTACAGGTGGGACAGACATTTGTCGAGGGAAGGGGTGGGTGGGGCTGGTTTGCTGCGCGCTCCTTCCACTGCCTGCGCTTGGCCTCTTCACGCTCTTTGCGTTGAGACTCGAAGAGCTCAGCGCCCTCCCGGATGCACTTTCTCCACCTCGGGCGGTCTGCGGCCAGGGTCTCCCAGGTGTCAGTGGTGATGTCACACTTTACCAGGGAGGCTTTGAGGATGACCTTGTAACGTTTCCGCTGTCCTCCTTTGGCTCGTTTACCATGAAGGAGCTCCGCATAAAGCATTTGCTTAGGGAGTCTCGTATCTGGCACACGAACTATGTGGCCTGTCCAGCGAAGCTGATCGAGTGTGGTCAGTGCTTCAACACTGGGGATGTTGGCCTGGTCGAGGACACTGATGTTGGTGCGCCTGTCCTCCCAGGGGATTTGCAGGATCTTGTGGCGACGTCGTTGGTGATATATCTCCAGCGACTTGAGGTGCCTTCTATACATCAGCCATGCCTCATCAGATCCATACAGGAGGGCGAGTATTACTAAGCCCATGAGCTTGGCAGTAGATTTGAGGGCCTGGTCTTCAAACACTCTTTTCCTCAGACTGCACTGGCGCACTGGAGGCGATGTTGAATCTCTGCATCAATGTCTGCCTTTGTTGATAAGAGGCTCCTGAGATATGGGAAATGGTCCATGTTGTCGAGGGCCACGCCGTGAACTTGATGACTAGAGGGCAGTGCTGTATGGCGAGGACAGGCTGGTAGAGGACCTTTGTCTTCCGGATGTTAAGCATAAGGCCCATGCTCTCATATGCCTCCGTGAATACATTGACTATATCCTGGAGTTCAGTCTCAGAATGTGCGCAGACGCAGGCATCGTCCCCATACTGCAGCTCAACGACAGAGGTTAGGGTGATCTTGGACCTGGCCTGTGATCTTTTACGTCCACCTGAGTGATCAGACGGGGCTTCGGTTCAACGTCTCATCTGAAAGACGGCCCCTCCGACAGAGCAGCACTCCCTCAGCACTGCACTGGAGGGTCAGCCTAGATTTATGTGGGTCGCTTTGCAGCTGGCTGCGTGAGACTTTCACTTTCAGGAGTTGGCAGCCTTTGCGATGTAAGTGCAGCTTACCCCTACCTATTGGTGGTTAACTAGACTTACTTAGAGAATTATTAGCAATAATTATTAGAAGGATCACGTTTTAATACGTGATGTGATATTCTCAATACCCACCCCAAACTGTTGTCTCCAGCGACCGCTGTAAGTACTTTACCTACAGCTCAACATGCTCTATGCTCACAGCTCAAGTTTAGGAGACAACCTATAGCTGTGTTATTGGCTGTTTTGTCACAGGGTAAGTGGACTCGTTTCCCAGGGCCTCCTAACCACGCTCACTCTTTCCTTACTTCAATCTAAAGCCCGAGCTTGGTATCACCTCATTACTACTTCCTGATTTACCTGAACTCTCACCTACTCTTTCCGACCTTGGTGCTGTCCAGCACCATGGGGCCACTGCCCTTCCCCTGGTGCCCTGCACCGTGGGGCCTCGGCCCTTCCCTGGTGCCCTGCACCGTGGGGCCTCGGCCCTTCCCTGGTGCCCTGCACCGTGGGGCCTCGGCCCTTCCCTGGGTGCCCTGCACCATGGGGCCACTGCTCTTCCCCTGGTGCTCTGCACCGTGGGGCCTCGGCCCTTCCCTGGGTGTCCTGCACCATGGGGCCACTGCTCTTCCCTGGGTGCCCTGCACCATGGGGCCACTGCTCTTCCCCTGGTGCCCTACACCATGGGGCCACTGCTCTTCCCCTGGTGCTCTGCACCGTGGGGCCTCGGCCCTTCCCCTGGTGCCCTACACCATGGGGCCACTGCTCTTCCCCTGTTGCTCTGCACCGTGGGGCCTCGGCTCTTCCCTGGGTGTCCTGCACCATGGGGCCACTGCTCTTCCCTGGGTGCCCTGCACCGTGGGGCCTCGGCCCTTCCCTGGGTGCCCTGCACCGTGGGGCCTCGGCCCTTCCTTGGGTGCCCTGCACCGTGGGGCCTCGGCCCTTCCCTGGGTGCCCTGCACCGTGGGGCCTCGGCCCTTCCCTGGGTGCCCTGCACCGTGGGGCCTCGGCCCTTCCCTGGGTGCCCTGCACCGTGGGGCCTCGGCCCTTCCCTGGGTGCCCTGCACCGTGGGGCCTCGGCCCTTCCCTGGGTGCCCTGCACCGTGGGGCCTCGGCCCTTCCCCGGGGCTTCTCAATGGTAAAAATAAGATGAAGTATGGAATAAGGTGAGAACACCTGTCCCGAGAGTTGAAAACTGCTTTGTCTTCACAGTCTGAAGATATTAAACATGTTTAGAATAGTGTAATTGAAGTACAGTTGAGAGAGTGAGGATCATGCTTGTATGATATAGAATGAATATACAATGGCCAGCTGTTCACCGGATTTTATCCCACTGAACAGTGATCTGACAAGTGTGGGAGCCCAGAATGTGGGAGCTGTGAGGGGAGTTCAGATTCATTGATGCTGGGTACCCCATGTTATCTCATCCGAGTGAGCCTGGACAAACGGCGTTGGTGAACTATTTGACAGTGCAGGCATCACGCCCATGCAATAGGAGACACTGGATAGCATTGAGGAGCGGAACTCTCTGACTATTTTATTTCTCCCTCATTCCCCTGTCTCGGGGGCCCTTAGCTCTTGGCCCACAGACCACGAGTTGCACGCTAATGTGTCCGCTCTCAGACTGCCTGGGCAGTGCCCCTACCCACGGAGCCATTGGGGGAAATAGAAGCAAATCTATATTGTAACAGGTGATCTCGTCCATATCCATCCTGTGTTGTAAGCTCTGTTGTCCTTAGGACATGCCCCTGAATAACTGTTTTAAAAAGATTGAAAAGCCAACTTTATGTAAAAAACAAATGAGCAGCGAGCTGCACAATATAAAGAGCAAATATCCGAGAGTGTGTGCAGAACGTGTAATTCAATCTCTGGCTCCGCTCCTGCAGCTTGTGATGTCATCAGGATGGCTGAATTGAATTAGTGCCTTGTAAAGGGGCTGCCAGGCAGGCCAGCATCACCTGATGTTTATTCATTTACAACACGCACTGCACCATCCTGCAACCTCCCCGCCACACGCACTGCCAGCTGGCTGCTATCACTTCTCATTTTCCTGTCAAAAATGTTGTGTAACGTTTGGAGAATTTGGAGAGCATAAAATTTTGGGAGATAAAGAATTTGAGCATTTTCTCCAAGCTGTTCAAACACTGTTATCTCTGGGATTTCAGCAAAGTGTAATGATGAGCGTGTGCAATTTTCATGCTTAAGCCTGCAGTGCAATATAGATTATAGAGTTCCCTTCCAAGCTCAGGTTGTCTGGAGAGAGCGGTTTGAACTGTAACATGACCGTGAAGTACTGGAGGTTACAGGTCTGTCCCTGATGATGGTGGGACCCTAGTAACACCGTTGTGTTAGCAGGGTAGTAGAGTGAAAAGGCAGAATGATGCAACTTAGCCACCTCCTATTTTCATTTTTTACTTCCTTTTTCTGCCAATTCCCCCTTCCCTTCATCCCCTTCTTTAAAGCGGTTGATTCCTCCCTGGGGTGAGTTGCTCAGGTGTCGTCTACCCACCGCTACCTCCCCAAATTTCCAAGTGTTACCAATGTGTTATTTCACCACGGGGGACATCACAGCTAAACCCAATTTTGACCCTTATCCAGCAACACACACGCACTTTCTGTCACTGGGCAATGATCAGGGCTGCTTTCCTTTGCCGTGCTTCAATGCAAATTATAACATGGCTGATTGTAGCATCGCTCAGGGTGAGAACTACTAGCTCAACATAGACTGAGAATTGAATTTGGGGTCTTGTGCTTTGCATGACTCAGTCACACATTGCTAGCCTAGGAGCTCAGCTCTCCCATTTTAATAGTAAATTCTCTCAGTGATTATCTGTAGCTGTCGAGCTCTTGGTAACCTTCCTGCATGTCAGTGGCATTCTTAATGGTGCAATTATGAACCACTCCTGTCCTTCTGCTCTCTTAGTGTTGCTGAATTATGGAATTACTGAGTCTTTACTGCTAATGTGCAGAGTGAATTTGGATCACAGCCATGATTCTTCCTGTGACTGCGCAGTGTGTGTGCAGAGCGGTGTGTGTGTGTGCGAGCTGTGCGTGTGTGCACGAGTTGTGTGTGAGAGCTGTGTGTGTGTGTGTGGGCGTGTGTGCAAACTTTGTGTGTGTGTGTGTGCGAGCTGTGTGTGTTTGTGAGCAGAATGCGTTTGTGTGTGTATGTGTGCGTGTGCGAGCTGTGTGTGTGCATGATGTGTGTGTGTGCGCGAGCTGTGTGCGTGCGTGAGCTGTGTGCGTGTGCGAGCTGTGTGTGTGTGCGCAAGCTGTGCGTGTGCGCAAGCTGTGTGCGTGTGCGAGCTGTCTGTGCGTGAGCTGTGTGTGCGTGTGTGCGAGCTGTGTGTGTGTGCGCGAGCTGTGTGCGTGTGCGAGCTGTGTGTGCGCGCGAGCTGTGTGTGTGCGCGAGCTGTGTGCGTGCGTGAGCTGTGTGCGTGTGCGAGCTGTGTGTGTGCATGATGTGTGTGTGTGTGCGCGAGCTGTGTGCGTGCGTGAGCTGTGTGCGTGTGCGAGCTGTGTGTGTGTGCGCAAGCTGTGCGTGTGCGCAAGCTGTGTGCGTGTGCGAGCTGTCTGCGCGAGCTGTGTGTGCGTGTGTGCGAGCTGTGTGTGTGTGTGCGAGCTGTGTGCGTGTGCGAGCTGTGTGTGTGTGCGTGAGCTGTATGTGTGTGTGTGCGCGAGTTGTGTGTGTGCGAGCTGTGTGTGTGTGCGCGAGCTGTATGTGTGTGTGTGCGCGAGTTGTGTGTGTGCGAGCTGTGTGTGCGTGTGCGAGCTCTGTGTGTGTGTGCGTGCTGTGTGTGTGTCTGCGAGCTGTGTGTGTGTGCGAGCTGTGTATGTGTGTGTGCGAGTTGTGTATGTGTACGCGAGCTGTGTGTGCGTGTGTGCGAGCTGTGTGTGTGTGCGCGAGCTGTGTGCGTGTGCGAGCTGTGTGTGTGTGCGTGAGCTGTATGTGTGTGTGCGCGAGTTGTGCGTGTGCGAGCTGTGTGTGTGTGCGTGAGCTGTATGTGTGTGTGTGCGCGAGTTGTGTGTGTGCGAGCTGTGTGTGCGTGTGCGAGCTCTGTGTGTGTGTGTGTGTGTGTGCGAGCTGTGTGTGTGTCTGCGAGCTGTGTGTGTGTGCGAGCTGTGTATGTGTGTGTGCGAGTTGTGTATGTGTACGCGAGCTATGTGTGCGTGTGGAGCTGTGTGTGTGCACGAGCTGTGTCTGTGTGTTTAACACCTTACACAGTCTGATCTCCACAGACTAGACTCTTTACTCTGAGGTCATTCCTATAACTGGGAAACAAGCTCTGCTGTCACTCAGAGTTCCGTGCGGTGTAACAGTGGACGTGTGAAATTTTCAAACAGTGTCCTTTGAACTATGAAAATACCCAGCAGCACAAATACTGATTCTGTAATCCCAAACCTGGATGTCCAACATCTTGAGCCAGTTTCTTATCCATTCCCAGGGTTTACCCTTCTGTCAGATCCTGCAGAGTATTTTGAGCTGTGTAGTACTAAAGGCGAAATACTGCGGGTTTCAAACTCTCACTGGGAACAGATTGGGAACAGCTCACACTAAATTGGACAAAACAAAAGCAAATGACTGTGGATGCTGAAAATTTGAAAGAAGAACAGAGCGTGCTGGAAATACTCACTGGGTCAGGCAGCATCTGGAGGTTGATCACCTTCCCTCAGACTGGAAGATGTTAGCGATGTAACAGCTTTTATGCAAATACAGCTCGCTAATGAAAAGAGGGAACAGGAACAGAACAAAGGGGCAAGAAGGTCTCTGATGGGGTGGAGGGCAGGAGAGATTAAATGGCAAGGTGATGGTGCAAGGCAAAAGTTGGGGATAAATGAGTTTAAAAAAAAAATCTGTATTCCTCCTAGGCCTTGATCTAGCTTAGCAATCTTCCCCAGCCCTCTGCATATCACACACTCTCCCGTCTAACACTCTCCCACTAACACCCGCCTCACACACTCTCCCCACTAACACCCGCCTCACACACTCTACCCTCACACACTCTCCCCTCACACTCTCCCCTCACACACTCTCCCCACTAACACCCCTTCACACACTCTCCCCTCCGTCCCTCACACACTCTCCCCTCACTCCCCCCTCACACACTCCCCATTCTAACACTCTTGCTGTGATGCCTCCCTCCCTCCCTTTGCTCTATCACTGCTGTCTGAGGTTTGAGCATTTCGGAGCTTCCTTGCCAAAGTCTTGCCACCAGGCTCCCCACTTTCAGAAGCCTCCTCATTGCCTGCACCTCAGGTCACCATTCCTACATGTACCTACCCCGGCTCAGTTTCTACGTCCGTTTGGTGAAGTGCTTCGTGCCATGTCGCTACATTAAGGATGCTGCGTCAGAGCCAGCTGTTGTGTGTGGTATGGGACAGTGCCATGGGACAGTGCCATGGGACAGTGCCATGGGACAGTGCCACGGGACAGTGCCATGGGACAGTGCCACGGGACAATGCCACGGGACAGTGCCATGGGACAGTGCCATGGGACAGTGCCACGGGACAGTGCCATGGGACAGTGCCGTGGAACAGTGCCATGGAACAGTGCCACGGAACAGTGCCATGGGACAGTGCCGTGGAACAGTGCCACGGAACAGTGCCATGGGACAGTGCCATGGGACAGTGCCGTGGAACAGTACCACGGAACAGTGCCACGGAACAGTGCCATGGAACAGTACCACGGAACAGTGCCACGGGACAGTGCCATGGAACAGTGCCATGGAACAGTGCCACGGAACAGTGCCATGGAACAGTACCATGGAACAGTGCCACGGGACAGTGCCATGGGGCAGTGCCATGGAACAGTACCACGGAACAGTGCCATGGGACAGTGCCATGGAACAGTGCCATGGAACAGTGCCACGGGACAGTGCCGTGGAACAGTGCCACGGAACAGTGCCACGGAACAGTGCCATGGAACAGTACCACGGGACAGTGCCATGGGACAGTGCCACGGAACAGTGCCACGGGACAGTGCCATGGGACAGTGCCAAGGGAAAGTGCCATGGGACAGTGCCACGGGACAGTGCCATGGGACAGTGCCATGGGACAGTGCCATGGGACAGTGCCACGCGTGTTGATATTATTACAGTGAATTATTGGAAGCCTCTTCTGATTGCTGCCATGTGTTACCGCTAGCGGGAAGTGTAGGTAGAGCGAGCGGCCCTGAACACCAGGCGAGAGGGATGAGCAACAAAGAGAGAAACACAACTGGGAATAGGAGAGTTCAAACTCCACTCCCTGGTGTGATTTCCATCGCATGAGAACAGCCCATGGCAGTAACTGTTGTGGTGCAGGTCTGTCTTCTGTCTGAAGTGCAATGCATCTGGAGATTGGCCACTGGGACTAGTTTGCTTCCGTCAACGTACAAACGATAGAACTTTGCTCTGTGCCTGAAGGCTTCAGGTCTGCCTGTGGGCCATTCCATTCCTTTTTGTTGCACTGTTTTTCTTGCCTTTACAAACTGCGCAATGAATGTAAAACCGCTCTATAATCCTGGGGTGGGCTTCCTCTTCCTCAGGTGTATGGGTGGATTGGTCCTGCCTTATTCTGTAAGGGTGCTGGAAGGACTGCTCTACCCTCAGTGTATCGGATTGTGAAAGACTGACTGTTGTATATTGGGCTCACTTTGCTTAATGAGTCTAGTGACAACTAGGGAACAAATGCAATTCCCGGCTGCTTGCCTGCCTTTGTTTGGAGTGGTATTATGGAGTGCCTTCCTGCTGAAATCAGTGAGTTCTGAAGAATGCTGCATCTCTGCTTTTATTGTTAATAATTCATTTGCATCATTGATCCCCTCAGCCTCCTTTAAGACGCTCCTTAAAACCTACCTCATTAACCAAACTTTCGGTCTCCTGCCCTAATCTCTCCTTATGTGGCTCGGTGTCAAATGTTATTGGGTAACGCTCCTGTGAGGCACCGCGGGACATTTACTACGTTATGGCGCTATATAAATGCAAGTTGTTGTCGTTGCCACCTGGTCAAGCACAGAAGGTTCTCCTGGTGTGATAGAGTTCCCAAGCTCCATTCGTGCTGCATCAGCTCATCTCAACTGGGAGAGCAGTCGTGGTGCAACAATTGTTCCTGAATCCCTGGGCTGGGGAGCGGAAACGTCAGACACCGTCCAATAACCCCCTGATGAAATTGCGGACCCCCGGGTGAACACCTAATTGTGCTCCGCTATGGTGCACAGTCGGTTAGCCTGCTGATGCTCACTGGCCAGGCAGAAATGGCTAGTTGGGAAAGGTTGTTGCGGGTTCCAGGGGAATCCAGCCCCCAGCCGGAGACAGTGTGCTCAGGGAGAGGGGCGAGAGCTGTGGGGATGAACACAGCTCCAGTGTTTGTTTCTGCCGGTGAATCAAGCATGAGAATTTGCACCCACTGAGAGGGGCCTGGACTGCACCGAGCAGCCTTTCAGAGAGCAAAAGATGTTGTCAGGAGGCTTCCTTCTGCGGGGTAATCTGCAGGAACCGAGGGAATGTGTGGAAATGTGAATCCCCTCCCCCTACTCTCTCTGAATGTCGCTGGGTCAGTAAAACAAGCGACTCTCCTCTCTCCTCTCCGTTATGAATAAAACAATCGTTATATGAAATCTAATTTTGAAAAACATTGACGTATTAAGGAGAGATTTCCTCTTCACAAGGGGAATGCTGGAAATAAAAGCTGAAAATACACAGCATGTGCAGGGAGGAGACGGGCCAAGGGGAGAGGAACCTCAGAGGAAGGGCCTGCCCCTCAAACATCAACCCATGGTTTCTGGTGCAGATGCTGAGGAACCCGCTGTGCTGATTTAATTTCCTGGTGTAGAGGGGGTAAATCAGTGGTCGAGCTGTCTCCCCGGGGCCTTTGTTACGCTGGGTGTGACACCAGCCCTGCCAAACCTGTTTTATACTTTGTAGCTGAAACAATGCGAGTAAACAAGAGGCTGGAATCGGATAGCCGAGGAGTGGCTGGGTATTAAATAGGAGCCATTCGGATCCCCTTAAATACAGAGGATCCTCATTTCACTCATTTCACAACGTCCCATGTCTGAGGGATTCCAGCTTCATTCCCAGGCTCCACAAGGTGCCAATGTGTTGCTGCTTGAATTCCCCTCGGAGCTGCAAGCACAGGAACATTCAAACCTTTAGTGTGTCTTTTGGGGGTAATTTGTGAGCAGAAGTGGAAATGCCTCTTGCCTCAGGATTTTTTACTGTTGATGGGAAGATATGGAGTGGAGTGGTTCTTCTGTTGGGAATTTTACTGCAAGTGTGAAGACCTGGTGCGGAGCAGCTCCCGTGCTGGAATGAACATACTGAGTGGCGTGGTGGAGGTGCTGTGAGAAAATCCGTAATGGAGTTTTTCTCATGTTGGGATTGGTATTGTTTCAGGGAAGATGCGGAGTGGAATAATTCCTGTTCTGGAACTGGACTTGTTTGAAAGAAAATAAAGACTTGCATTTATATCATTATCATCATAGGCAGTCCCTCGGAATCGAGGAAGACTTGCTTCCACTCCTAAAGTGAGTTCTCTGATGGCTGAACAGTCCAATACGAGAGCCATAGGTAGGGCAGACATTTGTCGAGGGAAGGGGTGGGTGGGGCTGGTTTGCAGCGCGTTCCTTCCGCTGCCTGCGCTTGACCTCTTCACGCACTTTGCGTTGAGACTTGAGGTGCTCAGCGCTCTTCCGGATGCACTTTCTCCACCTCGGGTGGTCTTCGGCCAGGGTCTCCCAGGTGTCAGTGAGGATGTCACACTTTACCAGGGAGGCTTTGAGGGTGTCCTTGTAACGTTTCCACTGCCCAACTTTGGCTCGTTTACCATGAAGGAGCTCCGCATAAAGCATTTGTTTAGGGAGCCTCGTATCTGGCATGCAAACTATGTGGCCTACCCAGCGAAGCTGATCGAGTGTGGTCAGTGCTTCAATACTGGGGATGTTAGTCTGGGGATGTTAGCTCCATTTCGGATGCCCCCAAAAGTTTGTCAACCTCCTTCGCCTGCTTCACGACGACATGCAGGCCGTGATCCTTACCAACGGATCCATTACAGACTCAATTCACGTCTGGACCGGGGTCAAACAGGGCTGCGTCATCGCCCCAACCCTCTTCTCAATCTTCCTCGCATTTATATAGCGCCTTTCATGACCACCGGTCGTCTCAAAGCGCTTTACAGCAAATTAAATACTTTTGGAGTGTAGTCAGTGTTGTAATGTGGGAAACGCAGCAGCCAATTTGCACACAGCAAACTCCCACAAGCAGCAATGTGATAATGACCAGAAAATCGGTTTTAGCGATGTTGATTGAGGGATAAATATTGGCCAGGACACCGGGGATAACTTCCATGTTCTTCTTTGAAATAGTGCCATGGGATCTTTTGCTTCCATCTGAGAGGGCAGACGAGGCCTCGGTTTAACATCTCATCCAAAAGACAAAAATGTTTTTGTGAGAAAATGAATGGTTTGCGAAGCAGATCCTTCTGCAGTGGGTGAGATTTGTGAGACTGCGGAGTGGAGTTATTCGTGTGCTGGGGTCAGTATGGTCCACAGGCACAGAACAGACTAGCTCTCGTGTTGGAGTTAGTGCAGTCTGCGAGGAGGCAGATCAGAGCGGTTCAGGTGCTGAATGAGTGCAGCTTCTGAGCGAGGGGATTGGCTCCCATCCTGGGCCAGTGTGGTTTCTGAGCGAGGGGATTGGCTCCTGTCCTGGGCCAGTGCGGTTTCTGAGCGAGGGGATTGGCTCCCGTCCTGGGCCAGTGTGGTTTCTGAGCGAGGGGATTGGCTCCCGTCCTGGGCCAGTGTGGTTTCTGAGCGAGGGGATTGGCTCCCGTCCTGGGTCAGTGCGGTTTCTGAGCGAGGGGAGTGAGCAGATTACTGAGTGATCCTTGTACAGAATTAGGTGTGCAAGCTGTTTCTGATAAAGTCGCAGTGTAATCTGAGATGTTTTTCTGTTGAAAGTTTTGAATTTAAGGGGGGCCGAGTGCCACATTAGAGCAGCAGAATAACTGGCTGTAACTGGACTCGCTCTGAAAGCTGCACCAGGGTTTGCCATCTGAGAGTGGCCCGGTTTCAGAGTGAAATTTGGGAGTTCCTCCAGTGACTCGATGGGAACTGAACCAAAAAGATCTCCGATTCTGTGCTGTTTGCTGATTTCAATGAGAAACGGCCTGATTAATATGTTGTCCTTGTTTGTGGGGAGGGGGGGAATATTATCATTTTCAACTGTTCAAATGGTGAATACTGCCGAGTGTCAGTTGGCCGTGGGACGGGAGCATAGCTGGTGTTCGGCTGATTTAGGAAGGGGGCAGAGAGAAGCAGCAGGGTTTGGTGGTTAGATGTTGGGGCTGTGGAGTGAGGTTAGTGGCATGGCTGTGGTCATGGTTCTTTAGCAGTGTGATCAATAGCACCTTTCACAGTCCTGCTTTTGATGAATGAAAGTTGCATTGTGCAGTCACGATTCAGTCGGGGCTGCGCTACGGACACAAGTCCGTGCTGCAGGACTGCACATGATTGGACGCTGAACTGCCAATCAGCTGCTGTCCTGAGGATGGTCGGTGTGGGCATAGCAATGTCATTGTGAGACAGCAGTGAGCTATCTGTTGCTATTGGAGTTCAGCAATATTGTTGATGCAGAGTGGAGGCTCTGTGCCGGTCCAGGGTTGTGCCTGACCTGGGAACGCACTGGTACTGGGTGATTGAAGTGGAACTGTTCAAGTTCCCAGCACTAACATCTGTCACCATGATCAACACAAACATTTACAGAAGTCTACCTTAGAATAACAGGCAATCCCCACGTGCTAACCACCTCAGTGACTGCTTGCTTCCATTCCCACAATATTTTGTGTGTCTGCGCTTATCTCTGCTTCTCATCACCCCCACCCCACTGAAACCATTATCTACAGTTTTGCCACCAATACACTTGGTTTCTTTAATGTCCTCCTTGTCAGCCTCCCATCCTCTGCCCTACATAAACCCAACTTGTCCAAAACCTTGCTGCCTCTATTCTATCTCCTATCACTTGTGGAATCTGCACTGGCTCCCTGTTCCCAATGCGTTAACTTAAAAGCCTTCTTGATCTATCCTTCACTATCTATCCTTGGCTCCCTCCTATTTCTCATCTACATGTTGCCCCTTGGCGACATCATCTGGAAACACGGCGTTAGTTTCCACGTGTACCCTGATGACACCCAGCTCTACCTCACCACCACTTCTCTCGACCCTTCCGCGATCTTTAATTTGTCAGACTGCTTGTCCGACATCCAGTTCTGGATGACCAGAAATTTTGTCCAATTGAATATTGGGAAGACTGAAGCCATTGTTATCGGTCTCCGTCACAAACTCCGTTCCCGAGCCACTGACTCCATCCCTCTCCCCAACTTCTGTCTGAGGCTGAACCAGACTGTTCGCAACCTTGGTGTCATATTTGACTTTAAAATGAGCTTTCGACCACATAGCCACATTATAACTAATATGCCTATTTCCACCTCTGTAACATCACCCGTCTCCGCCCTTGCCTCAGCTCATCTGCTGCTGAAGCCCTCACCCAATGCCTTTGTTACCTCTAGACTTGACATTTCCAACGCACTTATGGCTGGCCTCCAACATTCTACCCTACGTAAACTAGAGGTGATCCAAAACTCGGCTGCCCGTGTCCTAACTCACACCAAGTCCTGTTCACCCATCACCCCTGTGCTTGCTGACCTACATTGGCTTCCCAGCCCACACTGCGATATGTGTGCGCACTAGGTCCGTGCAGCAGAGCAGGTCTCCAGTTGTCTTGGGTAACCCTTGCCACTGGACCAAGACCTAGCTCTGTCAGGCCCGTGTGGTGGCTGGTGTGCAACGGCCACCACACGTTAAAAAAATCCACGCACAGGCATCTTCCATCTTTGAGGATGTAGTTTGGGTTCTTCATTCGAAACACCTGTGAACTCATCCTTTTTTTGGTGTGGAAGCAAGTCATCCTCGTTTCGAGGGACTGCCTATGATGATGATGATGAGGATGACATTGGCTTCTGGTTAAGCAACGCCTCGATTTAAAAATTCTCATCCTTGTTTTCAAATCCCTCCATGGCCTCGCCCCTCCCTATCTCTGTAATCTCCTCCAGCCTCACAACCCCCCGAGATGTCTGCGCTCCTCTAATTCTGCCCTCTTGAGCATCCCTGATTTTAATCACTCCACCATTGGTGGCCGTGCCTTCTGTTGCCTAGGCCCTTGCCTAACTGCCTGCCTAAACCTCACCGCCTCTCTACCTCTCTTTCCTCCTTCAAGATGTTCCTTAAATCATACCTCTTTGACCAAGCTTTTGGTCACCTGTACTAATTTCTACTCGGTGTCAAATTTTTTAGCTCATAATACTCCTGTGTAGCACCATGGGACGTTTCATTACATTAAAGGCGCTATATAAATGCAAGTTGTTATTGTTCTTTTCAACTTTAGCTCCCCCCCATGGCCTCGCCCCCACCCTCTCCAGCCCTACACCTGCTACCCTTCGATTCTTCGACTCTGGCCTGTTGTATCCCCCGCCGCCCCACAGCCTCGGCCCTCCATTGGATCAGGGTCTTCAGCCACCTTGGCCACTCTCTCTGGAACTCTCTCCCCAAACCCTCCCCCTCTCCACATCTCCCTTCACCTTTAAAAACCTTCTCAAATATCATTGTTTCAACCAAGCTTTTGGTAAACTTGCCACCATTGTCTAGAGATCTGCCCCTTTTCGCCCTTCATCTATATTTTTTCCCTCTGTAAAGTGCGTCGGGACATCTCCTACATTACATTCAAGTTATCATTTTAAAAAGAGACTTGCAAACATATAGAACATTTCATCTTGTCCTTTGAGGCACCTCCACTGTACTCTCTGGGCTCTGAAGTGCACTAATAGCTGTTGTATGGACAAAAACAACAGCTATTTTGTGTTCAGCAATATCTCATAAACAGCAATTAGGCGACTAGTTATTTTATCTGTTTTTGATGGTGTTGGTTGAGGGAGGAATGTGGGCCATGACTCCCTCCTCCTCTGTGAATAGTGCTGTGGGATATTTAACATCACCTGAGGGCAAATGGAGCCTCAGTTTAACATCTTATCTTAAGGGCGGCACCTCCAACAGTGCGGCGCTCCCTCAGTACTGCCCCTCCGACAGTACGGCACTCCCTCAGTACTGACCCTCCAACAGTGCGGCGCTCCCTCAGTACTGCCCCTCCGACAGTGCAGCACTCCCTCAGTACTGACCCTCCAACAGTGCGGCGCTCCCTCAGTACTGCCCCTCCGACAGTGCGGCACTCCCTCAGTACTGCCCCTCTGACAGTGCGGCGCTCCCTCAGTACTGGAGCCTAGATTATGCGCTCAAGTCTGATGGTGAAAAAGCACACTTTAAAAAAATTATATATATAATTGATGTGTAAATGATTTGCATAAATTTATATGTTAAAATATAAATTATTTTTAACATGGAAAAAGGTCCCAGGTGCTTCACAGAGGAGTAATCAAAAATAGGTGCTGAACCAAAGAGTGAGAGAGAGTGTGAGAGTAAGTGTGAGTGAGCGAGTGTGAGAGAGTGTGAGAGTGTGAGAGAGTGAGAGAGAGAGAGAGAGTGTGAGAGTGAGAGATGTGAGAGTGAGAGAGTGAGTGAGGGAGAGAGTGTGTGGGTGAGAGAGCGAGAGTGTGTGAGTGAGAGGGAGAGAGTGTGTGAGTGCATGTGTGTTTTGATTGAGAGAGAGTGCATGAGAGATTGTGTGTGAGAGTGTGAGTGTGTATGAGAGAGAGTGCGAGTGAGTGAGCAAGTGTGTGTGAGAGAGAGAGTGCGAGTGTGAGAGAGTGAATGTGAGTGTGTGTGAGAGAGAGAGTGCGAGTGAGAGAGCGAGTGTGAGTATGTGTGAGAGAGAGAGTGCGAGTGTGAGAGAGTGAGTGTGAGTGTGTATGAGAGAGAGAGTGCGAGTGTGAGAGGGTGAGTGTGAGTGTGTGTGAGAGAGAGAGTGCGAGTGTGAGAGAGCGAGTGTGAGTGTGTGTGAGAGAGAGTGCGAGTGTGAGAGAGCGAGTGTGAGTGTGTGTGAGAGAGAGTGCGAGTGTGAGAGAGTGAGTGTGAGTGTGTATGAGAGAGAGAGTGCGAGTGTGAGAGAGTGAGTGTGAGTGTGTGTGAGAGAGAGAGTGCGAGTGTGAGAGAGTGAGTGTGAGTGTGTATGAGAGAGAGAGTGCGAGTGTGAGAGAGTGAGTGTGAGTGTGTGTGAGAGAGAGAGTGCGAGTGTGAGAGAGTGAGTGTGAGTGTGTGTGAGAGAGAGAGTGCGAGTGTGAGAGTGAATGTGAGTGTGTGTGAGAGAGAGAGTGCGAGTGTGAGAGAGCGAGTGTGAGTGTGTGTGAGAGAGAGTGCGAGTGTGAGAGAGAGAGTGCGAGTGTGAGAGAGTGAGTGTGAGTGTGTGTGAGAGAGAGAGTGCGAGTGTGAGAGAGTGAGTGTGAGTGTGTGTGCCTGTGTGTCTGAATGCCGGCCTGGAATATGCAGTATGCACGGGAATGCAGAAAGGAGCTCCGTTTACAGAGACAGGAAGCCCTTGTGACGCTATGAAAGAGCTGGGAAATGTGATTCCAGCCTACTGCAGATTGCCACCAGCAGTTATACCCGACCAGGGGCAAGAGAAAACCAGGGCACAAAATAAAACACTATAGACTGCGTTCTCTGAAGGCTGTGTTGTCTTACAGGAAGGATTTTGTCCTGTCTCCGTACAGCTGGCTTTTGTCGGTACAGTAATTTTACATGTTAAATAAACCTGTTATTGATTAACTGCCACACAAATGGCTGCCAGGCTTGCTTTCATTCCTGGAACTTAAACGAGCTCCCAGCCTGCTCTGCGAGTGGCAGGAGAGCAGGATTTAACTCACTGATCTTTGGGCTCCAGCCATTCCACAGTTTATTATCCCTTTTACATCATGCAGTTAGACCACAAATTACCCCAGTGTTAGCGTGAAGGGCTGGCCAACACACAGGGCCATTGCTGCAGCAGCTGCCTGGCCACTGCCCGACAAACTCTTTATATTGTAGGGTGGCCTCTCGCAGAAAGAGCCTGCCGGACTAAAAGACCGCCGGAATTCAGCTCATCTCCGCAGGGGCAACCCTGGGTTAGGCAGCAGGAAAATCAGCTAGGGTTTCCACCTCAGGAATGTTTGTCCAGCAAGGTCCCAGGCCAGGGATAGATCTGCCGTGGCAGTTTGCTATTGGTTGTCTCCCTGCAGTGTTCCCACTGCCTCCAGCTCTCTTCAGCAGACCGACGTGAGCTCCATATCTCCTGGCAGCCACCGTGCAGAATCTATCGGCCTTCTGTTCAGCAGGCGGCAGGATTGGCACACAAGAGGCTGCACAGGAGTGCGGTGCTAGCATACATTGCATCCTGGCTCGATTACCCGTCCAGAGCCCTCTAGTCATTGTCAATAATGGCATCAAACTAAAGCTGAAAAGCCCAGTGCCTGCGTAGAGCTAGAGGCTGGGGCTGTGGGGTCAAACGGCACTTGGGCGATTGTGGAAACCGTGTAACTTGGCAAAACTCGAGCTTCTCTCGATTGGGTGGGTTTTTTTGTTCCGCTGCCCTTTCCCTCTCAGGTGGGAGTTAAAAACCCTCGTTTCCTGTCCCCACCCCCTCTGGAAATTTCTGCATGTCATTTAACTTTCCCGTTAAAAGTTCTGTCCAACAGCAGTTTCCTGCCAAACTGGCTGGAGCCTGTGTTTATAGCTCTACAGCAGACCCCTAATGGGTGAGGAATTGGATCAAGTGTCCAAATTAGTGTGAGATAAGAGAAAAAAATTAGAGTGCAGATAAAGGAACCAGGCGTGAGAGATAGTGTGCTGTTTACTGGCCTGGAGAGACAGACACTTATTAAGTGGTGTGAACATTAATTACACTCTAATGTGCCGTGGAATCCCTGGCTCCAATACAGTCACCCAGTTTTAATGCACACACCATTCCACTTGGGATTTGTCCATCAGACTCACTGTTAGAAAACTAGTCGGAAAGTCCAGGAGCAGCTGCCATTTACTTTCCCAAATACCAACTAATTATCAATCAAATAATTTTAACATCTTAATGCTGCCTGCTTTGTTTCCTCCATGACAAACTCCTTTTCTTGTTCAATCTCCATAAACCCAATTCTGACGAAGGATTGAACCCTGGCGAATAAACAAGGTCCTTTTAGCAACCCTGTGACATTCCTGGAGCGAGGGCAAGGCAAAGCTTATCATTTGATTGATGATACTCTCACTTTTACCTTCCGTCCTCCCTCACAGCCTTTCTTGTCCCAGTCCATTTATCAATTGTACCATGGTCAGTGTTTGTCTGAATATTCCTCTCTCGTTCCCCCTAAGTTCCGACATATTCTGCATCCTCCCCGTGTGAGGATCCAGAGCTGCACCTCTGTCTCCTAGTCTCACTCATCCTTTGCCTTGATTGTAAAACTCCTCACCTCCCTCGGGTTTCCCTGCTCTGGAACGAGCGACAGGAGTGATGTGGGGACAGACTGGTCAGAGCTCTGTGTGAGAGGGAGAACGAGTTCAGTGTTGTTGTTGGAAGTTTGCAGAAGATGCAGATTTGTGAGCTGGCGAGGCGAGGAGCAGCAGAATGATGGGGATCTTTCTGACAACCTCCACATCGGGATTTGGCCCCTCCGACTACACTGGCTCCTGCATGGAGACTGAAGCAAGCATAAATAACATAAACTTTGAAACACAGAAATAGCTGTTTTGTGTGTGTCTGTATCTGCACACTCATGCGCGTAAATAAGGAGAAACTTTCCACTAGCGAGATGGGCAGTAACCAGGTGACACAGATTTAAAGCAATTGGCCACAGAACCAGAGACGGTGTGAGGAGTTGTTGTGATCGGGAACGCGCTGCCTGAAAGGGCGGTGGGAGCAGATTCAATAGTAACTTTCAAACGGGGAATTGGATAAATACTTCAAGGTGAAAAATTTGCAGGGCTACAGGGCAAAAGCAGGGGAGTGGGAATATTTGAATAGCTCTTTCAAAGAGCAAGCAGGATGGGCCAAGTGGCCTCCTTCTGTGCTGTAAGATTCTACGTTTACGCACACACTCCAGCCCAATCTCTCAATCTGTGTGTGCATACATCACACACCCCTCACCAATGCACAGTGTTGATTTTTTTTTCTAATTGAGATGATTGCTGTTAATCCTGTTACATTGCTTGATGCACGGTCCCCAGACACAGATCTGTACATTGACTCTGGCTAATTTGTGTTTGTGTGTGTGCACGTGTGTGTGTGTGTGTGTGTGCACGTGTGTGTGTGTGCACACACGTATGTGTGTGTGTGTGTGTACACGTGTGTGTAGTGTCTGTACCTCGTAGAGTGCCAGCTTTGCTTCCCTGTGTATCTCTGCAATTTGTTTACATTACCATCTGGTGCTGTGCAGTGTGACCACACTTTCAACATGTGATTTGCCAGCACTCCCAACCCGATCTCCTGCTCCACCTTTTTAATGATATACCCCTCATTGTGCAATGATATTTCCTATTTTTAGCATTATTATACAGCTGCTCAGTTACTCGGCTGCCTGTTGCTTGTTGAGTGACATCAGAAGATTTTTTTCTCGCCTGATTTGGTATCAATGTGGAGACAGGTTTGGCTGATAAACTTCTGTTACTTACAGAATCTTGTATGGCCCCCAACAAATGAGCAAGACGTTTCTCCCAGAAACAAAGGGACTCAGCTCCGTGCCAGTGATATCTCACATGGGTAGCTCCTGATTTTAATCCTGCCCCAGTGTGAAGTATACAGACACTTCCCACTTCCTCAGAAAGGGAAGACTGTGGGGCCAATAGTTTTGTTTTCTGCTCCCCTGATGGTCGTGGGCTAAGTCACTGCCTGGTGTGATACATCGGAACAGGAGGAGGCCATTCAGCCCCTCGAGCCAGTTCCGCCATTCATGAGCGTGACTGATCTGTATCTGTCTGCCTTTTCTCTATATCCCTTCATACCCTTGGCCAACAACAATGTGAATTGGCCCTCAGCCTCAGTTGGCAATGGGTCCTACACACTGGGATGCTCCCCAAAGAAAGAAAGAAAGAAAGACTTGGATTTATATAGCGCCTTTCACGACCACCGGATGTCTCAAGGCGCTTTACAGCCAATGAAGTACTTTTGGAGTGTAGTCACGATTGTAATGTAGGAAACGCAGCAGCCAATTTGTGCACAGCAAGCTCCCACAAACAGCAATGTGATAATGACCAGATAATCTGTTTTTTTGTTATGTTGATTGGGGGATAAATATTGGCCAGGACACTAAGGATAACTCCCCTGCTCTTCTTCAAAATAGTGCCGTGGGATATTTTACGTCCACTTGAGAGGGTAGACCTCAGTTCAAAGTCTCATCCGAAAGACAACACCTCCGACAACGGAGTGTCAGCCTAGATTTTTTTGTGTTCAAGTGGGACTTGAACCCACAGTCTTCTGACTCCGAGGCGAGAGTGCTGCCCACTGAGCCACAGCTGACCCCAGCCAATGTTGTGTTAGCTGCTCCCAGTCATTCAGCAGTAGGAATGCCACAGCTGGTCTCTACATTCCCAGTCCTCATCACTGTCCAGTGACACTTGCGGCAGAGGTGTGACTGCTGGGAGTAGGCTGGGTGTGAGATCCTTCAATAACCTGCCAACGCTCGCTGATACCTGAAGAATGTCACTGGGATGAGCTGCTGGAGGGCGATTAGCATCTGTGAACACTGCAAGAGTCCGTGCCTTCAGGAGAGGAACAGGGGAAGATTGAAAAAAAATTGAAGAATAGAATATTTCTGTTTCATTATAGAATGGAAGTTGTGATAAT
The DNA here is from genome assembly GCF_044704955.1 of Pristiophorus japonicus. Taxonomy (NCBI): domain Eukaryota; kingdom Metazoa; phylum Chordata; class Chondrichthyes; family Pristiophoridae; genus Pristiophorus; species Pristiophorus japonicus. The sequence continues at coordinate 63,116,398 of NC_091997.1, forward strand.
CAGTAGTACATAACAACTTGTATTTATATAGCACCTTTAACGCAGTAAAACGTCCCAAGGTGCTTCACAGGAGCGTTATCAGACAAAATTTGACACCGAGCCACATAAGGAGATGTTAGGACAGACAATCAAAAGCTTGGTCAAAGAGCTAGGTTTTAAGGAGCGTTTTAAAATAGGAGAGAGAGGCGGAGAGGTTCAGGGAGTGAATTCCAGAGTTTAGGCCTAGGCAGCTGAAGGCACGGCCACATTGGTGTGTGTGCAAGAGGCCAGAATTGGAGGAGTGCAGAGATCTCGGGGAGGTTGTAGGGCTGGAGGAGGTTACAGAGATAGGGAGGGTTTTTGTACAGTGAGATTTTATGATGGGGAACGCGCTGTCTGAAAGGGTGGTGGAAGCAGATTCCGTAGTAACTTTCAAAGAGGAATTGGATCAATACTTGAAAGGGAAAAATCTACAGGGCTATGGGGAAAGAGCAGGGGGGAGTGGGACTAATTGGATAAGTCTTACAGACACAGACATGATGGGCTGAATGGCCTTCTGTGCTGTATGACTATGTTGGGCACAGTGTAACTGGCATCACCAGCAGGGAGGGGGGGACCCTTTCACTCTCCTTATCATCAGTAAAACTGATGGTTTTTTTCAAACTAAAAATCAAAAGAATTGAGGATAAAAATCATTTTCTTTAACAAAGGAGAACTCTTTGAAAAATGTACTCCCCCTACGCTTGCCTTCCCCTTTAAGGTGCAGGCAGATTGCAGTGTCTTGAGGGGATGGGGGAGGAGAGGCGTCTGTGATATAAGGAGATTCAAAGCCTGCTGTGATTTTGTGTAACCCGCTCTTTGAGGCGTATCTCTAATTGACACATTTTTCAGCTTTCTGTAATGGGAACAGAGTTTCTTTGATATTGGTGTTGCTATGGCGATGACCTCTTCAGAATAAAGAAGATCACAATAAACCGTTTCTGAAAGGGGAAACCTATTTATTTTTTATTATTAAGTAGCAGCATGGCTACGACCCGATGGCTTTGAAAATGCCCTCAGGTTTGCTCCGAATCGAGGTGTTTGAAATGATAAAGGGATTCGATAGGGTAGATACACAGCAGCTATTTGCTCTGGTGGGGGAGTCCGGAAGAAGGGGACACAATCTTAAAATTAGAGCTGAGCAGGGTCAGGGAACAGTCCTGTGATCAGGGAGCACTTTTCCCACAAAGGATATTCACAATCTGTAACTCTCGCCCCAAAAAGGCTGTGCTGTGGACTCGCTTACCCAGGACTTCCCCTTCCCAGTGCTCCCGTGCTCCCAGACCCTACTCCCAGACCCTACTCCCAGTGCTCCCAGACCAAATTCCCAGTGCTCCCGTGCTCCCAGACCAAACTCCCAGTGCTCCCGTGCTCCCAGACCAAACTCCCAGTGCTCCCGTGCTCCCAGACCAAACTCCCAGTGCTCACGTGTCCCAGACCACATTCCCAGTGCTCCCGTGCTCCCAGACCATACTCCCAGTGTTCCCGTGCTCCCAGACCCTACTCCCAGTGCTCTAGTGCTCCCAGACCCTACTCCCAGTGTTCCCGTGCTCCCAGACCACATTCCCAGTGCTCTAGTGCTCCCAGACCCTACTCCCAGTGCTCCCTGATCGCAGGACTGCTCCCTGACCCTGGGATCTTCCGCCTCAATGTGAAGAACCTTCTCCCAATGATCGCGGACTTAATGTAGTGTTTCCAAAGTTCCCCCTCTGTACTGTTCCTGAACCACAGGCCTCTTAAAGCACTGAGACCCCATCGCATTACTGTCAGACCCTAGTGCTGTTAAATCCATGTCCGTAATACGACTTGACTTAACGTCCTTTTTAAAATATAGAACCTCTGACTAGGTTTGCTAGCGTACAGCTTTAAGATTGTGTGATCCTTTTAGTTCATCACCTCAAACTGCTTCCAACATCAGTGACAGACCTGTAACCCCCCCAGTAATTCACCTTTAGACAGATCACAATATTCTCTCCAGAATTTAACCAAATTCAGATTAAGGACAGAACGTCAGATTACACTGCTGTGTTTCACAGGCCAGGTTAACACAGTATGGAAATACCCGCATCTACTTTCACTTTGCTAAAATGGCAGCAACACTACTAACCTGGAATCCTGAATCATACAGCACTGAAGGAGGCCATTCGGCCCATCGTGCCTCTGCCGGCTCTTTGAAAGAGCTTCCAATCAGTCCCACTCCCTCACTTTTCCCCCATAGCCCGGCAAAGTTCACTTTTTTAAGTATTTATCCAATTCCTTTTAAAAGTTACTGTTGAATCTGCTTCCACCGTCCTTTCATGGAGTGAGTTCCAGATCACAACAACTCGCTGAGTAGAAAAACTTCTCATCTTCCCTCTGGTTCTTTTGCTAATGATCTTAAATCCGTGTCTTCTGGTTACCGACCGTCCTGACAGAGCAAACAGATTTTCCTGGGGAGAATTCTTTTTGTGTAGCGAGTTATTATGATCTCATCATCATCTTAGGCAGTCCCTCGGAATCGAGGAAGGCTTGCTTCCACTCCCAAAGTGAGTTCTTTGATGGCTGAACAGTCGGACACGAGAATCACAGACCCGGTTACAGATGGGACAGACATTCGACGAGGGAAGGGGTGGGTGATCTGGATCTCACTCCATGAAAGGACGGTGGAAACAGATTCAATAGTAAGTTTTAAAAGGGAATTGGATAAATACTTTAAAAAAGTGAACGTTGCAGACCTATGGGGGAAAAGCGAGGGAGTGGGACTAATTGGAAGCTCTTTTAAAGAGCCAGCAGAGGCACGATGGGCCGAATGGCCTCCCTCTGTGCTGTATGATTCTAGGATTACTCTGTCAAAACCCCTCATCAGTTTGAACACCTCCATCAAATCTCCCCTGAACCATCTCTGCTGCAAGGAGAATGATCCCAGCCTCTCTAGTCTCTCCACATAATGAACTTTTCAGAGTTCAGGGAATGGTAAGCCAGCTGGAGTCCTATTGGGGTCTGTGGGACTCTGGCTGCCTATTCCAGGCAGGAGACGGTGTGATGAATAAATTGCTTTGTTGGGGAATTGTTTGTGTCAAAGCCTAACCACGGAAAACAAACGGGGAGCTGGCAAGGACCATTGCTGATCGTTGTAAAGATGGCATGTGGTGAGCCCCTGGTTTCACTCCTGCCCCTGTGGGCAGGTGCCAAATGGAATCTTGACACTTTTCCCACAGGAAGAGGGAAAAATAACGGTGGCTCCCACACATCAGGCTCCAAGGCTCATTTACTTACTGCATGGGAGCTGGGAAATCCCTGCCTGCTGACAGGGTTCCAACAGCTCCGTTCTTTTGCTGGAGAGGAAGAAAAGTTGGGAGAACAGCAGTGGATCGCTGGGCAGACAGTGGAGACCGAGGAGAAGTAACTGAGTGCAACACGTGAAAGGAGAGGACCGGATATGATGTGGTATCACCAGGGGAGGGGCTGACGGAGTTTACAGTTGCAGTGAATACCTCGGCCTAGAAATTTGATTCGGGCGGTGGTGTAAAACAGACGATATCGGATTGGCCGCCCGTTATACGCAGTGCCCGATATTCAGTCTATTGACTGCAATGAGACTGAACATCAGACATTGCGTATAATGGTAGCATCCATTTTACGCCACTGCCTGAAACTAATTTCTAGACCTTTGGCTTTACTCCAGGGCCAGTTAAGAGCATTTTGAGCTGAAGAGAGAGATGAGCATTGTCTGTAATGGGTTGACCCACCAGTGCCTCCCAAGCTGCGTGCAATCCTTGTATGGCTGCGGTGACCCGCCAGCAGGGAGTGAATCCAGGCGCAGTGTGGGGAGAGCTCAGTCATTCGCCAAGTAGATGGGTGAATGTGATTGGTTACCAAGTGAACGCCTGAACGAACCCTCCCACATTGTATCATGAACTCATGGCAGCCAATCACGCTCAGCGAGCCTTTGAATGGATGTCCCTCATCGCACCCTGTGCATGAGCTGTACGAGCTCAGTGCTAGCTCGCATTGGCAGAATCTTGAACCATAAGTTATCTCTCTCTCCTCACCTGATGAAATTGTTTGCCTCATTCATAATTTCCTTAACAGGCTGACAATAAAATTAAGCTTGTTATTTTGGATTAATTTCAGCATTGTAATTTGATTTGGAGACTAGTGTCGAGGGCTGAGGATCAGTAACCAGGAGTTAAAACATTGTCTAGAGGTTTTTGTACATCATTTCCGTGATAATTAGAGTGGGTGGATACCTAGTCTATTGAAGAGTGTTATGGGGCCTAATAGAAATTTACAAATCTCTGCTGTTGCTGACTCAGTTTAATGACTTCATGCTGTATGTACTTGGGTAATCTCCGATTCCATCCGAACTCTCCTCTGGAGATGCAAAGTCCCAGTCACACAATATCTACCCGCCATCGTTGGGAATGGATTGCAGAATGCAGGAAGTTGGCACGGTACCTTTGACTCGGGGAATCCGAGCTGTTTTGCTGGAGCACATTTGTCAGCCCTCAGTTTATTTGTGTCGTGAGCCTCGCGAGACGGCGGGCCCCTGATTTCGGATGTCGTTGTTAATGCTGCTGATCCTCAGGACATTTTTAATTTTCATTTCGCCTCCAAAATCAAGTTTGGCTGCAGTTCAGGCTGCGCTGCTGTGATTAACGGCGAGTTTTTGCTCCTGACTCTCTCCGGCCTAATTTAATCATGTGCCTTCCTCACACGTCGTGACGACTGGGGACTGAACACGCGGAAGCCACCCGAGCCCGGGCCTGGAGTGTCCGGCGACAGGCAGCCCTCTGCAGTTGCAGACGTTGTGCTGGCAATAGCTCGCTGATACCGCAAGCTCCAAGGATGACCGGGGGAGGGGAGGGGAGTGGAGGGGGGTGGGGAGGGGAGGGGAAGGGGGTGGGGAGGGGAGGGGAGGAGGGGAGGGGATGGGGGGTGGAGGGGAGGGGAGGGGAGGGGATGGAGGGAAGGGGGAGGGGGTGGAGGGGAGGGGGAGGGTGGGGAGGGGAGGGGATGGGGGGTGGAGGGGAGGGGGGTGGGGAGGGGAGGGGAGGGGATGGAGGGAAGGGGGAGGGGGTGGGGAGGGGATGGGGGTGGAGGGGAGGGGGAGGGTGGGGAGGGGAGGGGATGGGGGGTGGAGGGGAGGGGAGGGGAGGGGATGGGGGTGGAGGGGAAGGGGGAGGGGAGGGGATGGCGGATGGAGGGGAGGGGGAGGGGGGTGGTGAGGGGAGCGGAGGGGGGTGGGGAGGGGATGGGGGTAGAGGGGAGGGGGTGGGGAGGGGGAGAGGGGTGGAGGGGAGGGGGATGGGGAGGGGAGGGGAGGGGATGGAGGGAAGGGGGAAGGGGTGGGGAGGGGAGGGGGAGGGGATGGGGGTGGAGGGGAGTGGGAGGGTGGGGAGGGGATGAGGGGAGGAGGGTGGGGAGGGGAGGGGAGGGGATGGAGGGGAGGGGGTGGGGAGGGGAGGGGGAGGGGATGGGGGGGGAGGGGATGGGGAGGGGAGCGGAGGGGGGTGGGGAGGGGAGGGGTTGGAGGGGAGGGGGGTGGGGAGGGGATGGGGGGTGAAGGGGAGGGGGGTGGGGAGGGGAGGGGAGGGGGAGGGGAGCAGAGGGGGGAGGGGAGGGGAGGGGGAGGGGAGCGGAGGGGGGGAGGGGAGGGGGGTGGGGAGGGGAGGGGATGGGATGGGGGGTGGAGGGGAGTGGGGAGGGGAGCGGAGGGGGGTGGGGAGGGGGAGGGGGGAGGGGAGGGGATGGGGAGGGGAGCGGAGGGGGGTGGGGTGGGGAGGGGGAGGGGAGTGGAGGTGGGTGGGGAGGGGGAGGGGAGGGGGGTGGGGAGGGGGAGGGGAGTGGAGGTGGGTGGGGAGGGGAGGGGAGGGGATGGGGGGGGGAGGGGAGGGGAGGGGAGGGGGTGGGGAGGGGAGCGGAGGGGGGTGGGGAGGGGAGGGGGGTGGGGAGGGGGAGGGGAGTGGAGGTGGGTGGGGGTAACACTGCTGCAGATTCACGGGCAGCTGGGACCATCCACCAGTGCGCAGGCTGCACGATTCAGGAGTGGCAGGGACTGTCTGTGAAAATAGATGGTGTAAGATTTGGGAATGGCTGGAATTGTCCAGGTGCAGAAGCTGTAAGATCCATCTTCAGTCTCAGGAATTCCGATTGCTCTGAGGTGCGGAGGGTGGAGAGCAGACAGCAGTGAGGCAGAGAATTACACCAGGAGGGATGCAGTAACTGGATAGGTAAATACCAGCAGTGATTGGTCTGTGCCATAGCCGTCAGACTCGATTAAAAAGTATGTACATAAGGTGTGTGCTTATGTGTATCTATTTCTATATATATGTAATATATATAGGTGTGTGGGTGTGTGTATATAGATTTATATATTTCTAAATATCATTTTTGTTCATGGGGATTTCCTGAGTTCTTCTAAACCATCGGCTGGAAGGAGTGGGGGAATTTACCTCAACACATCCACTCCCCAGAACAATGATATCCTTTTGCTCTTCTCATACAAACTGGTCCTTGTGGGAATTTTGTGTTTCCCTCTCTCCAACCATCAGCTGGTATTTGTGGAGTGAAAGCTGGCATTTTTGTTCAAAGTATTCCCCCCATTTTAAGGAGAAAAATACTGGACTATGCTTACAGAGGATTCTGTTTGCCTTTTTAAGGAATCCCAACTGTCCGAGCTGCGGGTTGGACTTGTTCCTGCTAGGCCGCTGTGTGATTCGTCAGTAAGGGCAGTCCCGTTAACCTGTGGCTGCAGAGTCCTCTGTGGGTGCAGAGTTACCGTGCTGTCTGGGGATCAGGGGCTCGGGATTGCCTCTCGGGATTTGTGGCAGTGCCGTTAATGATGTCACACAGGGTCTAACGTAGAGGAGAAGCCAATCTCATTGGTCCTTCAGCTCCGGAAATTGCCATTTAAAAAAAGTGAGATTCTATATATAAAGATAAATTTGAATAAAACTTCACCCCACCCAGATCCCACTGCAAGTTGAATCACCAATTCAGCACTTTGTTCCTGGTTATTTCCACTTGCCAACGGCTTCTGTGTCTGAAGCCCACTCGGAGATGGAATCGATCAGCTTTTCTCCCACTCCTTCCCTCTGACCCACTGAACTCCTGGATCATTGACAGCATAGTCATTATTCATTGGGAAGAGAATGAAAGGTGTCTGTGTGTCCGTGCGTGTGTACGTGCATGTGTGTCTATGTGTGTGTGTGCGCGTGTCCGTCCGTGTGTGTGTGCATGTGTCCGTGCGTGTCCGTGTATGTGTGTGTGTGTGCGAGTCCGCGTGTGTCTGTGTGCGAGTCCGCGTGTGTGTGTGTGTCCGTGTGTGTCCGTTCGTGTGTGTGCGCATGTGCCTGTGTGTGTCCGTGTATGTGTGTGTGTGTGTGTGCGCATGCATGTGTGTCTGTGTGCGAGTCTCTGTGTGTAAGTGCTTGTGTGTGTGTCCGTGTGTGTGTCCGTACGTGTGTATCTGTGTGTCCGTCCATATGTGTGTCCGTACGTGTGTATCTGTGTGTGTCCGTCCGTGTGTGTGTCTCTGTGTGTGTCTGTGTGTATCCATGCAGGTGTCCGTGTCCGTGTGTCTCAATGTCTGTGTGCGCATGCGTGTGTCCCAGTGTCTGTGTGTGTGTGTATATGGTTGTCGGATGAAGACAGGGTGGGCTTGGCTACGATGCCAACTTTTACCATTTAGGCTCACGTACTGGGATGCCGGTAGCCATGGAAACATAGCACAGCAGCATCAGGAGAGGAGGAAGGGTAAAGAAATAAATAAATGAAATAAATCATTTGGGAGTTGCATATTTGCAGAATGCTGAGCTGAGCGAGGCACGGTGCCAGGTTGGTATTTGCTGGGGAGAGCACGACTTGTCTCTCCCCTGACCCATTGAGTTTGTTGGGTTGCAGTGTGTGGTAACTGGATGAGTTTGCGTGTAGTAACTCGAAGTGAAGAGGATCGGGGTGTGGCACATACCCCCAGCCATCTGCTGTACTGGGCCCGTTCCAAATCCCACTGCTACATTTACTTGTTGGGCAGATTATGAAGCATCACTGCAAAAAGTCCTAAAAATAGTCCGAGTGTGAACACATTGCCTGTGACGGTGACACTGCAGAGTTGCTGTGTATCACAGCACAGCCTGGTTGTGGATTGGTGCTTATTATAGGAACCACTTTTGACATGTTGGAAAACATCAGCTAAGTGCTTGATTCTATAGCTGTATTATTTTATTGATTGGTTCTCCTCACTTCCCTCACCCTTACTCCTCCAGTTCACAGCTTTTAAAATACAAACTTCTTCTCAACTCATTGCTGCTTCCTGATTCACTCATCTCTCCTGCTCCCAAACTTGGTGGTGTCCCCAGCAATGGGCGTTGAGTTTTCAAATATCTGCCAATCACACACCACAAACTTTGTTTATTGGAACTGAGAAAGGTTGGTGCGGGACCAAGGTCTGTCGTTCTGGGAGCAGAGTGTAGAGGACACCAAATCTGATCTTCTGCTGTGATCTAATCCAGAATATTACCCATCGACTGAACTCTGATAGTTGCCCTTGGAGTTGCCATGACCAGGGTCATGTGTCCAAGGACAAGTCATGGCTCAGTGGGCAGCACTCTCGTCTCTGAGTCAGAAGGTCATAGGTTCAAGTCCCACTCCAGAGACTTCAGCACATAAATCCAGACTGATATTCCGGTGCAGTACCAAGGGAGTGCTGCACTGTCGGAGGTACTGTCTTTCGGATGAGACGCTAAACCGAGGCCCCCTCTGCTCTCTCAAGTGAACGCAAAAGATCTCACAGCGCTATTTTGAAGAAGAGCAGGGGAGTTCTCCCCGGTGTCCTGGGGCCAATATTTATCCTTTAACCAACATCACTGCAGCAGATTATCTGGTCATTATCACATTGCTGTTTGTGGGAGCTTGCTGTGCGCAAAGTGGCTGCCATGTTTCCTACATTACAACAGTGACTGCACTTTAAAAAGGACTTCATTGGCTGTAAGACGCTTTGGTCCTGAGGTTGTGAACGGTGGTATAGGAAGTCTTCATTTCAGTCTATGGGGTCAGTGAGATGAATGGCCACTCTCTGTTACTTGGTATGATAGCTGCAGTAAAGTGACACCTGACCGTTCCTGTTTCAGGTCTTCCTCGGTTCAGTGGTCAGCCCGAAGCGGCCTCTGTGCACCAAGGCGACACCACGCTGCTAGGCTGCGAGGTGAATGGCGATCTCGTTCCGTTTGTCAGGTGGGAACACAACCGACAGCTCGTGGTGTTGGAGGGACGCTTCCTCAAACTGCCCACTGGCGCCTTGGAGATCAGCAATGTCTCTGACAGCGATGCTGGACCTTATCGCTGCTCCGTGGAAGCCGCAGGCTCCTCCAAAGTTAGCGAAGAGGTGGAGCTCACCGTTTTACCAGGTAACCGTCAATCACAATAAACAGTGAGCAACAGAACCAGGGAACTCGGTGGGGACTTTGGCCTCTGACAGGCGGACGGGAAGAAAATCTCGTCTATCTGATGGCCCCAAGCATCTGCATGAAATGAGTTTGGGTGTTCCAAAACCAGTGCCAAACTGCTCCTACTTTGGCACTCAGTTGGCAATCTCACTGAGAGGGCAGAAGACGATTGGTAGGTAAATGTAAACGCTTGCTGTTGGGCAGTGCTTTGTTAAGGTTTACGCACAGTAAAGGGAACTTTACTCTGTCAAACCGTGCTGTACCTGACTTGTGAGTGCCACACAATGAAACATGTTCCATGCCTTGATGCAAACATCCTTCCCCTCGATGCACTCAAGATTAATTTTACAAAATAGTTTAAAAATGTTCAAAAGTATTCCTCATTATTTTTGTCCTGTGGTTCTCGATGGTGAATTTGTTCCTGTAAAGTCCAGGTGCTCTGTTATATTTAAAAGCCGGATCTCTGTGTAGCTGTGATAACTGCTTCATTAACAATTCTCTCGTTGTGCTTTTTCAGAGATGGGTGCAGAGCGAAAGCTGATGTTTCTCCAGCAACCTGTCCCTGTTAGTAAGGTGGCAGGCCAGACAGTACTACTACCGTGTGTGGTCTCTGGCTATCCAACACCCACCATTTACTGGACCCGAAGTGAGGAGACCATCTTGGAAAGGTCTGTCGTCGTTTCCATTCACAGAGTCAACTTAACCAAATAGGATTGTTGTAAGGCAATAATCTGGATTGGGAGAGCATCAGTGATCGTTTCGCTGTGACCCTTAATCGATGCTTCCCCTGTCTCTGGCCCTCTGGTCATGACCCATTTGGCAGTAGGATATTGATCGGGTTGGGATTCACCATTTTCTTGCTCTCCGACAAAAGAAGGCCTGGGAATGCTGTTTGGAGTATGTGCACAGTTTTGGTCTCCTTATCTGAGGTAGGACATACTTGCCTTGGAGACGGAGTAACGAAGGTTCACTAGATTGAGCCTTGGGTTGTCCTATGAGGAGAGATTGAATAGAATGGGCCTATACTCTCCAGAGTTTAGAAGAATGAGAGGGGATCTCACTGAAACATATAAGATGCTGAGGGGTATTGACAGGGTGGATGCTGAGAGGTTGTTTTCCCCCTGGCTGGAGAGCCTAGAAGTGGGGGCATAGTCTCAGGATAAGGGGTCGGCCATTTAAGTGCTTCACTCAGAGGATTGTGAATCTTTGGAATTCTCTACTCCAAAGGGCTATGGACGCTGAGTCGTTGAGTATATTCAAGGCTGAGATCAATAGATTTTTGGACTCGAGGCAATTCGAGGGATATGGGGATCGCGCAGGAAAGTGAAGTTGAGGGTGACGATCAGCTATGATCTTATTGAATGGCGGAGTAGGCTCGAGGGACTGAATGGCCTAATTCTTGTGGTCTTATGGAGGTAGGGTGGGGTAAAAGCCCCTTTATAAAATGACCACCATGTGGGAATCGCAGCCCACTGTTTGAGGACCAGGAGTCCTGCAACACAGAGACATCAACAGAAAATTATTAGGTAACTGTTACAGAATAGCAACAACTGGGCCAATCTTACTGGATTTAAGAGTTTAATAGCAGGTGTGAAATGAGTACTTACTGGTCGCTCTCCTGTGGCATTGCCCAATGGAGTGAAAATCCAGTACAGTTTTGAGGAGAAGCAGGGTTACAGGGCGGGGTAACCAGGGTACACAGATGGAATTCAATCTCCTTTAAAAGTCAGACAATCAGTCTTTATTTTGATTTGATATTATGATCCATAGTTAATTAGCAAATCTTGAGGTGCGGTAGTTTAGTGGTTATGGTGCTGGACTAGTAACCCAGAGGTCAAGAGTTTAAATCCAACCATGCCAAGCTGAAATTGAATTCAATAATCTGAGACTTTGTGAGCTGGCAGCATAAAAATGACCCAACTGATTGACTAACATCCTTCAGGGAAGGGAATCTGCCCAGTCTGGCCTACACGTGACTCCAGTCTCACACTATGTGGCAACTGGGATGGTCAATAAATGCCACCTTGCCAGTGTCACCCACGTCCTGAGAGCAAATTAAACAAATATTTGTGAAGCAGAGAAGCAGAGATGGTGTGCAGGAGTCTGTCTGCGGGGCAGGTGGGCACCACCACTGGCAGGAGGGTGTAACTACACCGTGATGTGTTTACATAGGCAGCTTATGTTATATGTGGACACAGGAATTTATCATGGAATAGAGTTGGCACAAAGTATGACAAAAATCTGACAGATATGCACATACGTAAGTAGGTATGGAGGTCAGTGAAATCACTGCTCAGCACTGACATCAAACTTGCTATAAAAATCTGAAAATGTATTTGAATACACAGATGTGTGTAATGGAGTAAGGGTTAACTTGCCCTTTCTGCTAGCAGATTATTATAGTGTCCTTCAACATGAATCTACCAGGGAAGCTTAGAGAATGTTTTTGATTAAGTTTTCTTCCCTCACCAGTTCGTGTGTCCCATTGGTACGTGACGACTCAGTGAGAAAGTGTTGCCCAGCAGAAAGATCCGTCTATGCTGGGTTAGCTCACCTCAGCCAGGGCAGTGTTTGTGGTGCTACCATTGGCCTCAGCGCCCTTGGACTAGGGAAGGATAATTGGCTCCCGATCACTGAATGAGGATGGGGACTGTAGCGATGTCCCGAGTGTTGAACAGCTGCCAGCACGCACTGTCTAGACACACACAACTGTGACGGGACATTGTACTGGAAAGCACCAGCAAGCAGTGCCCATTCAGCAAATGTTGGAGGACGGAGGCAGAAGCTAGGCTTTAGAGGTTGGGGACAGAAAAGGGCCGCAGTGAACAGAGACAATCGGCTGAAGTTTGTTTTTGGAGTGTCTTTTTTCCATGCGGTCTCCAGGCTGAGGTAATGGGCTCGGCACAGCCCCAGACACGGAAGTGACTACAGTCAGTGCTGCCACTGGGGATGGGTGAGGACTGAGGGACTTTCAACTGCTCTTAGGTGTTACTGGAAACTGGAAACAACAGGACTCTATCAGATAAACTCTTAAAAAATAACACCCTGATTTATGGCTGCTTTCCGATGGAAGTGCATGTGATTTAATGATGGCCTGTAATGCAATAAATTCTGCTGGGGCTGAGAGGTAATCGAGAGGAGCTGCAGACATCTTGGGTGCTGGGAGATGGTGAATACAGATTGCTTTTCATTCAAGCTGTTACGCTGCACACTTGTATCAGTGACTCAGTCTGTCAGAACGCACGGTGTCAAAGCAGACGGTTTGCTCTCGGGTGGGTGTGCTGGCTGCTGCCTGGACACGGGCTGTGGAATACATGAGCTCTGCACCTTAGCACTCTACAAGACTGGGAATATTAGTAGTTAGTGTAAAATGGACCATATCTGTTTGAATTCATTTTAAAGTATTGATTAGTAAAAGTGACTATTCTCCTGTACGGTAATCTAATCGATAGAAAACTTGCCCTCACACAGTGACACTTGTGTCCAGACAGAACTCTATTTCCAGCCACTCAAACTAATCTTCCTGGGTTTGGACCTCACTCAAACACCTCTTTTACACGGCTACTGCCTCATATGGCTGCACACTATGGGAAGATTGTATCTCCTTGTCTGTGTCCTCGCTCGAGTTACAATGTTGCGTGTGTGAGAGAGCGAATGTGTGATTGATTGTGAAAGCATGCTTGAGCGAGTGTGTGTGTGATTGAGTGTGAGAGTGTGCATGAGCGTGTTTGTGAGTGTGTGTGTGTGTGTGAGAGTGTATGTGTGAGTGTAAGAGAGTGAGTGTGTGTGATTGATTGTGTGTATGTATGCGAGTGTGTATGTGTCAACGAGTGTGTGGGTGATTGATTGTGAGAGTATATGTGTGTGTGAGTGTCCGGGTGGTGTTTGTGTGTGAGTGTGTCTGGGTGTGTGTGTGTGATTGATTGTGAGAGTATATGTGTGTGTGTGTCTGGGTGGTGTGTGTGTGTGATTGATTGTGAGAGTATATGTGTGTGTGTGTGTGTGTGTCTGGGTGGTGTGTGTGTGTGTCTGGGTGGTGTGTGTGTGTGTGTGTGTGTCCGTGTGCGAGTGTGTCTGGGTGCTGTGTGTGTGTGTCCATGTGACAGTGTGTCCGGGTGGTGTGTGTGTGTGTGTGTGTGTCCGTGTGAGAGTGTGTCTGGTGGTGTGTGTGTATGATTGATTGTGAAAGTGTGTGTGTGTGTGTGTGTGTGTGTCCGGGTGGTATGTGTGTGAGAGAGAGGGAAAGATTCTCTGGCTCCAAGCTGTAGCCCAGCATGCAGTCTCTCTCTCTCCTTCAGTATGTTAATTTATTGCTCGCAACCTCTTCAGAAGTCCTGGTAACTTCCTTGCTTGTCTCCTCGTACAGATAATGACTCCCAGCTTTCTGGCGTCCCACGTTCCCCTTCCCTGTCCCTTGATGGCTGATGTGGCCCAGTAATCGCGGGATCCTGTCCACGCTTCAACTGAAGACAAGCTGCATGCTGACTTTCCATAACATTCCCCGTAGTGTAGTGACATTGAGATATTTACATAATGGGATCCAAAATTGCCAAATATGTGAATATTTCAGCTCCCATTGGGCTCAGGCAGTCTCCGTACTGAAGGGGCCTTGAGCGAGGTGTCCTGGAGAGAATCGAATTCAAACACACACCACGGGTGTCTCATTGCAGATTCACTTCTGAAACGCAGCCTGTCAGGGCCTTTAAAAAGCGGTTGGATCATTTTTTTTGGTATTTTTTTAATTCACCCTAAACCCAAGGGTTTGTTCCAAGCCAACCACTTAATGTTATAGGCGTACTCAAATAAATTAAATGGAGCAGTTTTGGCCGATGATGCGCTTGAACCTCACTTACATGTTCTTTCCTTTAAGAATAAATCTCCCACCTATCCAGCCCATCCTGTAATAAGTTGAGCACCATCTATATACATACATTGGAGACAAGTTAATCCAGGGAGGGAGCACTGGATTGGCAAAACAACTCCAGCCCATTTCTCCTTTTGGACGATTTTCTTTTCTCTTCTCTCTCGGACGCACTAACTCACTGTTCAGCTGGGTGCCCTCTGATTCGTGGCCCAAGGAGCCGTTCCTTCTGTGTGCGCCTGGCCATAGGAACAGGAGGAGGCCACTCAGCCCCTCGAGCCTGTTCTGCCATTCAGTTAGATCATGGCTGACCTGTGTCTTAACTCCATCCACCTGCCTTGGTTTCCGTGACCCTGAATACCCTTGCCTAACAAAAGGTTGATCTGTACCTCAACTCCATTTACGCACCTTTGCCCCGTATCCCTCGATGCTATTTCTTTTTGTTCTTATGTTCTCTTACGTAACAGAAAGCCTAGCAATTTCAGTCTTGAAAATGTCAGTTGACCCAGTGGCCTGTTGCTGCACCGTGAAGACATCACAGTCCCATTCTGTCCCCTTCCAACGTTCACTTGTGCCAGTGGGAGTCAGTGGACACACGTGAGAACCGTCTCCTCCCCTGTCCCTGAGGTGCTGAGGCCAGAGCTAGCGTCCATACCACTCACCCAACTGAGGTCGGCCAACTCACAGGGCGGAAGCCGGAGCCTTCTGGTTTGCGTGCCTCAGTACGATAGCAGGCAGTGCTTTTACCCCTGGCTCTGTGCTGAATTAGTCATTGCAGGATTGAAATGATCGAGGGGAGGCGGGGGGGGTGGGGGTCGCAGAGATACTGAGTGTGGGTCCTATAGAATGAGGTGATGAAGGGATCTGGCAAGGTATGGGACTCTGGAGAACAAAGGTTAATATAAATTCTACTCCTGGAGTGTCACTGGGCGACCTGTCAAAGCGCTCCAGGTAATTCATTGACAGCGAGGAAAATCTTCCACTTGTTCCTTCTTTGTTGAGCTTTTGTGTTAATGAAAAGCCAGGACTGAAATGAGGAGGAGCTGTTAGAGTGGAATGGTATTGTTTTATTGAGAAGCACAGGCTGTGGAGACGGCAACACATCAATAACTCCCTACAGAATGAAAATTATACAAATACTGAAATCTCGAGTGAGTAATTTAGCAGCATGTTAAAATCCAGAGCATCAATACCTTTTCAAAACAATTGTACCTCTTGATATTTAAAGAGTGAAAGGGGTGATTTACGTTGGGGGCGGGGGAGAGAATTCGGAGAATCAGTGGGAGAGTTTGTATTTTTTTATAATTCTTGTGATGTGGGCATCGCTGGCAAGGCCGGCATTTATTGCCCATCCCTAATTGCCCCTTGAGAAGGTGGTGGTGAGCCGCCGCCTTGAACCGCTGCAGTCCGTGTGGTGAAGGTGCTCCCACAGTGCTGTTAGGGAGGGAGTTCCAGGATATTGCCCCAGCGACGATGCAGGGGACAGGGGGAATGTGCACCAGGTCACAGATGACAAGATTATTGTCTTTTATCCTGCTTATATCAGTTTATTTTCCAGAATGTGTTCTGTTATCTGATGGTGTTCATACTAATGTCTGTCTGAAACCCGTAGGTCCCAGAGGATCACTCTGGTCGGCGGTGGTAGTCTGCAGATCAGGGATGTCACGGAGGAGGATGCTGGGGTGTACGAATGTGTTGCAGAGTCTGGGAATGAGACCATACAGACTCAGGCAGAGCTCAACGTTCAAGGTATGACACCCCAACCTGTGCCTGTTGGAGACTCTCTCAGCTTCTCTGATCACACTTAGTTCGGCAGTTTACCTGTGGCTAATGAATGTAATAATGCTTTGGGCAGCGGAGGGAGGGAGTGACGTGTGGAGTATAGCCCTTAGGGTGGGTGCACAGAGTAGGAGGTATGTTTGCACAAAATGAGAGGCGTTTGGAGGGGGTTACACAGAAACAAGCCATTTGGCCCAACTGTTTATGCTCAACGAGCCTTCTCCCATCTCATCTCATCCTATCCCCATACCCTTTCCTTTCTCCCTCATGTACTAATCTAGCTTTCCCTTAAATGCATCTGTGGGTATGATTGTATTTGGTAAGGCTCTTTAGGACTTGTCTGTATTTGTGTTATAGTTATTTCAGGACTTGGAAGCATACAGTGCGGGTTTTTGGAGGTGTGTGTACAAGGCATTTTCTGTGTCTCTGGGTCCTTCTAGTGCGGGCTTGTGTGCAGTGGTCCTATTTCCTGCTGATCATGTTCTTGCTTCCTCCAGGATCCCAGTTCCTACCCCTGGCCTGGCCAGAGTGAGTTAATTTCTGTTGGGGCAGCAGTTTGAGCCACGGTGTCCCTCCGACTAGGGAGGGAAAATCTGCCAGAGTTCTGTCTCCTGGTTGCGATTTGGTGCCCCGACCCCCAACTGGAGAATATGCAGCAGTCAACCGGCTGGACTGTGATGGCTGCCGTGGTTGGTTAGCTTGCACTTACTCTGCCCAGGGGCTGATTAAAGAACAGTCACTTGGTGAAGTATTAATGAGTGACCCTCAGAGTGCAACAATAACGTGGGTGAAATTTTCAGTCTAGGTCCACTTGAACTCAGCAGCACAATTGCAAGTTCCGCTCTCCCAAGCTTGGACTGTGCTTGATGAGCACTCTGGGCTGTGTGGCACTACGGGGAAGTACTGAAGGTCACTTTATCACTGTTGCTAGCAGTGGCAGCAATTTCAGGTGATGAATTAAGACGATTTCACATGAAATGTGTCACACTTTAGAGTGTGTCGGCTTCAGGCTGATTTTATTTCAGAGTATTGAGTAGATTGGGCCGATATTCTCAGGGGTTTAGAAGTCTGAGAGGTGATCTCATTGAAACATAAGATTCTGAGAGTGCTCGACAGGGTAGTTGCTGAGAGGCTGTTTCCCCTGGCTGCTGAGTCTAGAACCAGGGGGCGAAATCCCAGGATAAGGGGTCAGCCATTTAGGGCTAAGATGCGGAATTTCTTCACTCAGAGAATTGTGAATCTTTGGAATTCTCTACCCAGAGGGCTGTGGATATTGAGTATATTCAAGGCTGAGATCGATGGATTTTGAGACTCATAAGGGAATAAGAACATAAGAACATGGAACAGGAGTAGGCCATCTAACCCCTCGAGCCTGCTCCGCCATTCAACAAGATCATGGCTGATCTGGCCGTGGACTCAGCTCCACTTACCCGCCTGCTCCCCATAACCCTTAATTCCCTTATTGGTTAAAAATCTATCTATCTGTGATTTGAATACATTCAATGAGCTAGCCTCAACTGCTTCCTTGGGCAGAGAATTCCACAGATTCACAACCCTCTGGGAGAAGAAATTCCTTCTCAACTCGGTTTTAAATTGACTCCCCCGTATTTTGAGGCTGTGCCCCCTAGTTCTAGTCTCCCCGACCAGTGGAAACAATTCTCTGCCTCTATCTTGTCTATCCCTTTCATTATTTTAAATGTTTCTATAAGATCACCCCTCATCCTTCTGAACTCCAACGAATAAAGACCCAGTCTACTCAATCTATCATTATAAGGTAACCCCCTCATCTCCGGAATCAGCCTAGTGAATCGTCTCTGTACCCCCTCCAAGGCTAGTATATCCTTCCTTAAGTAAGGTGACCAAAACTGCACGCAGTACTCCAGGTGCGGCCTCACCAATACCCTGTACAGTTGCAGCAGGACCTCCCTGCTTTTGTACTCCATCCCTCTCGCAATGAAGGCCAACATTCCATTCGCCTTCCTGATTACCTGCTGCACCTGCAAACTAACTTTTTGGGATTCATGCACGGTTTAATGTTTTATGTTTTTCAGATAAACTCCAAAAAGAGTTTCATGCACAAGGACCCCCAGGTCCCTCTGCACCGCAGCATGTTGTAACTTCTCCCCATTCAAATAATATTCCCTTTTACTGTTTTTTTTCCAAGGTGGATGACTTCACATTTTCCGACATTGTATTTCATCTGCCAAACCTTAGCCCATTCGCTTAACCTATCTCAATCTCTTTGCAGCCTCTCTGTGTCCTCTACACAACCCGCTTTCCCACTAATCTTTGTGTCATCTGCAAATTTTGTTACACTACACTCTGTTCCCTCTTCCAGGTCATCTATATATATTGTAAACAGTTGTGGTCCCAGCACCGATCCCTGTGGCACACCACTAACCACCGATTTCCAACCCGAAAAGGACCCATTTATCCCGATTCTCTGCTTTCTGTTAGCCAGCCAATTCTCGATCCATGCTAATACATTTCCTCTGACTCCGCGTACCTTTATCTTCTGCAGTAACCTTTTGTGTGGCACCTTATCGAATGCCTTTTGGAAATCTAAATACACCACATCCATCGGTACACCTCTATCCACCATGCTCGTTATATCCTCAAAGAATTGCAGTAAATTAGTTAAACATGATTTCCCCTTCATGAATCCATGTTGCATCTGCTTGATTGCACGATTCCTATATAGATATCCCGCTATTTCTTCCTTAATGATAGCTTCAAGCATCTTCCCCACTACAGATGTTAAACTAACCGGCCGATAGTTACCTGCCTTTTGTCTGCCCCCTTTTTTAAATAGAGGCGTTACATTAGTTGCTTTCCAATCCGCTGGTACCTCCCCAGAGTTCAGAGAATTTTGGTAGATTATAACGAATGCATCTGCTATAACTTCCGCCATCTCTTTTAATACCCTGGGATGCATTTCATCAGGACCAGGGGACTTGTCTACCTTGAGTCCCATTAGCCTGTCCAGCACTACCTCCCTAATGATAGTGATTGTCTCAAGGTCCTCCCTTCCCACATTCCCGTGACCAGCAATTTTTGGCATGTTTTTTGTGTCTTCCACTGTGAAGACCGAAGCAAAATAATTGTTTAAGGTCTCAGCCATTTCCACATTTCCCATTATTAAATCCCCCTTCTCATCTTCTAAGGGACCAACATTTACTTTAGTCACTCTCTTCCGTTTTATATATCGGTAAAAGCTTTTACTATCTGTTTTTATGTTTTGCGCAAGTTTACTTTCGTAATCTATCTTTCCTTTTTTTATTGCTTTCTTAGTCATTCTTTGCTGTTGTTTAAAATTTTCCCAATCTTCTAGTTTCCCACTAACCTTGGCCACCTTATACGCATTGGTTTTTAATTTGATACTCTCCTTTATTTCCTTGGTTATCCATGGCTGGTTATTCCTCCTCTTACCGCCCTTCTTTTTCACTGGAATATATTTTTGTTGAGCACTATGAAAGAGCTCCTTAAAAGTCCTCCACTGTTCCTCAATTGTGCCACCGTTTAGTCTGTGTTCCCAGTCTACTTTAGCCAACTCTGCCCTCATCCCACTGTAGTCCCCTTTGTTTAAGCATAGTACGCTCGTTTGAGACACTACTTCCTCACCCTCAATCTGTATTACAAATTCAACCATACTGTGATCACTCATTCCGAGAGGATCTTTTACCAGGAGATTGTTTATTATTCCTCATTACACAGGACCAGGGATATGGGGATTGGGTGGGCAGGTGGAGTTGAGGTCGATGACGAGCCATGATCTTATTGAATGGTGCAGCAGGCTCGAGGGGTTGTACGCCCCACCCCTGCTCCTGTTTCTTATGTTCTTATTGGGAATGGGCTAAATAAGCTGGGCCGGGCTACACTCACAACTGTCGCGAGCAGGCCTGGGCAACAGAGACTGGAAATTGCCACTCTACAAAAATCGTAGGACGAATTAGACAACGTCTTTCACAGAATCTCCCTCTCGGACTCTAGATTAGTTTGGGGAGTTAAATTTAAACAAACACTTTTACAGACACAAAGGTGTGAGTGTGTTTAATCAAACTTTTGGTTGTTTTGCCCTAATTTCTCCCTGTGTGGCTCAGTGTCAAATGTTTTGTCTTATAATGCTCCTGTGAAGTGTTTTGGGAGGTTTTACTACATTAAGGGCGCTATATAAATACAAGTTGTTGTTGTGTTTCTGGAATGCACGATACTTGTTCCACCCTCAGAGCAGGAGGGGAGTTAATCAGCAAACAAAGTGATGTTCCTGGTCCCCTGACGTGTCCCTGTGTAAGAGTGATGTGCACTGTTGAGACAGGAGTAACATTCCCACCCCTTGTTCATTCGACTTCTCTCGCTCCCCGTGAAAGATGCATTTCACAAGCTGGATGCTGATATTTCGGGGCCCGCTGCATTTTCCTGTGTGTGATGTGGAGGATGATTGAATTCATCTGGAGTAATTGCTTTGCGTCCGCAGCTCACTTAGCTGAATTGCTGGTAATTTGATAATCTGGCCTTTTGGTCACTGAAATGCTCAGCACTTGTGACATGTAATCACCTGGTGACACTACATCAGTTTGTCAGCAGTTTGGAATGTGATTCACAGTCTGGTTATTAGCAGCTTATCTGAGCTGCTTTTAAAATCTAAAGGGTGAGGAACTCTGCAGAGGAAGGCGTTGACAATTTTAAAAAGAAATGTTCATGAATATCATCTTCGAATCAGTGCACGGACCAGGGACTTGAACTGACAAGCCAGCTCCATGACCCTGCTTGAATCTACAGCAATACTGGCTTTCTGTGTGGAGTGGTGGGGGGCCTGCCCGTGTATTCATCCCTAACATAGGCACAGGGGCGAGGGCAGTCCTTGCTTCCCTCCGGCCCCCTTTGGGTAAAGACCAACAAATGATCCGAGATTCCGAACGAGTTGTTCAAATGGATGAGCACTGTAGGGTCTAGAGTGACCCCTTCCATCAACCAGCTAACAACCCCGTTGCGGTTTCAGGCCAGGTGCAGTTGGGCTTCGGACTGTCTCCACAGAAGCTCCCTCCGCACAAATATATCTGACATGGTTTGCGATGTTGCACATTGCAGCTGTCTCAGACACTAATGATTTTACATAAATGATGAGTAATTAGTAGCTATAGCAACAGGCCGTGCCGGTCTTTAAGGTGCACCTGAGTCTTGAGGAGGTTTGGTAAATGAATAAAGCAGTCAGGTCCCACATCGTAATGTATCTGCTTCTTGGGTACTTTGCTTAAGAATTCATAGCAACACATCACTGTTAAGAACTAGTTGGTTTATTAACAAATTGATCTTGTCGAAACATATAAGATAAGGTGGATGCAGAGAGGATTTTCCACTCATAGGGGAAATTAAAACTAGGGGACATAGTCTCAGAATAAGGGGCTGCCCATTTAAAACTGAGATGAAGAGGAATTTCTTCTCTCAGAGGATTGTAAATCTATGGAATTCTCTGCCCCAGAGAGCTGTGGAGGATGGATCATTGAATATATTTAAGGCATAGATAGACAGATTTTTGACTGATGGGGAGGGGGCAGAGAAGTGGAGCCATGATCGTATTGAATGGCGGAACAAGCTCGAGGGGCTACTCTTGCTCCTAGTTCTTATGTTCTTATGTTCTTAAAGGTTTAACAGTCACACTACACAGTACCAGTTCATCCACTAGGTTCACAACGACATAACCTCATCGTGGATGACCTAGACCCAACTGACTGTGGTTTTATTGAGTCTTGCGAACATCACGTGACTAAACTGCTCACAATGCAACAGCTCTACAAACCTGTGGGCATCCTCACGGATCCATACATTAGACACATATATTACCTTTCAACTATTGTAGAGACAGCAAATGGTGACGTGACCATAGATGGATCCTACAGATAAACAAATCCGTTGTTATATTTGATGCTAAAATAAAAACGTCCAGTGTCAGTCACAAGATCAGAAAATAATTACGAATGAGGGTGGCCATTCAGTCCATCTTAATTCATACATCTAGCAACCCTCTTCCCCATTTCAGCATCTGATTGTTCCTTAACTGATTCCAGGGTTTTTGTCTCCTCTGGTCAATCTGGAGATCCATTCCTATCGTTAAACAAATGGACCTCAGGACAGTGCTCATGACAGCCCTTGCTTGGTGCTGTCTGCTGCTTGCACCAATGTTCTCTGTTCTACAGTCTTTTACTTGTATCATGTATTCCAGAAACACACGCACCTTTGTGTCTGTAAAAGTCTTGTTTAAATTTAATCCCCAAACTAATCTAGAATCCGAGATGGAGTTTCTGTGAAAGACATTGTCTAATTCTTGCTCTGATTTTTTTGTGCAGTGGTAATTTCCAGTCTCTGGGCGCAGGCCTGCTTGCGACACCTGGTGTAACCAGCCCCCAGCTTATTTAGTCCATTCCCAATACTCCATGAGAAAAAAAATCAGCCTGAAGCCGCCACACTCTAAAGTGTGACACATTTCATGTGCGAACGTCTTAATTCATCACCTGAAATTGCTGCCAGTGCTCGCAGCAGTGATAAAGTGACCTTCGTGTCACAGCCCAGAGTGCTCATCAAGCACAGTCCAAGCTTGGGAGAGCGGAACTTGCAATTGTGCTGCTGAGTTCGTGGACCTCGACTGAACATTTCACCCACTTGACTGTTACACTGTCCTGAAATCCCACTGAGCACACAGCCCCCGCCCCTCGATAGGGTGGTGTTTGGGGTGGTGGGGGGGGGGGGTGGGCAGTGCCTGTAGTTCATGTGCTGACTATTCCATTCTCTTTTTGTACAGTTCCCCCTCACTTTCTGAAGCGTCCGGCCAACATTTACGCTCACGAGTCCATGGACATCGTGTTTGAATGTGAAGTGACGGGGGCACCATTACCAACCGTGAAGTGGATCAAGAACGGAGACGTGGTGATCCCGAGCGATTACTTCAAGATTGTTGTAAGTCGATTCTTGGATTGCACCTTTTCCCTCTCCCTCCCAGCGGCCTCTCCCGTGGACATGTTGCATATCTCGCCCTACATTGAATTCCCAACAATATCCGTGCTGATAACACAAATGATTTCTGTCCTCGCTCCCATTTATTGCATTACATCCTGTACTGATCAGTGAAAGGCTGTTGGAGATCTGGCCTCTGAACGCCACATGTGAAGCTCAGAAAGTTACATTTTCACCAGAGTGAGCATTACAACAGAATCAGTTCACATGGCTTTAATTTCCTGCCTGACCTCCTGTTGATATTTGCTATAAAATGTGACAGAAATGCAGCAAGCTCCACATGCACAGAGTAAGCTCGACTTCCCTGTTGACAATGTTTGTAGTTTTTTTTCTGTGTTTCCTGTGGACTCTTACAGGCGTTAAGCATGTTAGTATTGGGAGGGAGAGGGGGATATTTCTAATCCTGTTGGTATGTGGGGCGTATTTATAATGATTTACATCCCATCGAGTATTGTTACAGACAGCCACACCTGGTGCCTCTCCTCTGAGAATAATAATGTGGGATCTCTCTTAGATTCTTGGCAGTAGGTGGGAAGCGAGACACTATCTGTTGGGGGATTGAGTTACTGCCTGTGGCTGGCTGTGTGGCTGGGCCTCTATGGTTAAGGCTAAATCTTCGGTGTAGAGTTCTTGGATTCAGTGTGTGCAGCAGTAGCTGGATTTGCATTGGCCCTGCACTCTGCACTAGCACCAGCTCTGGGCCTGTCCTTGAGCAAAATCCTCACATCAAACCCCACTCGCTCTGCACTCTGGCTCAGGTTTGGATCAGATACACTTTTCGGCCAAATTTATTTTTGTCTTCAGTGATGATCCTTCCGTATAAATCACAAATACCTTGTGAATTACCACCTGTTTGGATTTGCGTGTTATTTCTAATTTTCTCATCTCCTCGCCAATGGGGCCACACGGGCAATTCAAAATTCCGTGCATGCACGTTTTTTTCAATTTAAAAATTGTCTCACTGGCTGCGCAGGACCTGCAGAGCGCTGAGTGGCTGCACAGATTAAAGCAAATGTCGCTCCTCTCCTGAAGGCACCTCCCGTCCAAGTCCCATTCATGGTGTGAGCCAAGACACTGTTTTGAGGGGCTATTTGACATAGAAACATAGAAAATAGGTGCCCTTCTAGCCTGCACCGCCATTCAATGAGTTCATGGCTGAACATGCAACTTCAGTACCCCATTCCTGCTTTCTCACCATACCCCTTGATTCCCCTAGTAGTAAGGACTTCATCTAACTCCTTTTTGAATATATTTAGTGAATTGGCCTCAACAACTGTGGAGTGCCACACAGTGGAGCCCGATCCTTTCCTCATCTGCCGTCCACACAAGCACATATTCGCAGGGGTCAGCAAACAGCACTCAGGAGCAGGAACCCTGACTGCTTCCCCCACCCCCCCCAACCTTCCTCACCTTCCTCTCAGCCTGGGAGCACTGAGGTCTGTTGTAGCACACCCACTCCTGTCCTGGCTAGCTAACTCCACAACCTGGCAAACCTGTGAGGTTCCATGTGTATGGGTCGTTAGCCCACCAGGCCAGCAGGGAACCTTTGGTTAGCTGCGGTTGGCGGAAAGCCTGGTGTTCGCTGTGTGAGCGTGGTTAGTGCCCCAGTGGAGTCTGACTGCCCCGATGTCTTCTTTCAATGGAGTTGAGTTCCTGGTGACTGCGGCAGTTTTCTCTCTCCGTTCTGTGATCATTGAAAGAGTTGACAGAGTTTTAGGGTTCTATTGGCAGGGCTTTACATAGGATATACGGCACAGTAACCAGCTGTTCGACCCAACCAGTCCAAGCTGGCTCTATTGACTATTATATTCATGGCGGCATGTTAGCTCTCATTTGGAGAATGAAATATTTTTCTATTATTTGCCCCCAGTGTTGGCATCGAATACCCGCAAGCCACGTACATGGCACAAATTAACATGCGCTAAGCTTCCCTCTATTCTGCCCCAACAATGTGCCTTACTCTCAACCTCAGAAGTGCTAAAGTTCAGGGTTCACCAGCTTGGTAATGGAGAGAGGTGATTCTGTGGCAGGTGATGTTTCAACATTGCTCTTTGCTGTGTGTTTCAGAATGAGCGGAACCTGCAGGTTCTTGGCCTGGTGAAATCTGACGAAGGTCTGTATCAGTGTGTGGCGGAGAACGATGTAGGCAATGAACGGGCCAGTGCCCAACTCATCATCCTGGAGCATGGTAAGTGAGAAGCAGCACAGACGTGCCTGCCAGGTGCTACCAAGGAAGGGGGAGTCCACGGGACACTGTCAGATCTCAGGACTTGGCAGTCGGAGTGAGTAGGAAACAGGTGGTAGAGGCAGCAAGGCAGATGGTATAATACTGCTTTCAGCAACAGCTCTGCTTGCTGTGGGCTAAGAACAGCTTGTACACGTTTCCAGTATCCAGCCTGTGGAGAGGCTACTGACTACGCAGTACTTCTCACTGATACTGTACCGTCTGTCGAGGACTATCTTTTCTTAAATGACCCATTTTTTAAAGAAGGTTATTTTTTTCTTCCCTCAAATTCTTTCCTACTGCGACCGTTCCCAGGGTTTATGCAAATTCCTTTTCCCCGTGTTCCTGCCAGCGCCCCTTTCAGCTTCAACCACAAGGTTCCTGCGGGCGGGGGGTGGGGGGGGGAAGGGGGTGGGGTGGGGGGAGGGGGTGAACTCCCCAACTTCCTTCCGTCTCCTCCGTGGGCCAGTGCCCCATCTCCGGTTTGGCTCCGCCTGGATGGAGGGCTAATCATTAGTTGCCGATCTGCTCCTTTAATGCGCTGCACTCTGGCCTGCTCGAGCTGGACGACCTTGTCATGAAGGCTGGCCGGTAGAGTTGTGACAGTCGAGTAGGAAGCAGGCAGCTGTGGCGGGGGGGCGGGGGGGGGGGTGGCTGAAGATCCCCTCTTTGCCCAGTGGAGGGCAGTGTGGTCCAGTGTCCGTACAGCCCTGCCGGGAGCGGCTCCAGATAATTCCATTCATCCCAGTAAGATGATCTTTTCCAGCAAAAAAGGTTATGTCAGGTCAGGCAGCCACGGGCTGCTGCCATCTAAGAAGTGGTGTTGGCCATTCCTATCCAGTTCCTTTCTCACTGACTTGCTAAGGCCGTGGCTCCACATACGTGCCTTTCGGTACCTCACCCAAGTGGGCAGCTTCACTGGTGAGCACAGGCAGTCAATGCTTGTGGCCTATCTGACTGTAGAGGCATCACAGCTGAGCCCGATGCTGTCCTCGCACACCAACAGGGACACGGGGAAAAGGAATTTGTACAAACTGTGAGGCAGCGAACGGTCGCAGTAGGAAATAACGAGGGAAGCAAAAAATAACCTTCTTTAAAAAATGGGTCTTTTAAAAAGGTGACTGAATATTGATTGGAGCAGGAACCCTGGCTGATACTACCTCGCCCCATGGTCGAGTTGTAGTGCCCTGACTGACATCGGTTAACTTTACAGACTGGGAATGAAATGTGACATTTCCCTGACCTGTATGTCTCAGTAACTCATAAACTAGCTGGGCCATTGAGAGGACTACTTACGATAACATTTTATCCAATTATGCGTTGCTGCAGACAGTGACATTAATGAGCTGGATAGAGGGTGGCAATCCGTTCCCCATCTGTGTGTTAGAGCCAGGCTGATCACTCCATGGATCTCAGCCCATTTACACCAATTGCATTTCCCTCTCTTTACTATTTTTAGCAAAAACGTGGCTATGACTGCAAAACAGTAAACACTATTGTGTTCTTGTGTTTCGTTTTATTACTAAAAATAGTACACAATGGCAAATATGGGCCACTCAGAGGGGAGTGAGCAAAAAGTGGAATCGGGACATGGCTGGAGATGAATCTAACCTCATTCTTATAATCCCTCAGTGTATCGATTTGCTGTAAAATTTCCATTATAAATCTCTCAGTGTATTGATTGGTCGTTTTAATATCCATTCCACGATCTGCTAGCCTCTTGTCGTCTTTATCAGCAGAGATTCTAGAGCTTCCTGCCCGGGGAGAAATTATTGTTGGAACTCAGTGTGGAGAATAAGTACAGCATGAAGCAGAGTCCCATTCCCCCCTGTTGTAGCCCCTGGGATATGATTCCCAGGCCCAGGAAGCGAGTGTTGCTCCAAGCTGGTGCAGTGAGGATGGAGGGTGGAGCAGCAGTCTTGGTCTCCAGTCCCAGCGCAGTACAGAGCCAGCTTTTGTTGATTGTTGTGTGCAGGGCTGATTGAAGACCTGTTCACGTGCAGTCAATATTACACAGTAATGAGGCCGCTTTACATCTTAACATACCGACACACGCCTTTCCCTCTCCCCTGCTGAAGATGTTTACGATTTCTTTCTATTGTGGCCCCCAGTAAGTTTGCATCTCCTACGACAGAGAATGGTTACGATGTTGGTGCTGTCTGAGAAACGGGATAGGAAAGCAGGACACAGAGCTGTGGGTACAGATACAAGGCATATGTGATCTCTGCACTGTCTTAATTGCTCTCTTTTTTAATTCAAGAAATGTGGGTTTTTAAAGTCTTTCACGAGATAAATACGACAGGATTAAGTGCCTTTACCAGAAGAAGGTTTGGAATAAGATGCTTGGGCTGAGCCTGGGGAGGTAGAACGTTACTGAGTGAAAACCTGGAATGAATTTAACAGGAAGTATATCGGTTGTTCAGGGAATGTGGGGATATTGTGGAGGAACTCTGTATGTTCAGGATAATCTGGAAGACAAGGAAGTTGAAATAATTCATCAGCTAAGGCAAAATATAAATAGTTTGGCTTGAACCAACAGCAGGGGAGAATACTGGGGTTTTCTGCAAACTCCCAGGATAGGCGAAGGAAGAAACAACTTGTACAACAAGATAAGATGGATGTGCACCAGCAATTTCAATCAACTCAATCCTGGCAAGCTTACTTCGGCATTGCTGTCAGAGGCACAAGACCCACTCGCTGTTGGCCAGGGACACTGTCACGTCACTAATCTAAAATAAAAGCAAGTTTGCACTGGAGAGCGGGGATGGAAGTGTGACAACAGAATGGGAACGAGTAAATGTGGTACATGACTGCCTCTGGATATAATGAGCGCTGCTTTCTGCTGTGCTCAGTGGGTGGCAATGACCATTTATATTGAGGTAACTAGTGGCAGGGATATAATGACAAGAGAAAGCAATCAACAAATGCTCAGCTCACTCTGCGTCTTGTCATGTTGGATATCAGCAGCAAGTCACAGCACGGGCTGTCTCGGGTCAATTTCAGCCCTATCTTTGTTCTTAATCCCCTACAGAAATCGAAAGAAAGGAACATTAGTTTGTTTGCAGTGAATTAGAAACAAGTACAAGTTAGAGTTAGTCTGACTTTTGGTGTAATGAAATATTGATTTGAAAGTATTGACTGGTATCTTGGGACTTGAATTGGTGTGGCACTTAATGTCTGGCTGTTACTGTGAGATGTACGAGAGCTTGGACGGCATTGGATTGCCTCGTGGGGGGGAGGGAGAGAAGGGGATAAGTGTGAAGCCTGCATTGGGCCTGAAAAATAAGGAGCAAACACCAGTTGTAACAGTATAAGCCAGGCCGCACCAATATCCCCCTCTCCATTATTACCGTGGGTTCAATGAGTACTCGGGGAGTTTGGAGGGAAAAATTAACTCTGTCCATGTGTGTTTAAAGTCCGTTTGTTAGTTGTGTTAGTTTTTGACACCATGATTCACTTGAACTTTTTTGAACAGTGTAGTTTATTTTTTTTAACCCCTCTCAATCTTTTGATGAGCAGTAGGCCGTCTGATTAAAACCAGCTTAAAGTGAGCTGCACCCCGGGTGAAATGTCCCGCTGTGTTGGAGACCGACTCTGTTAGTTCACATATCGGTTTTATTCCAGTGTTGCAGCTGGGTTCCAACTTCCTCTCTGATCTTGCGCTGTGATTTAACATCCTGTATTCTGGGCACTGCTGAACTTGAGGGAGTGAAATGGGCTTCTCATAACTAACGCACTCGGCTCAATGTCATATCAGTTATCTTCAGATCAGCCCAGAGTGCGAACAGATATCTGTGTTCGTATTGTGTTTTCAGAACATGTTGTTTTATTTGGGTAGCATCAGGGAGTCATACCGGAGAGCCTGGATCTGACTCCATCTGGCATCAGCTGTGCCTGGTGCTGAGCACACAATGCGTTTCCACCCTCCCTCCAACTGTACCCAGATTCTGCTCACTTAGCAGGACGCCCTGACTGCTCATTGACACGCAAGAACTTCCCAATTTGCTTGCATTTAGATTATCAGGCAAAGGCTCCCTGGGATCTGACCGGACCAGTAAATCTAAGATAGGACCCAACAAGTAAACCTGGGATAGGACAGAGCCAGTGAAACTGGGATAGTGCCAGTGAACCTGGGATAGGGACAGTGAACCTGGGATAGAGCCAGTAAACCTGGGATAGTGCCAGTGAACCTGGGATAGGGCCAGTAAACCTGGGATAGTGCCAGTGAACCTGGGATAGGGCCAGTGAACCTGGGATAGAGCCAGTGAACCTGGGATAGGGTCAGTGAACCTGGGATAGGGACAGTGAACCTGGGATAGAGCCAGTGAACCTGGGATAGAGCCAGTGAACCTGGGATAGGGACAGTGAACCTGGGATAGAGCCAGTAAACCTGGGATAGGGCCAGTGAACCTGGGATAGAGCCAGTGAACCTGGGATAGGGCCAGTGAACCTGGGATAGAGCCAGTGAACCTGGGATAGGGCCCAACTAGTAAACCTGGGATAGGGCCAGTGAACCTGGGATAGGGCCAGTGAACCTGGGATAGGGCCAGTGAATCTGGGATAGGGCCAGTGGATAGGGCCAGTGAACCTGGGGTAGAGCCAGTGAACCTGGGATAGGGCCAGTGAATCTGGGATAGGGCCAGTGGATAGGGCCAGTGAACCTGGGATAGAGCCAGTGAACCTGGGATAGAGCCAGTGAATCTGGGATAGGGGCAGTGAACCTTGGATAGGACCAGCGAACCTGGGATAGGGCCAGTGAATCTGGGATAGGGCCAGTGAATCTGGGATAGAGCCAGTGAACCTGGGATAGGGGCAGTGAACCTGGAATAGAGCCAGTGAATCTGGGATAGGGCCAGTGAATCTGGTATAGGGCCAGTGAATCTGGTATAGGGCCAGTGAATCTGGGATAGGGCCAGTGAATCTGGGACAGGACAGGGCCAGTGAATCTGGGATAGAGCCAGTGAATCTGGGATAGGGCCAGTGAATCTGGGATAGGGCCAGTGAATCTGGGACAGGACAGGGCCAGTGAATCTGGGATCTGTACCACAGTTTCTGCATTGTCTTTCAGTATGCGATGGAAGACCACAAATGCAAAGTTTATCCAGAATCGTGCTGTGGTTCCTTGTTCTAAATGTGTCTGATAACTCTTGGAGTACAAGCTCTGATGCACTGGGGGGCTTTCCAAATAGGATTATTTCTTTTTGCAAAACTTCTTGTTTAAAAAGGAAAAGTGTAGGAAAGCCTGCAGTGCTATCCCGTTCCCCCCGAGTGCTGAACACTGAAGCCCAGAATCTAGCTTCCTTTAATGGGGATATTTCAGGATGGGCGGGATTCAGGTTCTGTACTCTCAGTGCAGTGCTGTTGTGTTGTGCTACTTGTTGCACGGTGTGAGTGTGTCGGTGCAGTGTGTCGCTGTGTGCCTGCCTTTTGATGGTGCTGTTGCTGTATTGTGTGTGTGTACCTCCCTTTCAGTTCAGTCAGCCGCTCGCTCGCCTCACTGTGTTTGGTCATTTTGTTACGTTCCCATTGTGCTTTGGTTTGTTTTATTTTCTTTTCTTTTTCTCCTTTTTTTTGTTTTTTTTTTTTGTTTTGTTTTTGTTTGTTGTCGTGGTGTCTGCCATCCCGCCTCGCTCCCTGCCTGTGCCCCCCAAGATGTTCCCATCCCGACATTTTCCCCTACCTCACTGACCAGTGCCACTGCTGACCATCTAGCAGCCGCCACGGCCGGACTCCTGCCCTCGGCCCCTCGGGACGTGGTGGCACTCCTCGTCTCCACTCGCTTCATCAAGCTGACCTGGCGGCCCCCTGCCGAGCCCAACGCCGAGATCCTCGCCTACTCCGTGTACTACGCCAGGGACGGCGCCAACAGGTAAGAGTCGCGCGAATCGACCGGCCCAACCTCGAGAGGCTTAGTGCACCAATACCAGTTATATGGGGTTTGTCGAGTATTAAACGCCCAGAGATTGGGGTTCAGCGGTTGTTTACTGGCTCAAGCATTCCACCTGTTTGAAGGAGCAACGCATCAATGCCATTGTTTTATTTTAATAATGCCGCTCCCCAATTTTGTTCCCCTCCTCTCCTGCCCTTTGCTGTGGCACAGGTTTCACAGGCACCAAATCAGGCTTTGGTACTAAATGTGTGAACCCACACGGAGCCCGTGTCTTCAGGAGAGGAGCCTGAGGGGTCCTTTTTTATTTAATGCATATTTTAAGGGCAAATTGTTGGTGATTTTACCCCTGTGCAGAATAATGGTAAACTGTTCTCAGACTGTGTTCTTAAAGCGGCAGGTTTCTGGAGTGACCCATCTGTTGTGGGTTTAGTTATGATGACATTAAACATCTTGGGTTGAATAGCTTGGGAGAATTCTGAACACTTTACCAGGCAGCTAAGGCACTATCAGTGCTGTTCTCACTTCCAAGTCTGAGTGTGGGCTCGAGTCCCACTCCAGCACATAATCCAGTGCAGTGCTGAGGAAGTGCTGGACTGTCGGAGGTGCCGTCTTTCGGATGAGATGTTAAACCAAAATCCTGTCTGCTCTCTAAGGTGGACGTAAAAGATCCCATGGTACTAGTTTGAAGAAGAGCAGGGGAGTTCTCCCCAGTCTCCTGGCCAATATTTTTCCCATCAGCCAACATCACTAAAAACAGATTATCTGATCATTTATTGCATGGCTTTTTGTGGGATCTTGCTGTGCGCAGATTGGCTGCCGCGTTTCCATGGCTCTTACACCCTTCCTATAACGAAGTGCACAGTGTTCCGACTGTGCCCGAACCAAGTTTTGCACAAACTCAACACAACTTCCCTACGCTTGTGCAGAAAACCCAGACTCCACATTGCTTCCTGTGGCCTTTTCTACTTGCACTCCAGCTTTTAAAGATCTCTACCTGCAGACCTAGGTCTCCTTGTTTCTCCGTCTGTTAAGGAGCTTTAGGCTACACTTCCTTTCACTGTCCCCTCTCTCAGAATGTGCTTCACACGTATCCAGGGGCACTTCTCCCACCATCCTCCAATTTTCTCGCCCAAATTCCATTTCTCTGTGTGTTTAGATACTGTGTTGGGAGACTTATTTGGCCATGGAGGGCATCACAACCCAACCCTGTCCTTATCTCACAGTCACACACCACATTCCTCTGCGGGACTCACTGGGCAGTGACCAGGATCGCAAATCCCGACTGATTTTACCCAGGGGCGTGGAGACTAATTGTAGTGGCCCTAATGCTGAAGGACCCAGTCCCACACCGGGTTAGACCAGGAATGGTTTAATGCCCACCACACAGTGCCCCTTCCCACTGGGCCATTGAGGGAGCTGATCAGAAGAGATCTTGGTGCACTTGACATTGCCCTAAACACAGTAGAGATAGCAGAGTTGTCACTATCCTCTGATCCTTACCACGTGGGGGAGCAGCAGATAGTGTAGAGCGAGGTTAGCAGCTACAATTGGGTTGGGTGAGTTGTACTGACGGCCTGCTCTGTTACTTTAATAGGGAACGTGTGGAAAATACAAGTCGACCTGGTGACCTGGAAGTGACAATTGGTGAGCTGATGCCAGACGTGAAGTATGTGTTCCGAGTGGTCGCACACAACAAGCACGGAGCAGGAGAGAGCTCTGCTCCTTTCAAAGTGGCCACCCAGCCTGAAGGTTAGTGCTCATCTTTCAGCGTGACTTGTGTACGTGTCTGTGATCATCTGTGTATCTATGATTGCCAACTTCTGTCGCCTTCTACTACGCAAGCAGTACGCGCACCTGGGTCCAATCCAGACTGCTTCCTTATTACATGTTTCTTGCCTTGAGCTGGGGCCACAGCTCCACATGTGCCAATGCCCCTCTGATACTTGTCCAAGTAACCTTTGCGTCCTGTGTAAGCGTACTCAGTAGGTGTCAGTCGAGTTGTTTGATGTGGGGCGAGGAAGGACTGACCCCAGTTCTGCGGTCACCTGATGCCCCCACCTGCGCCCCTTCCGGAAGCAGCAGCGAATCCCGGCTGATTTATTTCCTCCATCAGTAGTTCCCGGGCACTGCGGCCAAAGGCAACACTCCAACTGGTGTCCTGGCCCAGACTAGCTAACTGTGTCTCATTACCTCCGCCATGGGACTCATTACCTCCGCCGAGGGGCTCAGTACCTCCGCCGTGGGGCTCAGTACCTCTGCCGTGGGGCTCAGTACCTCCGCTGTGGGGCTCATTACCTCCACTGTGGGGCTCAGTACGTCTGCCGTGGGGCTCAGTACCTCCGCCAAGGGGCTCAATACCTCCGCCGTGGGGCTCAGTACGTCTGCCGTGGGGCTCATTACCTCCACCGTGGGGCTCAGTACGTCTGCCGTGGGGCTCATTACCTCCACCGTGGGGCTCAGTATGTCTGCCGTGGGACTCAGTACCTCCGCCGAGGGGCTCAGTACCTCCGCCGAGGAGCTCAGTACCTCCGCCGTGGGGCTCAGTACCTCCGCCGTGGGGCTCAGTACCTCCGCCGTGGGGCTCATTACCTCCGCCGTGGGGCTCATTACCTCCACCGTGGGGCTCAGTACCACGGCTGGCACTGCCTGTGACTGGATCCTGGCGATACTTTGAGTTTGTGATAGGCTGCCTGCACTGTGCTCACAATCTGTTGCAGCCGCTCACCCATGGCAGGGACATGGTTCGTTTTTGTTCTCCGAGGAGAGGCAGCTTTGAAGTTGATTTGCGTGGTGTTCAGAGCCAGTCTGCTCGGTATTCTGTGCAATCGCTGGAGTGTGACAGGCAGCGTCTCCATGAGAGAGCCCCACCGGCTGTATATCACCGAGATTGGGATCGGACGAAATGGCTGGCTGCAGACTTGGGCTGAACACACCCGACAGGATGTCAGTCCCCATTCAACCTGCAAACGCTCTGTTTGCAATTACCTTAAAAGAAAGATTAAACTATTCTCTATTCCATGGTTAAATTCACATCCATACATTTAATTCTGTGTTTAATGCTTAAACAAGAACATACTGTAATGCAGTGAGCGCGAGATGTTGGGTTGAGTGGAGTCACCTAACGCAGCTCCAGCCTGCCCAGCTCTTTCCAGTTCCGGGGGATTTTATTTTTATGTTGGATAACCTTTGCAAAACTTCTTCTAATCTGAATTTTTGGAGATTCTGAAATGATTTTTTTTATAATTTTACATTTCTGGAATTTTCTGAAAGCAGACGATTGGGCGGAGGACACGAGTCAGCGACAATCCCTGCAGCTCCGATTCGATTCCTTGCTCACTGTCATATTGTTTGAATTTAGTGCGCTTGGAGTTCAAGAAAAGAAGAAAGAGAAAGACTTACATTTATATAGCGCCTTTCACGACCACCGGACGTCTCAAAGTGCTTTGCAGCTAATGAAGTACTTTGGGAGTGTAGTCACTGTTGTAATGTAGGAAATGCGGCAGCCAATTTGTGCACAGCAAGCTCCCACACACAGCAATGTGATAATGACCAGATAATCTGTTTTTTTTAGTGATGTTGATTGAGGGATAAATATTGGGCCCAGGACACCGGGGGTAACTCCCCTGCTCTTCTTCGAAATAGTGCCACGGGATCTTTTATGTCCAGCTGAAAGAGCAGACGGGGCCTCGGTTTAACGACTCATGAGAAAGACGGTACCTCCGACAGTACAATCCCTCAGCACTGCACTGGAATATCAGCCTAGATTTATGTGCGCAAGTCCCTGGAGTGGGACTTGAACCCACAACTTTCTGACCCAGAGGCGAGTGGGCTGCCCACTGAGCCACCGCTGACTGAAGGAGAAGGAGAGCACTGTTGCCCCATTGCCGGGTAAATCCTCTATCAGAACAAGATGTGTTAGTGCGGGGACTAACGAGAACGTGGGTTTAGGCTTTATATGTGAGCCCTGAAGTCCTCTGGTGCACACCTCAAGCCCACAAAGATTCACTCCCGCAAATCCCTATGTATTAGACTCACCCGTCACATGTTTATCATGTCCCAAAGGACTTGGCGCCCAATCAATTACTCTTCACAGTTGTTACATAGGCTGCGTTCTCTCAGTACTGCACTGGAGTTGCAGCCTGGATAATGCACTCAAGGCCTAAAGCGGGGCTTGAAACCCACCACCTTCTGACCCGGGTGAGAGTGCAACTGCTGAGCCAAGCTGACTCCTTTAGATCAATGGAAAGCTACAACAAGAATAAATCAGTCAAATATAAGTCCGATGTCTCGGGTAGCAGTAGATACACTGGAATTAACTACAGTGCCTTTGGACAAGTAATGGGAAAAGCTCGATTGCTGTCCAGCGCCCTCTGCTGGGCACAATGTGGGCTCAGCCGCCATGGACTTAGTGACCAAATGCCCCGTCGACACTCGCTGTTCAGCCTTAAATTTGAAGAATAGTCACTTGGGCGAGTTGCCAGAGGCTAGCGAGTGTCCGTGAGATTACCCCAGCAAGCCTCAGCACCCTCCGGGGGTGGGGGGGTGCTTGCAAGGGATTCGGAATAGCTTCATTCTTCACAGGGCAGGACAGAATGGCAGGAGCTGCTTCCATTAGCAGCGTGCCAAGGATGTAGTCCTTGTTCCCCTTTTTATTGCGAAGGTGCACGAAAGGCTTTGCTGGGTCTTATTGCTGAGAGCTGTGGCGAGCTTGCAGGTGTGTTTGCAGCCTGTGCTGGCGTGCAGCAGCTGGGAGCGCTGTGGAGCGGCATTGCAGCACTAATTAAAAGAAATGGATCATGACTGAATAAAGCAAACAACTGGCAGGCTTGTTAAAGTTGGTTTGATTTTTTCCTGCACCACTAAGCACCGTTAATTAAACATTAAGATCCATTTTTCACCATTGTGTTCACTGCAGACAACACATTTTGCTTTTCCTTATCTCCCCCACCCCTGCAGAGTGTCATTCCGCGGTGCACAGGGAGCGCTGACATGCGTGTTGCAGCTTCACTGTGAGGCCTCAGCTCTGGCACACTGCCTCACAGGCTCGGATGATCCCTTCGGTTGGCGAGAGGCCATGTCTCGTGGAGCCACGAAGGAAAGCAATAAAACTGCGATGGAAAATACTCCATTCTGTTTCTTGCGATTGCCTAGACAGGGCCATTGAGTTTGCACACTGAGCGATGATGTTGAAAAATCATTTTTGGCTCTTAACAAACATGCAAGTTCCAAAAATCTTTCAGTACTCAAATCAACAATGATGTTCTTTAGACATACCTTAAAATATCAAAGGATGACAGACTAAGAGCAACGATCAGAAAAATGCTTTTAACCCCAACAAGCCTGTCCCTTTTTGGACAGATCTTGTCCTCACCTCCTCCCCATATCCCCTCCCCCACCTCCTCCCCATATCTCCTTCCCCATCTACCCACCTCCTCCCCATATCCCCTCCCCCATCTACCACCTCACCTTATCTACCTTTGCCCCACCATTGGCGGCTGTGCCTTCAGCTGCCTGGGCTGTAAGCTCTGGAATTCTATCCCTAAACCTCTCTGCCTCTCTGTCCTTGAAGCTGCTCCTTTAAACCTACCTCTCCTTATGTGGCTCAGTGACAAATTCTGTCTGATAATGCTTCTGTGAAGCGCCTTCGGACGTTTTGCTGTGTTAAAGGCGCTATGTGAATACAAGTTGTTGTTTAGAAACAATTGGGATGCAAAGGGATTCTTTTGATCCATTACAGAGCAGGATATCTGTGTCACCGAGGAGTGAAATATACTGGCGTAACATTACAGGGACATGATTGATAATTCAGTAGCTGTTACACTCACAGTCTCTGTTCAATGTTTGTGTGCAGACTCCAGCACTAGTGTAGCTCCACAAGATGAATGTTCACCGGTTCCATAAACCTCTCTGTGCGGATGTTTTGAAAGTGATCTGCGTTTTTATAGGTTATGCAATTTTTTTTGACAAGTTCCCAATATTACCAACAAAAGTTTTCTCCCAGACCTCCTTCCTCCCTCTCCTGAAGGCACTGCCTCACAATCTCCATGGTTCTCTTTTCAAGGAATGGAATCAGCGCTGAAGGGCAGTTTGGTTTCTTGCGCAGTCTGACCTCACCCCACGTGGGTTCGCTGTTGTTGAAATTTGCAAAGTGCCGTTCTCTTTTGTTTTCCAGTTCAAGTCCCAGGACCAGCCCAAAACCTGGTTGCACAAGTAAATTCGCCAACCTCAATCACAGTCACGTGGCAGGAACCTCACTCGGACAATGGGCCAATCGCAAACTACAAACTGTACTACATGGAGAAAGGGGCAGGGAGTGAACAGGTGAATATTGGCTGTAGTCGGGAATCCAGGCGGGACCAGCAACGTTGGGAAGACCAGGGAATTTAGACAGTAGCAGATAGGTGGTGCCCAGATTGGGTTTAAAGGCCTGGAGATTGCTGAAGAGAGGGGAGGGTTTCTGTAGATTGTGGCAAAGAATGAGTTTGAGTCGGAGACGGAGCAGTGAGTCTTGCATTCCTCACCGGGTGGATGTGGGGAGGACGAGTGTGTAGGACGAGAGATTTACAGCCCAGGGGGAAGCGGACAGTGAGGGGCCAGTGATCCGGGAGCTGCCGGATGTGTATAGCTATATGGCTGGATCCTTGGAGAGAGTTACGGTTAATACACTGCAGCTGGTGTTAGAATAATTGAATTCAAGCATTTTCAGCTGCTATACTACAAGCCGTGTTTAGGATACACCTCTGCAGAGGATGATTTCTGGCTCTGGTTCTGTTGCTGTTTAAGAACTCGTGATTTTTATAACCCTTTGTCCAGCTAGAGAAACACGCCACTCACTACCAGCAGCCACCCTACCCTGTAACACTGCGAGGTGTCCTCACACCTGCACCCACCCTTTACTGACCAGCCATTCACGGGTACGTAGTGACTTTTCACGGTGCAGAATGGCACAAGTGCCTGTGCTAATACGAAGAATGGCATTACTCAGTGCGAGCGATTGGGAACAATGACCAGACTCAGGTACTGGAGGGTTGAGTGCCGTTGGGCCGAATGCATTTCTGTTCCGTTCTTGTGGCCCGCAGTTCAGTGAGGGATGGGAAGATGGTGAGAGGAGCAGTCGAGGAAGCGGATTGGATTACATAGTGGGCTTAGTTATTCGTAGCTGTTCCTCCTTGAGCCACTCGAGTGGGACTGAGTAGGAAGTGTTACATGGCCTTTTCTCCGCTATTTACTCCCTTTGTCATTTAAAGGCGCTGAACCTTGCTGGCATACAGAAAGGAGTCACCGATAGCAATCGGGCGCAGGATGGGCCGAGGCCAGTTGTATGCCACTCTAGCCTGGAGCAGCCAGCTCGACACTGGCCAGGGATGGGACCAGGGTCTGTAGACAGGCAACAACCCTCACTTACAGAGCACCTTCACTGTAATAAAAGGTCCCTCAGACCAGGACTGCCCTGGGCCGTGCTATAATCCACGAAGCTGCTGGGGAGAGTTTATCGGCAAGTGCTTCATGGAAAGTTGGACTAGCTTCTGATTCCTCTCCTGATTTTCCCTGCAGGATGTGGATGTCGGGAGTCTTTCCTACACCATGAATGGGCTGAAGAAGTTCACAGAGTACAGCTTCCGGATAGTGGCGTACAACAAGCACGGGCCTGGTGTCTCCACCGAGGAGGTCGTGGCCACAACCTATTCTGGCGGTGAGTACAATGTGCGTGCCGTCGGTTTGAGTCACCGTGCTGTTGGATGTGTGACGAGTTGTGTGTGACGCCGTGCTCTGTGACTAACTGGCCTGTTGTGTGTTTCAGTCCCCAGTGCACCCCCGCAGAATGTCACGCTGGAAGTTCGCAATTCCAAGGTGAGTTTTTATTCATCGGAACAGGAAGAGACGTTTCAGCCCCTCAAGCGTGTTCCGCCATTCAATTAGATCATGGCCAATCTGTATCTTAACTCTACCTGCCTTGGTTCCTCAACCCTTTACAAATATCTGTCAATCTCAGTTTTGAAATATCCAATTAACCTCCAGACTCAACAGCTTTTGGGGAGGAGTTCCAGATTCCTGCTTCCCTTTGTGTGAAGAAATGCTTCCTGACATCGCCCCTGATTGGCCTGGTTCTAATTTTAAGTTTATGCTCCCTTGTTCTGGACTCTCCCACCATAGGAAATAATTTCTCTCTATCTAATCTATTGAATTCTTTAATCATCTTAAACATCTCAATTAAATCACCGTCAATCTTCTATATTCAAGGGAATACAAGCCTAGTCTGTGCAACCAGTCCTCAAATCCCGGAATTGTTGAGTTTGGTAGCTGAGGTGGTAGGATTGTTGAGTTTGGTTGATGTGATGGTGCTGTATTCCTTCTGTGGTGAACAGAGCTGTTTCCTTTTCCCAGAGCATCGTGGTACACTGGCAGCCACCTCCTCCAGGGACCCACAATGGTGTGATCACCGGTTACAATATTCGATACAAAAAAGGAGGTCGCCGAGGGGAGACGGACACTACCGGAGGGAATCAACTTTCTCAGATAATAGATGGTGAGTCAGTCTAGTGCCTCAAACATAGAAACATAGAAACATAGAAAATAGGTGCAGGAGTAGGCCATTCGGCCCTTCGAGCCTGCACCACCATTCAATAAGATCATGGCCGATCATTCCTTCAGTACCCCTTTCCTGCTTTCTCTCCATACCCCTTGATCCCCTTAGCCATAAGGGCCATATCTAATTCCCTCTTAGCCTGCTTCCTGAGATCACTTTGCCCAGGTGAGAGAGCAAGGACTGACAGGTGTGTTGTGTTTAATGTGTCCATAGCCTACAATTCCCAATCACTCAGTGGGTTACTCCAGAGAATGGTGTGGTATTGACTTACGTGGGCCAGGAAAAGCCCCCCACCCAGCCCATTTGACCTTGGGGGAAGTGATAGGGCGCTACATTTGGCCTCAGTACCTTGGCCTAGGTTGGGAAATGTTAACCGAACATTTGTTCTGATGGCTATCCAGCTGGAAAGTGGGACAGGGCTGGGCAGGATTGGATCAGGGCAGGGATCAATGGGGCGGGGCAGGGATCGATAGGGCAGGGCAGGGATTGATAGGTCAGGATTGGGCAGGGCAGGGTTGGACAGGGCAGGATTGGGCAGGGCAGGGTTAGACAGGGCAGGGTTAGACAGGGCAGGGTTAGACAGGGCAGGGTTAGACAGGGCAGGGTTAGACGGGGCAGGGTTAGACGGGGCAGGGTTAGACAGGATAGGGTTAAACAGGGCAGAGTTAGACGGGGCAGGGTTAGACGGGGCAGGGTTAGACAGGATAGGGTTAAACAGGGCAGAGTTTGACAGGGCAGGGTTAGACAGGGCAGGGTTAGACGGGGCAGGGTTAGACGGGGCAGGGTTAGACAGGGCAGGGTTAGAAGGGCAGGGTTAGACAGGGCAGGGTTAGACGGGGCAGGGTTAGACGGGGCAGGGTTAGACGGGGCATGGTTAGACGGGGCAGGGTTAGACGGGGCAGGGTTAGACAGGACAGGGTTAGACGGGTCAGGGTTAGACGGGGCAGGGTTAGACAGGGCAGGGTTAGACGGGGCAGGGTTAGACAGGGCAGGGTTAGACGGGGCATGGTTAGACGGGGCAGGGTTAGACAGGGCAGGGTTGGACAGGGCAGGGTTAGACAGGGCAGGGTTAGACAGGGCAGGGTTAGACGGGGCAGGGTTAGACGGGGCAGGGTTAGACGGGGCAGGGTTAGACAGGGCAGGGTTAGACAGGACAGGGTTAGACGGGGCAGGGTTAGACGGGGCAGGGTTAGACGGGGCAGGGTTAGACAGGGCAGGGTTAGACAGGGCAGGGGTTAGACAGGGCAGGGCAGGGTTAGACAGGGCAGGGCAGGGTTAGACAGGGCAGGGTTAGACAGGGCAGGGTTAGACAGGGCAGGGCAGGGTTAGACAGGGCAGGGCAGGGTTAGACGGGGCAGAGTTAGACGGGGCAGGGTTAGACAGGGCATGGTTAGACAGGGCAGGGTTAGACGGGGCAGGGTTAGACAGGGCAGGGTTAGACAGGATAGGGTTGGACAGGGCAGGATTGGATCAGGCTCTGACGGCTGATACTGGCTGTTGAAACTTGTATGTGAATGGCGCTGGGCTGGGAGTAAATTGAGCAGCACCAAATGAGGGAGCAGTTTTCCATAGTTCATTGAGGGCATCCCGTGGCAATGTGGTGCTGCAGGACCTGAACATGTGTGCCCGCAGGAAAGGCACAGCTCCATCTGCGGCTTGGAGTGTTTTTTTTGCTGCAGACGTTGAAAGGGATTTAGTTATATTCGAAAATATAGTCTTAAACTTAAACAAAGGAAACTACGTAGGTCTGAGGGAAGAGTTGGCTGAGGTCGATTGGGAAAGCACATTAAAAGGTATGACGGTAGACAAGCAATGGCTAGCATTCAAAGAATGAATATATCATTTGCAACAAATACACATTCCTTTAAGGCACAAGAAAAGTGGTCCAACCGTGGCTAACAAGAGAAGTTAAAGACAGTATTAGATCAAAGGAAGAGACTTACAACGTTGCCAAAAAGAGCAGTAAGTCTGAGGATTGGAAGGATTTTAGAATTCACCAAAGGAGGACCAAGAAATTGATATAAAAGGGAAAATAGAATATGAGAGTAAACTGGCGAGAGACATAAAAACAGAGTGTAAAAGCTTCTATTGGTATGTAAAAGGAAAAGATTAGCGAAAGTAAATGTGGGTCCCCGACAGGCTGAGACAGGAAAAATTATAACGGGGAATATGGAAATGGCAGAGAAATTAAACAAATACTTTGGGGCCGAAATTGACCTCTGCCCCAAATGGAGCGCACCTTCTGTTTTTTAAGTGTTCTGTCCGCCCAATGCATGGGCCGGACAATCCGGGGAAATTCAGCTCCTTGGGGTTTTTTGTGGAGCGGGGCGGATGTGGGATCGTCAGTGGGGTGGAAGTGCGGGCGGGTCAGAACGGCCATCGCTCCGAGTCATCAGAGCCGCGCTGGTGACCTCAGCACGACACGGGCGTGCCGTATCGCGCTGACACGTTACAACATCCCACCCCTTCAGTTAAAGGGGAGGGCCACTGCGAACTCGGCAAAGTTTTTAGTTAGGTCCACTGGACCACCAGGATGGGTTTTGGCCGGGCCAGTGGCCTGGCATCCAAGAGGGGGCCAAACCCGGGGGCATAATAGTCGGTCGACAATAAGAAATAATATGGAATCGCCAGCAGCACAATCTTCCCTTTAAGGGCGGACGCGCTGCCCAGCCACAGAGAGCTCCCGCTGGGGAAAGCTATCAGTGGCACTGACTGGCAGCGGCACCTCTCCCACGGAGCAATTTCTCACAGGGGTCGCTGCCTGTCGGTTAGAAACATAGAAATTTACAGCCCAAAAGGAGGCCATTCCGGCCCATCGTGTCTGCGCTGGCCGACAAAGAGCCGCACAGCCCTCGGTCAGCAGCCCTGAAGGTAAGGGATCGGTGCGTGCCTGAGGGAAAATGGGCGACGCAATAACCCGTTCCTACCGCTTCCGGCCCAGGGCAATTTCAGACGGGTCTGCCCCCGGACAGTAAAGCCTCTCCGCTCCATTCCCGCCTCTTAACTGCGGTAATGGACCTTATAGAGGGGGGCAATTTCAGCCCCTTTGCGTCTATCTTCACGGAAGAAGACATGAAAAACCTCCCGGAAATAGTGGAATACCAAGGGTCTGGCAAGAATGAGGAACTGAAAAAAATTAGTATTAGTACTGGAGAAATTAATGGGACTGAAAGCCGATAAATCCCCGACAGAGGTGGCTATAGAGATAGTGGGTGTGGATTTGGATTTTCAGAAGGCATTCGATAAGGTGCCACACAAGAGGTTATTGAACAAAATTAGGGCACATAGGATTGGGGGTAATATACCAGCATGGATTGAGGATTGGTTAATGGGCAGAAAACAGAGAGTAGGAATAAATGGGT
Source organism: Pristiophorus japonicus (assembly GCF_044704955.1). Classification (NCBI taxonomy): domain Eukaryota; kingdom Metazoa; phylum Chordata; class Chondrichthyes; family Pristiophoridae; genus Pristiophorus; species Pristiophorus japonicus. The sequence continues at coordinate 63,159,552 of NC_091997.1, forward strand.
CATTTTCGGGTCGGCAGACTGTAACTAGTGGGGCATTGCAAGGATCGGTGCTGGGGCCCAGCTAGTCACAATCTATATCAATGATTGGGATGAGGGGATCAAATGTAATAATCCAAGTTTGCTGATGATACAAAGCTCGGTGGGAATGTAAGTTGTGAGGTGGATGCAAAGAGGCTCCAAGGGGATACGACAGGCTGAGTGAGTGGGCAAGAACATGGCAAATGGAATATAATGTGGAGAAACGTGAAGTTATCCATTTTGGTAGAAAAAATATAAAAGCAGAGTATTTTTAAATGGTGAGAGATTGGGAAATGTTAGTGTTCAGAGGGACCTGGGTGTCCTTGTACACCAATCACTGAAAGTTCACATGCAGGTACAGCAAGTGATTAAGAAAACAAATGGTACGTTGGCCTTTATTACAAGAGGATTTGAGTATAAGAGTAAAGACATCTTACTGCAATTATACAGGGCCCTGGTGAGACCACACCTGGAGTACTGTGCACAGTTTGGGTCTCCTGACCTAAGGAAGGATATACTTGCCATTGAGGGAGTGCAACGAAGGTTCGCCAGACTGATTCCTGAGATGGGGGGATTGTCCTATGAGGAGAGATTGAGTAGACTAGGCTGATATTCTGTGGTTTAGAGTTTAGAAGAATGAGAAGTGATCTCATTACAGGGTTTGTCAGGGTAGATGCAGGGAGGATGTTTCCCCCGGGCTGGGGAGTCTAGAACCAGGGGTCACAGTCTCAGGATAAGGGGTCAGCCATTTAGGACTGAGATGAGGAGAAACTTGTTCACTCAGAGGGTGGTGAATCTTTAGAATTCTCTGCCCCAAAGGACTGTGGAGGCTCAGTCGTTGAGTATATTCAGGACAGAGATCGATAGATTTTTGGATATTAAGGGAATCGAGGGATATGGGAACAGTGCAGGAAAGTGGAGTTGAGGTCTTATTAAATGGCGGAGCAGGCTCGAGGGGCCGAATGGCCGACTCCTGCTCCTATTGCTTATGTTCTTATGTTGTGTTGTGTGCCATGTTTTGTGTTATGGTTTGATTTGGTTTGGTTTTAGATTTAGCTTTCCTTACCTCTGTTCTGCAATGCTCAATGTCAGTGAGATTGTCTTGCTGCTCAATCTGTGATCGGCATTAAACCTTTGTGGATCCATTCAGCACAGAGACTGATAGCGATGGCCTCTAATGATTCCCCAACTCCAGGCACATCCTGAAAAACAGAGCTGTTAACGTGTCAAACCTCAGTGTCCGTGGGGGAGGCTGTCTGTGTCTGGGACTGTGGGGCAGACTGTCTGTGTCTGGGACTGTGGGGCAGACTGTGTCTGGGACTGTGGGGCAGACTGTCTGTGTCTGGGACTGTGGGGCAGACTGTCTGTGTCTGGGACTGTGGGGCAGGCTGTGTCTGGGACTGTGGGGCAGACTGTCTGTGTTTGGGGTTGTGGGGCAGACTGTCTGTGTCTGGGACTGTGGGGCAGACTGTCTGTGTCTGGGACTGTGGGGCAGGCTGTGTCTGGGACTGTGGGGCAGACTGTCTGTGTCTGGGGTTGTGGGGCAGGCTGTCTGTGTCTGGGACTGGGGCAGGCTGTCTGTGTCTGGGACTGTGGGGCAGGCTGTCTGGGATGGTGGGGGAGGCTATGTCTGTGTATGTGGGGTCGGCTGTCTGTGTCTGTGGGGTGCTGTGACACAGCTATGGGGAGCTTGAATATAGCCAGTTTAATCTCTGCCTTGTGTTGCAGGACTGGAGCGAAACACTGAGTACAGCTTCAGAGTCTCTGCCATTACAATGAATGGCACAGGACCGACCTCTGACTGGGTGTCTGCTGAAACCTTTGAAAGTGACCTAGATGGTAAGGATCGTAATTAAAATGGAATAGACAGTAGGCACCCTCATGTCTGTGTCTAATTTAGTTTTAAAATACTTAAATCTGCTACAACCCCCCCCCGCCCCCCCCCCCCCCCCCCCCAGCCCCATATTTATTGAATCATCCATAAAGTTTAACCTGTGCTGGAGGTGGAACACTTTGCCATTTCAGGCACCCAGTATCTGGATCAAACACTCCCAGAGCAGGTACAGGGGGTTAGATACAGAGTAAAGCTCTCTCTACACTGTCCCATCAAACTCCCCATACATTGAAGAAGATAATTTAATGAGGGTGGTTAGGGCATGTTAGAATACCCCATGGACTCATGTCATGTTCCCTTTAGTCTCTGGTCAGACTTGGGGAGTTGTGCACACAGATGTAGATTCACACATTGGACAGGACTCAGTGCTGCCTTGTTCTGCTCACACATAGACAGTCTCCATTAGTCAGTGATACTGTTTCTTGCTCGTCCTCACACTAATCTGTCACACAGTCTGTGTCTGTGTGTTTCTGTTTCTCTTGTCTCTCTGCGTATATACCCATCTGTCTCTGTACTGCTTTCTGTTTCCCTCACTCTCATTGCTGTGTTATGTTGCTTGTTTTGTATTTTACAGAATCCCGGGTTCCAGACAAGCCCAGCTCTCTCCACGTCCGACCTCTGATCAACAATATTGTTGTGAGCTGGACGCCCCCCGAAAACCAGAACATTGTGGTGAGAGGTTACGCCATTGGCTATGGCATTGGCAGCCCCCACGCAGAGACCATCCGCGTCGACTATAAGCAACGCTATTACACCATCGAGAATCTGGGTGAGTGAGAGGCCAGAGTGCAATGAGAGCTGCTCCTGGGGCTTAGCTACAGCCCTGCAACTCAGGCCAGTGAATCCTCACTGGGACATTACGTACGTTCCTATTGGCACAGCTTGTGCATGTTTCTTTAATTTGTCTCAAACTGTGTTAAACAATGCTGCTGTTTTTATATTTAATGTGGAATTAGAAGTTGGGGTTCTGTTTTGTGCCATTGCATAAGAATCGAGTCACTAAATCAGGAGCACACACTGCAGGCAGCAGAGGTAGATTTAGAAATAGGCTACGGCACGTAAACTGGCCGTGTCGCAGTAGATGTAGTGTGGAGATGTCGCACTGTGCTGTGTGGTGACCACGGCAGTGATAGGAGGCAGTGATGGGTCTCGGTGCTGGTGATGGGAGGGGGTACTGGTGCTAGGACTCGGTGCCAGTGATGGGAGGCGGTGCCGGTGATGGGAGGCCGTGCCGGTGATGGGAGGCGGTGCCGGCGATGGGAGGTGGTGCCGGCGATGGAACTCGGTGCCGGCGATGGGAGGCGGTGCCAGCGATGGGACTCGGTGCCGGCGATGGGAGGTGGTGCCGGCGATGGGAGGCGGTGTCGGCGATGGGAGGCGGTGCCGGCGATGGGAGGCGGTGCCGGCGATGGGAGGGGGTGCAGGTGCTGGGACTCGGTGCCGGCGATGGGAGGCGGTGCCGGTGATGGGATGCGGTGCCGGTGATGGGAGGCGGTGCCGGCGATGGGACTCGGTGCCAGCGATGGGAGGGGGTGCCGGCAATGGGAGGCGGTGCCGGTGATGGGAGGTGGTGCCGGTGATGGGAATCGGTGCTGGCGATGGGAGGCGGTGCCGGCGATGGGAGGCGGTGCCTGCGATGGGAGGCGGTGCCGGCGATTGGAGGCGGTGCCAGTGATGGGACTCGGTGCCGGTGATGGGAGGCGGTGCCGGTGATGGGAGGAGGTGCCGGCGATGGGAGGCCGTGCCGGTGATGGGAGAGGGTGCCGGTGATGGGACTCGGTGCCGGCGATGGGAGGTGGTGCCGGTGATGGGAGGGGTGCAGGTGCTGGGACTCGGTGCCGGCAATGGGATGCGGTGCCGGTGATGGGAGGGGGTGCCGGCGATGGGAGGCGGTGCCGGTGATGGGAGGGGGTGCCGGCGATGGGAGTGGGTGCCGGCGATGGGAGGGGGTGCCGGTGATGGGAGGTGGTGCCGGCGATTAGTGGCGGTGCTGGTGATGGGACTCGGTGCCGGTGATGGGACTCGGTGCCGGCGATGGGAGACCGTGCCGGTGATGGGAGAGGGTGCCGGTGATGGGACTCGGTGCCGGCGATGGGAGGCGGTGCCGGTGATGGGAGGCGGTGCCGGCGACGGGAGACGGTGCCGGTGACGGGAGGCGGTGCCAGCAATGGGAGGCGGTGCCGGAGATTGGAGGCGGTGCCGGTGATGGGACTCGGTGCCGGCGATGGGAGGCGGTGCCGGTGATGGGAGGGGATGCTGGCAATGGGAGGCCGTGCCGGTGATGGGACTCGGTGCCGGCGATGGGAGGCGGTGCCGGTGATGGGAGGGGGTGCCGGCGATGGGAGGCCGTGCCGGTGATGGGAGAGGATGCAGGTGCTGGGACTCGGTGCCGGTGATGGGAGGCGGTGCCGGCGATGGGAGGCGGTGCCGGTGATGGGAGGGGGTGCCGGCGATGGGCGGCCGTGCCGGTGATGGGAGAGGGTGCCGGTGATGGGACTCGGTGCCGGCGATGGGAGGCGGTGCCGGTGATGGGAGGGGGTGCAGGTGCTGGGACTCGGTGCCGGCGATGGGACTCGGTGCCGGCGATGGGAGGGGGTGCCGGCGATGGGAGGCGGTGCCGGTGATGGGAGGTGGTGCCGGTGATGGGAATCGGTGCTGGCGATGGGAGGCGGTGCCGGTGATGGGAGGCGGTGCCTGCGATGGGAGGCGGTGCCGGCGATTGGAGGCGGTGCCGGCGGTGGGAGGCGCTGCCGGTGATGGGAGGGGGTGCCGGCGATGGGAGGCCGTGTCGATGATGAGAGAGGGTGCCGGTGATGGGACTCGGTGCCGGCGATTAGAGGGGGTGCCGGCGATGGGAGGCGGTGCCGGTGATGGGAGGTGGTGCCGGTGATGGGAATCGGTGCTGGCGATGGGAGGCGGTGCCGGTGATGGGAGGCGGTGCCTGCGATGGGAGGCGGTGCCGGCGATTGGAGGCGGTGCCGGCGGTGGGAGGCGCTGCCGGTGATGGGAGGGGGTGCCGGCGATGGGAGGCCGTGTCGATGATGGGAGAGGGTGCCGGTGATGGGACTCGGTGCCGGCGATTAGAGGCGGTGCCGGCGATGGGAGTGGGTGCCGGCGATGGGAGGGGGTGCCGGTGATGGTAGGTGGTGCCGGTGATGGGACTCGGTGCCGGTGATGGGAGGCGGTGCCGGCGATGGGAGGCGGTGCCGGTGATGGGAGAGGGAGCCGGCGACGGGAGGCGGTGCCGGCGACGGGAGGCGGTGCCGGCGATGGGTGGCGGTGCTGGTGATGGGACTCGGTGCCGGTGATGGGACTCGGTGCCGGCGATGGGAGACCGTGCCGGTGATGGGAGAGGGTGCCGGTGATGGGACTCGGTGCCGGCGATGGGAGACGGTGCTGGTGATGGGAGGGGGTGCAGGTGCAGGGTACTTGGTGACGGCGATGGGAGGCGGTGCCGGTGATGGGAGGCTGTGCCGGCGACGGGAGGCGGTGCCGGTGACGGGAGGTGGTGCCGGTGATGGGAGGCGGTGCCGGCGATGGGAGGCGGTGCTGGCGATTGGAGGCGGGGCCGGTGATGGGACTCGGTGCCGGCGATGGGAGGCGGTGCCGGTGATGGATGGGGGTGCAGGTGCTCGGACTCGGTGCCGGCGATGGGAGGCCGTGCCGGGGGATGGGAGGCGGTGCCGGCGATGGGAGGTGGTGCCGGCGATGGGACTCGGTGCCGGCGATGGGAGGGGGTGCCGGCGATGGGAGGCGGTGCCGGCGATGGGAGGCGGTGCCGGCGATTGGAGGCGGTGCCGGTGATGGGACTCGGTGCCGGCGATGGGAGGCGGTGCCGGCGATGGGAGGCGGTGCCGGTGATGGGAGGTGGTGCCGGTGATGGGAATCGGTGCTGGCGATGGGAGGCGGTGCCGGTGATGGGAGGCGGTGCCTGCGATGGGAGGCGGTGCCGGCGATTGGAGGCGGTGCCGGCGGTGGGAGGCGCTGCCGGTGATGGGAGGGGTATCCGGCGATGGGAGGCCGTGCCGGGGGATGGGAGGCGGTGCCGGCGATGGGAGGCGGTGCCGGCGATGGGACTCGGTGCCGGCGATGGGAGGGGGTGCCGGCGATGGGAGGCGGTGCCGGCGATGGGAGGCGGTGCCGGCGATTGGAGGCGGTGCCGGTGATGGGACTCGGTGCCGGCAATGGGAGGGGGTGCCGGCGATGGGAGGCGGTGCTGGTGATGGGAGGTGGTGCCGGTGATGGGAATCGGTGCTGGCGATGGGAGGCGGTGCCGGTGATGGGAGGCGGTGCCTGCGATGGGAGGCGGTGCCGGTGATTGGAGGCGGTGTCGGCGATGGGAGACCGTGCCGGTGATGGGAGAGGGTGCCGGTGATGGGACTCGGTGCCGGCGATGTGAGACAGTGCCGGTGATGGGAGGCTGTGCCGGCGACGGGAGGCGGTGCCGGTGATGGGAGGCGGTGCCGGCGATGGGAGGCGGTGCTGGCGATTGGAGGCGGGGCCGGTGATGGGACTCGGTGCCGGCGATGGGAGGCGGTGCCGGTGATGGATGGGGGTGCAGGTGCTCGGACTCGGTGCCGGCGATGGGAGGCCGTGCCGGGGGATGGGAGGCGGTGCCGGCGATGGGAGGCGGTGCCGGCGATGGGACTCGGTGCCGGCGATGGGAGGGGGTGCCGGCGATGGGAGGCGGTGTCGGCGATGGGAGGCGGTGCCGGCGATTGGAGGCGGTGCCGGTGATGGGACTCGGTGCCGGTGATGGGACTCGGTGCCGGCGATGGGGGGGACGGTGCCGGTGATGGGAGGGGGTGCCGGCGATTGGAGGCCGTGCCGGTGATGGTAGAGGGTGCCGGTGATGGGACTCGGTGCCGGCGATGGGAGGCGGTGCCGGTGATGGGAGGCGGTGCCGGCGATGGAAGGCGGTGCCGGTGATGGGAGGCGTTGCCGGCGATGGGACTCGGTACCGGCGATGGGAGGGGGTGCCGGCGATGGGAGGCGGTGCCGGTGATGGGACTCGGTGCCGGTGATGGGAGGCGGTGCCGGTGATGGGAGGCGGTGCCTGCGATGGGACTCGGTGCTGCAAGGTGGGCGTGGGTGCCGGCGATGGGAGGCGGTGCCGGCGATGGGAGGCCGTGCCGGTGATGGGACTCGGTGCCGGTGATGGGAGGCGGTGCCGGCGATGGGAGGGGGTGCCGGTGATGGGAGGCGGTGCCGTCGATGAGAGGCGGTGCCGGCGATGGGAGGCGGTGCCGTCGATGGGAGGCGGTGCCGGCGATGGGAGGGGGTGCCGGCGATGGGAGGCGGTGCCGGTGATGGGACTCGGTGCCGGTAATGGGACTCGGTGCCAGCGATGGGAGGCACTGCCGGTGATGGGAGGCAGTGCCGGCGATGGGAGGCGGTGCTGGTGATGGGAGGCGGTGCCGGCGATGGGAGGCGCTGCCGCCGATTAGAGGCGGTGCCGGTAATGGGACTCGGTGCCGGTGATGGGACTCGGTGCCAGCGATGGGAGGCACTGCCGGTGATGGGAGGGGGTGCTGGTGATGGGTGGCGGTGCCGGCGATGGGAGGCGGTGTCGGTGATGGGAGGGGGTGCTGGTGATGGGAGGCCGTGCCGGTGATTGGAGGGGGTGCAGGTGCTGGGACTCGGTGCCGGCGATGGGACTCGGTGCCGGCGATAGTTGGCGGTGCCGGTGATGGGAGGGGGTGCTGGCGATGGGAGGCCGTGCCGGTGATTGGAGGGGGTGCAGGTGCTGGGACTCGGCGCCGGTGATGGGAGGCGGTGCCGGTGATGGGAGGCGGTGCCGGCGATGGGAGGCGGTGCCGGTGATGGGACTCGGTGCCGGCGATGGGAGGCAGTGCCGGCGATGGGGGGCGGTGCCAATATCGATAACTCTGATGCTGAGTGAGGGATGCCAGGAAGGGGTGACACTGGAGGGTCTGAAGGCGGGATGTCGGGCTGCAGGAAGTTGCAGAGCTCGGGGGGGCCTGGGCATGGAAGGATTTGTAGGCAGTGATGAGAATTTTGAAATCGGTGCGCTGGGAGACCGAGTGAAGGGTAGTGAGGACAGCGGTGATTGATGAGCAAGACTCAGTGTGACACAGCATCCTCGCTGTGAGGTTTGGACCGGTTGGAGTTTGTGTGAGGAGGAGTTTAGTCTTGAGGTAATGAAAGTGTGGTTAAGGACTTTGTGATGATTAATATAAGCAGTGACCCCAGACGCTAATTGTTGGCTAGGGGCTGAAATGTTGGGCAATTGAATCAGCGTGAAGATCAGCTATCCATTATATTTTCTGCTCTGTGCAGTTGCAGACCATTGAATAGGTATTAGCATTTTGATCAATATATTCACAGGATAGGGATCCTGTGGGAGACTTCCAGAGTAACCATTCTTCCTTTGTGAGGCTTGACGGTGCCTGTTGGGAGGGTACTGTACCATGAAAACCGCCTCGGTTCCACCCCATCCTGTCCTCTTCTCCAGCCGGGCTCGCTGGGTAGTGAGCAGGAGCAGGAGCCCTGAAATGGCTGTCGCACCCTTCCCTAAGTGATGGTAACACGCCTGCCACCACTGAGATAAGGTAACGCAGCACAGACCGTGATCGAACCTTCGGCTCTGTACTGCTTAGTACGAGGCTGAGCTCTATATATATATATATATATATATATATGAAACAGTGTGGAGAGAGTGCATCACCCCAGATGGTCAGTCATTACTCTATTCTCTCTTTCCAGAGCCCAACTCGCACTACGTGATCACACTTAAAGCGTACAACAAGATTGGCGAAGGAATTCCTCTGTACGAGAGCACAGCCACCAGACCTCTAACCGGTAACAGGAAAAGATTACAAGTTTATGCTTTCACTCTCTAACTTACAACGTTGCTGCTGCGATTCTGAGACTGCATACAGCTTTACAAATAACCATCCAATACTCACCTTGCTACCTGGCTCCAGGTGGAACAGTGGGATATGCTGGCAGCGGCTGTCTCTGTGACTGCTGCTGCTATCCCGATGATTATTTGCCAACGTGAGCCCCTCCTTACGCAGGGAAAAGCCCTTTCCTGAAATGTGGAACTCCAGGGGCGACTTTCTGAACTTGTGCTCCCAATAGGGAGCCTTGCCCACAGGGGCATGTGTTGGGAAATTGCTCCTTGTGATTTGCCATCCATAAATTTCCCACGAGTGCGGGAGATTCCCAGCGGTCACAGGCACTCAGAAATTCAGCTCTCCTGTTCAGTGACGTCAGGACAGATTGAGGAATGTGCTACCCTCAGTAAACGATGGGTTCAATTCTGTTTGAGGAAGGAAATGCCGTAATCGCTGGTACTGAATCCAGTGCTTTGCCACAGGTGCCTCTTTACAGCAAACATCTCTGTCAGTGGCTCAGTTAATATTCTCCTCCCAGTTAGGATTGAAAATTGGAGAAATTACAGGAGTCAAGGGGGGAGGGTGTGAAAGGAAAAGTGAGTGGGGGAATGGGAGCATTGTGAAGGGAAGGAGAGAGAGTTTCCAAGGTGTCGGGGAAGGGGGACGAAAGCAGCTTTGTCTTCAGGCTCTGAGCGGCAGGTCAAAGTCTGAACCTCAGCTGGGACTGAAGCTCTCCCATCCTCTCCTGAAGGCAGCGACACATGTGTCTCGGGGTCGAGTGTGTCAGTGTCCCGGGGTCGAGTGTGTCAGTGTCTCGGGGTCGAGTGTGTCAGTGTCCCGGGGTTGAGTGTGTCAGTGTCTCGGGGTCGAGTGTGTCAGTGTCCCGGCGTTGAGTGTGTCAGTGTCTCGGGGTCGAGTGTGTCAGTGTCTCGGGGTCGAGTGTGTCAGTGTCCCGGGGTCGAGTGTGTCAGTGTCTCGGGGTCGAGTGTGTCAGTGTCCCGGGGTTGAGTGTGTCAGTGTCTCAGGGTCGAGTGTGTCAGTGTCCCGGGGTTGAGTGTGTCAGTGTCTCGGGGTCGAGTGTGTCAGTGTCCCGGGGTCGAGTGTGTCAGTGTCTCGGGGTCGAGTGTGTCAGTGTCCCGGGGTCGAGTGTGTCAGTGTCTCGGGGTCGAGTGTGTCAGTGTCTCGGGGTTGAGTGTGTCAGTGTCTCGGGGTCGAGTGTGTCAGTGTCCTGGGGTTGAGTGTGTCAGTGTCCCGGTTATATCTGCGTGTGTGATTTGTCATTCAACTGGTGAACTCAGGAAGGGCTGTCCTGGTAGTTTCACAATTAAACTCATATGAAACAGTTAATACTTCGAACACTTGCTCTAATCAGTAACCTTGGTTTCTCTGTTTCTTCCTCCTCCATTTCATGCCTTCCTGCTGCTCTGGTCTCCCGGGCTCATTCTCTGGCTGCTTTACCCCTTTCCTTGCATGGGTTTATTATTTATCTCCTTCACAAACATTACTCTTGTTTAATTTATCCCTCAGACCCTTTTGACCCTTCCGAAGTTTATTTATTTGATCTTTTCAATAATCCATACACTCCAGTACCAGACCCCAGTCCCATGATGCCCCCGGTCGGAGTCCAGGCGACTGTGCTAACCCACGACACCATCCGGGTCACCTGGGCCGACAGCTCGCTGCCCAAGAACCAGAAGATCACCGACGCGCGATTCTACACAGTGCGCTGGAAAACCAACTACCCCGCCAACACCAAATACAAGGTGAGCAGCAACTACCCCGCCGACACCAAGTACAGGCTGAACCCTGTGTTGGCCATCCTGGGTCCTCTCTATATGTACACGGAACTGTGTATCGTTCTGCATCAACACTAAACACTGACAGGTTACAGGGGGTTAATTCCCTGTGTACGGGGAGGGGGGTGGGTTAATTCCCTGTGTACGGGGAGGGGGGGATTAATTCCCTGTGTACGGGGGGATGGGGGGGTTAATTCCCTGTGTACGGGGAGGGGCGGGGGGTTAATTCCCTGTGTACGGGGAGGGGGGGGTTAATTCCCTGTGTACGGGGAGGGGGGGGGTGTTAATTCCCTGTGTACGGGGAGGGGGGGGGTGTTAATTCCCTGTGTACGGGGAGGGGGGGTTGCTCTGTTTAGGGTGCCTTGGTGGATGATGGGTGACTGTTAACTGCGTGTGCTGTCTGGGGACGCTGACCCTGTAAATTCCCTCCCTTTCAGACTGCAGACACCACCACACTGAGTTATATCGTCTCCGGATTGAAACCAAACACACTCTACGAATTTTCCGTGAAGGTGACAAAGGGTCGGAGGTCAAGTACCTGGAGCATGACAGCGCACGGAACTACGTTTGAAACGGGTACGACTCTGGATCAAAAGCAAAAAAAAACTAATGAAAACTCCAAATTCTTTGTTCCTTTCGCCAGCGGGCCGTGGGGCAGTTTGTGAATGCCCTCCCATGGCTCGGTGTGTAAGGACAGTGCGGTGCTGCTACAGAGCATGGCAGGTCCATGTTCAGTCCTGGCTGTGCTGAGTCACCTGCTAGGCACCCCTAGGTTAATCGGCGAGGGTTCCTGGTCCTGATTGGTATCTAGTGATCCTTGCTGGAAAGTGTGGAGGTGAGGCCTCACAGTCGAATACCCTGCAGAGACTCTCTCTCCAGGCTCACAGCTGAAGAACGACTCCGGAGGACACCGAATAAAAGATGCAGTGTCACTGATTGTGATGTCAGATTAGCGCTGTGTCCAGGGAGGAGTGACCACACATTGAATTCTGCCATCAATCTAACTAATCCACTAAATCTAAATTAATTCTGGGGATGTGGGCCTCACTGGCATGGACGGCATTTATTGCCCAGCGCTGGTTGCAACTGAGTGGCTTGTTAGGTGACTTCAGAGGGCTGTTGGTGTGAGACTGGAGTCACATGGAGGCCGGACCAGATAAGGACGGCACATTTCCATTCGTGAGCCAGTTGCCAATCCGACAGATTCATGGTCACTTTTATCAGCTTCTTATTTCCAGATTTTTTAAGTTTGCCATGATGGGATTTGAACCCTGGGTTATTAATCCAGTAACATAACCTCTCACATACTAACTTTAATTTCTCTGGCTTTCTCTCAGTGCCAACCTCTCCGCCCAAGGATCTAACGGTGGTGAGCAAGGAAGGGAAGCCCAGGACCATCATTGTGAACTGGCAGCCGCCATCGGAGGCCAACGGGAAGATAACAGGTAGGGGGGGGGTCACCCACACCCTCGACCCTGGGTCACTCACACCCTCGACCCTGGGTCGCCCACACCCTCGACCCTGGGTCACTCACACCCTCGACCCTGGGTCACTCACACCCTCGACCCTGGGTCACTCACACCCTCGACCCTGGGTCACCCACACCCTCGACCCTGGGTCTCCCACACCCTCGACCCTGGGTCACTCACACCCTCGACCCTGGGTCACCCACACCCTCGACCCTGGGTCACTCACACCCTCGACCCTGGGTCGCCCACACCCTCGACCCTGGGTCACTCACACCCTCGACCCTGGGTCACTCACCCTCGACCCTGGGTCACCCACACCCTCGATCACACCCTCGACCCTGGGTCACCCACACCCTCGACCCTGGGTCACTCACACCCTCGACCCTGGGTCACCCACACCCTCGACCCTGGGTCACTCACCCTCGACCCTGGGTCACTCACACCCTCGACCCTGGGTCACTCACACCCTCGACCCTGGGTCACTCACCCTCGACCCTGGGTCACTCACACCCTCGACCCTGGGTCACTCACACCCTCGACCCTGGGTCACTCACCCTCGACCCTGGGTCACTCACCCTCGACCCTGGGTCACTCACACCCTCGACCCTGGGTCACTCACCCTCGACCCTGGGTCACCCACACCCTCGACCCTGGGTCACTCACACCCTCGACCCTGGGTCACCCACACCCTCGACCCTGGGTCACTCACACCCTCGACCCTGGGTCACCCACACCCTCGACCCTGGGTCACCCACACCCTCGACCCTGGGTCACTCACACCCTCGACCCTGGGTCACCCACACCCTCGACCCTGGGTCACCCACACCCTCGACCCTGGGTCACTCACACCCTCGACCCTGGGTCACCCACACCCTCGACCCTGGGTCACTCACACCCTCGACCCTGGGTCACCCACACCCTCGACCCTGGGTCACTCACACCCTTGACCCTGGGTCACCCACACCCTCGACCCTGGGTCACCCACACCCTCGACCCTGGGTCACCCACACCCTCGACCCTGGGTCACTCACACCCTTGACCCTGGGTCACTCACACCCTCGACCCTGGGTCACCCACACCCTTGACCCTGGGTCACTCACACCCTTGACCCTGGGTCACCCACACCTTCGCCCTGGGTCACTCACACCCTTGACCCTGGGTCACCCACACCCTCGACCCTGGGTCACCCACACCCTTGACCCTGGGTCACTCACACCATCGACCCTGGGTCACCCACACCCTCGACCCTGGGTCACTCACACCCTCGATCCTGGGTCACCCACACCCTCGACCCTGGGTCACCCACACCCTCGACCCTGGGTCACCCACACCCTCGACCCTGGGTCACTCACACCCTTGACCCAGGGTCACCCACACCTTCGACCCTGGGTCACCCACACCCTCGACCCTGGGTCACCCACACCCTCGACCCTGGGTCACTCACACCCTCGACCCTGGGTCACCCACACCCTCGACCCTGGGTCACCCACACCCTCGACCCTGGGTCACTCACACCCACGACCCTGGGTCACCCACACCCTCGACCCTGGGTCACTCACACCCTTGACCCTGGGTCACCCACACCCTTGACCCTGGGTCACCCACACCCTTGACCCTGGGTCACTCACACCCTCGACCCTGGGTCACCCACACCCTTGACCCTGGGTCACTCACACCCTTGACCCTGGGTCACTCACACCCTCGACCCTGGGTCACTCACACCCTCGACCCTGGGTCACTCACACCCTTGACCCTGGGTCACTCACACCCTCGACCCTGGGTCACTCACACCCTCGACCCTGGGTCACCCACACCCTCGACCCTGGGTCACTCACACCCTTGACCCTGGGTCACTCACACCCTCGACCCTGGGTCACCCACACCCTCGACCCTGGGTCACTCACACCCTCGATCCTGGGTCACCCACACCCTCGACCCTGGGTCACTCACACCTTCGACCCTGGGTCACTCACACCCTCGACCCTGGGTCACCCACACCCTCGACCCTGGGTCACCCACACCCTCGACCCTGGGTCACCCACACCCTCGACCCTGGGTCACTCACACCCTCGACCCTGGGTCACCCACACCCTCGATCCTGGGTCACCCACACCCTCGACCCTGGGTCACCCACACCCTCGACCCTGGGTCACTCACACCCTCGACCCTGGGTCACTCACACCCTCGACCCTGGGTCACCCACACCCTCGACCCTGGGTCACCCACACCCTCGATCCTGGGTCACCCACACCCTCGACCCTGGGTCACCCACACCCTCGACCCTGGGTCACCCACACCTTCGATCACACCCTCGACCTGGGTCACTCACACCCTTGACCCTGGGTCACCCACACCCCTGACCCTGGGTCACCCACACCCTTGACCCTGGGGGCAGGGTCACCACGGGGAGGGGCTATGGGAGGGCAACGTCCAGCAGATAGCGGGTCTGATGGCAAAAATACTTGCCCGAAGGGACCTTTGAAAAAGGCAGGTTGAGATGGGGTTTCATTAGGAGCTGTGACCGGTGGGAGTTTGTTTGTATGCCGGGTCAGGCAGATTGGGACCTCAGCCCCCCCACCCCCCACTGCACTTCTGATACCCCTGGCCTATAATGTACAGGAGGCTATGTACTGGAGAGTTCAGGGAGATTTGTAGGGCTGGAGGAGGGGCGAAGCCATGAAAAGGTTTAAATACAAAGAATGAGAATTTTAAATTTTATGATCTTATTGAGCCGGGAGCCAAAGTAGGTCAGCGAGCACGGGAGTGATGGGTGAACGGGACTTGGTGCGAGTTAGGATACAGGCAGCAGAGTTTTGGATAAACTGAAGTTTACAGGGCGTGAGGAATGAGCTACCTCAGAGAGAACATTGGAATAGTTGAGTCTAGAGGTAACAAAGGCTAGGGATGAGGGCTTCAGCAGCAGATGAGCTGAGGCAAGGGCAGAGGTGGATGATGTTCAGGAGGGGGAAGGAGGAGGTGGAGAGGATGTGGGGCTGGATGTGCAGAGTCCTGTGGAACTGCAAACAGTCGGCTTCAGCCTGAAACAGTGTCCTGGGAGTGGGATGGAGTCGGTGGTGAAGGAATAGTTTGTAGCGGGGACAATAGCTCGAGGAAATAGCAGCTCCACGACTGGTTCAATCTCACACTTACAAGTTTATTGACTGCTTGCTAAGGGAACAAGGTCAAATATATTAAACGTGGAGTATGAGGTTACAGTGGAGTGAAGGAGCTTGTTGTTCAATTTACCCATCAGTGTTATGGACTATCCCCTGGGTGTATAAGGGGCCAGTTTGTTCACAGAGAGAATGAATTTTATTTCATGTTTCTGTGTGTTCTTCCCCGTCCTCTCTGGATGCAGGGTACATCATATATTACAGCACAGACATCAATGCTGAAATCCATGACTGGGTGATAGAGCCAGTGGTTGGAGACAGACTGACCCACCAGATCCAAGATCTCACGCTCGACACCACTTACTACTTCAAAATCCAGGCCCGGAATTCCAAAGGCATGGGGCCTTTGTCCGAGTTCGTGCAGTTCCGCACACCCAAAGGTAGGGGATGGCTCCGAGCTTTAAGATCGGGAGTGACGTTCCACAGTAATCCCATAGTGAGGAAGAGACTGCATTCTCCATAGAGATAGAAAGTGATTCAGTAACTTCAAGGAGAAACGATTTCTGTAAAATTATGTGGAGTTTTAGGTTTTCTGTCACTCTGATTCCTGCCGCGCCCTGCACCCTGCACTGCTCAGACAAGGTGGGATATTATTCCTGCCTCTGTACTGACTGAACGGCCACTCCTCCTCACCGTGATTAGAATTGGAACAGAAGTGTGGGAAGTGCCGCATGTTTGTGGCCAGTGCCCAGTGTGACCAGTGCCCAGTGCGGCCATGTCTCCAGCGCATCCAATGCCCAGTGTGACCCAGTGCCCATTGTGGTCATGTCTCCAGTGTGGCCAGTGCCCAGTGCGGCCGTGTCTCCAGTGTGGCCAGTGCCCAGTGTGGCCATGTCCCCAGTGTGGCCAGTGCTCAGTGTGGCCATGTCCCCAGTGTGGCCAGTGCCCAGTGTGGCTAGTGCCTAGTGTGGCCAGTGCCCAGTGCGGCTGTGTCTCCAGTGCGGCCATGTCTCCATTGTGGCCAGTGCCCAGTGTGACCAGTGCCCAGTGTGGCCATGTCCCCAGTGTGGCCATGTCCCCAGTGTGGCCAGTGCCCAGTGTGACCAGTGCCCAATGTGGCCATGTCCCCAGTGTGGCCAGTGCCCATTGTGGCTGTGTCTCCAGTGTGGCCATGTCTCCAGTGTGGCCCAGTGCCCAGTGTGGCCATGTCTCCAGTGCATCCAATGCCCAGTGTGACCCAGTGCCCATTGTGGTCATGTCTCCAGTTGCGCCATGTCCCCAGTGTGGCCAGTGCCCAGTGTGGCAAGTCCCCAGTGCAGCGAGTGCCCAGTGCGGCCATGTCTCCAGTGTGGCCATGTCCCCAGTGCGACCAGTGTCCAGTGCGGCCATGTCCCCAGTGCGACCGGTCCCCAGTGTGGTCAGTGCCCAGTGTGACCAGTCCCCAGTGTGGCCAGTGCCCAGTGTGGCAAGTCCCCAGTGCGACCAGTGCCCAGTGCGGTAAGTCCCCAGTGCGACCAGTGCCCAGTGCGGCCATGTCCCCAGTGCGACCAGTGCCCACTGTGACCAGTCCCCAGTGTGGCCAGTGCCCAGTGTGGCAAGTCCCCAGTGCGACCAGTGCCCAGTGTGGTAAGTCCCCAGTGCGACCAGTGTCCAGTGATGCACATTTAACACTGGAGGAGGTGCCAGGCAGAGGCAGGGAGAGTTTGTGTCAGTGCTACCACCTGAACTGTGCTTGTGTTAAGGGTACAACGTGTGGTAAAGGGGCTGGAGAGTAAATGGGAAATGCAAATTAAACCAGGTGGGGAGAAATAATTTGTCAAAAGCACAAATCGTTATCAGTGAAGTATTTTTTTTCTAAACCGTGTCGACTATTAAAGGTGTTTCATTATCAGGACTTTGTGTATCAGAAATGGTGTGGGACTGGAGAACCATTGTGTGTATTTATGTAAAAAGGCTTTTAAATTAAGATCCCACCTTTAAAATGGGACAATGCAATCTGTGCCTTTATTATGTGACCACAGGAATTCAGTCACTTGGAGTTGGCTTGTTGCGGAAGGTTGGGGGTGGTGAGGGCCTCGCAATGTTTAATACTTGTCTCCATCAAATTTCTGTGTGAGCTTTGCTGTGACTAAACTTCAGTGTATTGTGGTGGGTGAGAGGGTGAGTGGGCACCACTGCTCTGTCCTTCATGTGCACGGGGAGGAGATGAACGAGAGGGTTTGTGATCATCACTCTGTGTGTGTTTTGTCATTTTGAAATGGAGATGAGCTGAGCACGTGCCCGAAGTCCCTCTGTCTTACCGAATGACTGTCCGTGTGTTTTGCTGCTTTGACATGTTTGTGAGTGGTTCCATTTTTGATTAATCTCATCTTTCTCTTGTTGGATTGAACTGCTTTTGATGTTCTCTCTTGTATCCCTGATCTGTTAGCTGAGTCATCAGACAAAATGGTTAATGACCAAGGTAACGGCACTCAGCCTTGTTCATTCTGGTTCATCCCTGTGCTTGTTGGTAGTTTATCACTCGCTCATCCTGTGCTGTTCCCTGCCATTTAACCCTTTGATCTCTTTGGGCCTTCAGTTAGTGTCAGTTTTGCGGAGTCAGCCTGTGGTTAATTGCCCACAGCATCATGTCTCTCTCTCTCTGCAGCGACACGCCACTTCCCGAGTACAGCTGGTCCAACACAGAGAGCCGGCCAAAGTCAAAGCCCTTCCCCGGGGGAGGGAGAAAACTCAGAGGACGAATAAATCAACACAATTCCTAGAAAAAACAAAATGGAATGAGGAGAGCAAACAAACATAGACTAGTATCACATTCATAGATCTGTTTTTTATGGGAGGGTGCTGGGGAATATTTACTTTACGCTTTGCGGGTGAAGTGTCTTCATACTCACTTCAGTGCGACCACACCTCGCAGTTTAACAAGGGCTGTACATCTGGATTGAATAAATGTCAGTATATCTAGATTATTCAAAATGTGTTGTCTACATTTTTTGAAGGCATATTCTTTGCAAATTCCTGCCCTTTGAAGGTGTGGCTCCTGGCTGGGTTACAAGTCCATGGACACCAGATCCCCTCTGATCCCAAGTGGCAAACTGTGGACCCAGCCGATCAACATCTACCAAAGTGGGCCTCACCACCAAGCTAACCCTGTGCTCACCCGATGTCCACAGAGCCTGCCTCTGCAGTGGCTCACTGGCCAGAGGACAGCTGAACCAGCGATTGGAATTGGCACCATTCTGGCTCAGTCACACCCCAGTGAGTCATTGGACAGTTGACGTAGCAAAGTCATGGTTACACAGCTGCCACCAGCCACATAGGTCGGAGATGAAGAGAGTCCCAGCTCTTGCCCACACCGCAAGGAAGCTGGACTGTTCTATACACCCCAGCTGCCGAGTCAAGAGGGGCTCTGCTCTGACAGAAGGCTTAAAGCACATTACACACACTCACCTGCACTGGCATCTAGCACCTGCTCGCCTGCACTCAACCCTGAGCACATCTGAATAAAGGAGCTGATGAAGTAGAGAGATGTGTGCACCCTAAGCACAGAGGATAATTACACCGGCTCTGGTGTGGGGCAGGATTGTAGAATGAGAGTGGTGCAGTATCCAGACTGCGATTGTTTCTGAATGGAACCCACGCCTCTTCCACCAGCTACACTGGATTCAGTTGCAGCTGATGCATTCTCTTGTGTTGCCGAGGACTATACCTGTCGGGAGAAGTGACCTAGTGTCACACTTCTTGTAAATTAATTCTCGGAATGTCAAGTGACAGTGGTTAGACTCTCGCTTGTTGGAAATGGTCATTGCCTGGCACTTGTGTGGTGCGAATGTTAATTGCAAGTCAGGACTATTGTCCAGGTCTTGCTGCTTGTGGGCACGGACTGCTTCATTATCTGAGGAATTGCGAATGGAACTGAACACTGCAATCATCAGCGAATATCCCCACTTCTGACCTCATTGATGAAGCAGCTGAAGATGGCTGGGCCTAGGACACTGCCCTGAGGAACTCCTGCAGCGATGTCCTGGGGCTGAGATGATTAATCTCCAATAACTACAATCATTTTCCTTTGTGCTCGGGATGACTCCAGCCAGTGGAGAGTTTTCCCCTGATCCCCATTGACTAGGCCTCCTTGGTGCCACACTCGGTCAAATGCTGCCTTGTCAAGGGCAGACACTCGCCTCAGCTCTTTTGTCCATGTTTGGATCAAAGCTGTAATGTGGTCTGGAATCGAGTGGACCTGGTGGATCGAAACTGAGCAGTCGATTGGTGAGTAAGTGCTGCGTGATATTCTGTCGCCAGCTCCTTCCATCACTTTTCTGATGATAATGAGTAGACTGGTTGAGCAATAGTCGCGGATCAATCCTTTCTACATTTTGTGTCCTGCTTGGAGACCGAGGTTGGGGCACGGGGCGGGGGGCGCACCCAGTGTTACAGCGCAGGGGCACCCAGTGTTACAGCGCGGGAGCACCCAGTGTTACAGCGCAGGGGCACCCAGTGTTACAGCGTGGGAGCACCCAGTGTTACAGCGCGGGAGCACCCAGTGTTACAGCGCGGGAGCACCCAGTGTTACAGCACAGGGGCACCCAGTGTTACAGCGTGGGAGCACCCAGTGTTACAGCGCAGGGGCACCCAGTGTTACAGCGCGGGAGCACCCAGTGTTACAGCGCGGGAGCACCCAGTGTTACAGCGCGGGAGCACCCAGTGGTACAGCGCAGGGGCTCCCAGTGTTACAGCGCGGGAGCACCCAGTGTTACAGCGCAGGGGCACCCAGTGTTACAGCGCGGGAGCACCCAGTGTTACAGCGCAGGGGCACCCAGTGTTACAGCGCGGGAGCACCCAGTGTTACAGCGCAGGGGCACCCAGTGTTACAGCGCGGGAGCACCCAGTGTTACAGCGCGGGAGCACCCAGTGTTACAGCGCGGGAGCACCCAGTGTTACAGCGCGGGAGCACCCAGTGTTACAGCGCGGGGGCACCCAGTGTTACAGCGCGGGAGCACCCAGTGTTACAGCGCGGGAGCACCCAGTGTTACAGCGCGGGAGCACCCAGTGTTACAGCGCGGGAGCACCCAGTGTTACAGCGCGGGAGCACCCTGTGTTACAGCGCGGGAGCACCCAGTGTTACAGCGCGGGAGCACCCAGTGTTACAGCGCGGGAGCACCCAGTGTTACAGCGCGGGAGCACCCAGTGTTACAGCGCGGGAGCACCCAGTGTTACAGCGCGGGAGCACCCTGTGTTACAGCGCGGGAGCACCCAGTGTTACAGCGCGGGAGCACCCAGTGTTACAGCGCGGGAGCACCCAGTGTGACAGCTTGTAGATTTCACACCCAACGCCTTGTGGTAGATTCAAAGCTTTGTGCAGCTATGATCACCATTAGCCACAGCTTGGACTGCAACTCATGTTAAATGCTCAATTGCAGTTTGTAGCCAGCAGAAAGGAGTTGCACTGACATGGTCCCAGACACCGAGCACATTTGCTGGCGCCCTTGTGATCAGTCGCTGAGCACGTCTGGTGAGCTGACCTGAGCTTGAAGAAGCCGCTTGTGTTTCCAAATGAAAGAGAAGAAAACTCGAGAGAACGAATTTTGTTCAGATGCCACTCCGGGAACAGCACCCCCTCTGCTGGATTTGTTATCGAAGATCTGTTTTGGGGATGTGTGGCTTGGATCCTCCTGAGTACTGTGTCACTCAGCCGTCTTGTGTCCGCCCTGCAGTCTTCAACAAGACCAAAACCACAAAAAATACACAGCACTGACCCACGAGTCTTACTGGGCCCCAGGGCCGTACACACCAATCACCCTGGGCCACTTTATACATTGCGAGCCGACAGTGACTGGCAATGGACTGTTCCACCCTGGCATCCCAATCTCGGCAGATCGCTACAGGAAAACACACTCTTCAGCTGGAGTCACAGGCGAAAGGAATCCTGGCTGGTTCCCCCTCTCTTCCCCCAGCCTGGCTCAATGGAACTGAGGCCAATTATAATCTACCCTGCCCCCCCCAGCTACCACAGCTGCGATCAACAAATGCAGCTCAGACCAGGTACAGCTTGTGGTCTGGGCAGTGGGGTATCCGGGGACCTTTCTGAAGAAATTGTTTTTGATTGGCTTGGACTGTACCATCAGCAACAAACCTGCGTCACTATATAAAAAATGAAAACAACAGCTGAAGAAATGGAGGGTGTTCAGTGTTTGTGCTGCAACATCACATGGTGCTATTCCAAGGACTGAATTCAACACATGGAGGAGGCATTGTCCTCATCAGTAATAACAGATTGTTCTTTAAGTAAACCTGATGGTGCATTTATATCACAGGAGTCTGGGATGTTGGTTGGTACGGTGATGGAGGGGTCTGGGATGTTGGTTGGTATGGTGATGGAGGAGTCTGGGATGTTGGTTGGTACGGTGATGGAGGGGTCTGGGATGTTGGTTGGTATGGTGATGGAGGAGTCTGGGATGTTGGTTGGTACGGTGATGGAGGGGTCTGGGATGTTGGTTGGTACAGTGATGGAGGAGTCTGGGATGTTGGTTGGTACGGTGACGGAGGGGCCTGGGATGTTGGTTGGTCTGGTGACTGAGGGTTCTGGGATGTTGGTTGGTATCGTATGATTGTGTGAGTACGACTGTGACAAGCTGTTGCAAGGAACAATCTGTGAGACAGGTTTTGAGGATGTTAATGAGGAGAACTTTGCAGTCGGCTGGGATGAGGTTTACCTCTTATCCTGACATGGTCCCTGGACCAAAAGGTTGTTTGTTTTTTCTTTGCTTCTTATTGAACCGCGTAGAAAGGACATCGCATATCGAGCAGGTCCCGTGGGACTGGAGTCACGAGTAGGCCAGACCAGCTCTCTGAAGGGTATTCAGCACCCAGTTGAGTTTAGCAGCAATCTATAAGCTGTAATGCTAGCCCACAAATGACCAGATTTATTGACTGGAACTTGCAGGATGTTAACTGACGACCCCTGGCTCGCTAGTCTAGTACCGGAATCACCAGCTGCTGTGCCTAGGTTTGCATCATATCCCCAAGTTTAGTGATATCTTTATAAAGTTCAAATCTAAAGCACTGCTGTTGTGGGGCTGCAGGAATGGGTGGCTCATCTCCCAAAGCTGCAGCCAATCCCGCAGCAGGCGGCCTGGCAACGAGCACTGGTTTGGTCCCTGCTGACAGACACAGGGCGATGCTCACCTTGCAGAACCCCCCCGTCCCCGTCCCCCCGCCATTCCCTGGGGCCTGGGGTTATTGCTGTGATCACTGTGCTCCAAACACATCTCGGGACAATTCACCTGCAATACTCTCAGTCCAGTGGGTTACAGATACTGACCTCGGCTTTGGGTCAGGAAACCATTGAGCCGACCATTAGTCACAGATACCCAGGCAGTGTCCAGCACAAACCGCTGGCCAGCCACAGCCGTTGCTATAGCGACACTGTTCCAACCACATGCGCTGATTTTAGTGGAAAACATCATAAACACAAACCCAGTAAATGTACTTCCTGTGTGTGTTTAATTAGCAAAACCCTGGCATCGTTCAACGTGAAGCTTTGCCATCCTTTCTCTTAGCAAAGTGTGGAATTCTGACACCCGCCCCACTCTCCATCCAGGCCCCGCCCCCCATCCAGGCCCCTCCCCATCCAGGCCCCTCCCCCCATCCAGGCCCCTCCCCCCATCCAGGCCCCTCCCCCCATCCAGGCCCCTCCCCCCCCATCCAGACCCCTCCCCCCCATCCAGGCCCCTCCCCCCATCCAGGCCCCTCCCCCCATCCAGGCCCCTCCCCCCCATCCCCTCACCCCCCATCCAGACCCCTCCCCCCCCATCCAGACCCCCCCTGTGGATGCTGGTGTTTCCATGGTGATGACGTCTGCGTTTTGACCCCGTGTAACCATTTCAACAGCCAATGAGAGTGACCAGTCCCACACACTGGTTTTCATCACCATTTGACCAACAAACGCACAAAAGGTGCAAATGAGTACTGAGATCACATGACTGATATCTGTGTTACTCTTTGCTTATTTACTAATGACCAATCCAACTAACGGCACGTGTATTGGACAGCACTGCGTAACCCGTTCTCCGTAACGCCTCCTCCCCAGACACGCGAGCCAGGGCTGTCAGTAGTTACATTGGTCTCCAGGGTTAACCCGGGACAATTCCCAGGGTGAATGCAGTGGGTTAATCAGAGGGTTAATGTGCACTTTCCATTCCAGCATCTTCACTGTGTCCTTGCTGAAAGTGTTCCCATTGCCCATCACGCTCTGTGTCTGTGTTGTAGGGGTTGAGTAGATACTAGTCCGTGTACGATGTCGATGTTGGGTTTCTGGATGTGCGAATCTAACAGCTGGATGTTGATAACGATCTGTGTCTCTGCAGCAACGGGATCATCCGGGAAAGCCGGGAAACACACCCCAGTAATGGACTCGGGATCAGACACCAGGCACTCGATCAGCGGTAAATTCTTCCAGTACTGGTGTAACTCTCAGTGTGTCTTTAACAAAGGTTCAGGAGGGGCGTAAATATCAATTGTACCCAGGGCCCCTCCCCCCACCACCCAGGGCCCCTCCCCCACCACCCAGGGCCCCTCCCCCCACTACCCAGGGCCCCTCCCCCCACCACCCAGGGCCCCTCCCCCACCACCCAGGGCCCCTCCCCCACCACCCAGGGCCCCTCCCCCACCACCCAGGGCCCCTCCCCCCACCACCCAGGGCCCCTCCCCCACCACCCAGGGCCCCTTCCCCCACCACCCAGGGCCCCTCCCCCACCACCCAGGGCCCCTTCCCCCACCACCAAGGGCCCCTCCCCCCACCACCCAGGGCCCCTCCCCCACCACCCAGGGCCCCTTCCCCCACCACCCAGGGCCCCTCCCCCCACCACCCAAGTCCCCCCCCCATCAGCCAGGGCCCCCCACACAATCCACGGCCTCTCTCCCACCACCCAGGGCCCCTCCCCCACCATCCAGGGCTCCTCCCCCTCACACAGTAAGTGGCCCACCCCACCACAATCTCTTTACACAGAATTGCCTGATTCACAGCACTCTTTCCCCCCTCCCCAGCCACACACAGACAATACCAGAAGTACTTGCTTCAGAAAAAAACATTCCGGCTCCTTTCCGTTGGCCCTGACTGATTGAAAGTCGGGTCCTTTGGGAACTCGGGGCCCCGAGCCTGGGCACCGAGCCTGAGCCTGGGCACCGAGCCTGAGCCTGGGCCACGAGCCTGAGCCTGGGCCCCGAGCCTGAACCTGGGCCCCGAGCCTGAGCACCGAGCCTGGGCCCCGAGCCTGAGCCTGGGCCCCGAGCCTGAGCCTAGGCCCCGAGCCTGAGCCTGGGCCCCGAGCCTGAGCACTGAGCCTGGGCCCCGAGCTTGGGCACCGAGCCTGAGCCTGGGCCACGAGCCTGAGCCTGGGCCCCGAGCCTGAACCTGGGCCCCGAGCCTGAGCACCGAGCCTGAGCCTGGGTCCCGAGCCTGAGCCTGGGCCCCGAGCCTGAGCCTGGGCACCGAGCCTGAGCCTGGGCCCTGAGCCTGAGCCTGGGCACCGAGCCTGAGCCTGGGCCCTGAGCCTGGGCCCCGAGCCTGTGCCCCGAGCCTGGGCCTTGAGCCTAGGCCTGGGCCCTGAGTCTGGCCATGACCTTACACCCGGTGGCTTGTGTCTTTTTATTGTCTGTTCTTTAGCGAGCTCCAATTTATGTTTTTTGCTGACAGGTCACAATAGTCCACATGGCAGCCCCACCTCGAGCTTGGACAGCAACACGATAATGATCATCATCATCTCTGTGGGAGTTTTCACAATCATCATGGTGGTGATCCTCGCTTTAATCTGCACGCGAAGGACCAACTATCAGCAGAAAAAGTGAGGAGAGAATTGCTTGAAACACCTAGTGATGTGGGGTGGATACTGAGGTTCCGCTCTCGGAGCTGGGGTTCAGGTCTAACCCAAATTGAAAGCTGTGCCTGTGTGTTGACTGTAAGGGCCCAATATCAGATATTTAATGGACATGATCACAGCCTAAAACTGCCCTCAATGGGAGTCACAGCCTATCACCAGGAGCTTCAGTCAATTCAGACTTTATACCTTCAGGAATGAGAGAGGTGACGTGATGGAAGTATTGCAGATTATGAAGGGGTTTATAGGGTCGATGTAGAGAAGATGCTCCCATTTCCAAGTGAGACCAGAACCAGCGGCCATCAATATAACACAGTCACTAATAAAACCAGTAGAGAATTCAGGAGAAAGTTCTTTACCCAGAGAGTGGTGAGAATGTGGAACTCACTACCACAGGGAGGGGTTGAGGCGAATAATATAGTTACATTTAAGGGGAAGTGAGACAAACACATGAGGGAGAAAGGAGTAGAAGGATATGTTGATGGGGTTGAAGAGGATGGGAGGGGGCTGGTGTGGAGCATAAACCCCGGCACGGAGCGATGGGGCCCAGTGGCCTGTTCCTGTGCTATAAATACAAGCTCACTAATTTGGTGGGGGAAACAAAAATGTCACACTGTGCACTTTCCTGAGGCTAAAGCAGATAGTTGGGACAGTGTAGAGGGAGCTTTACTCTGTATCTAACCCCGTGCTGTACCTGCCCTGGGAGTGTTTGATGGGACAGTGTAGAGGGAGCTTTACTCTGTATCTAACCCCCTGTACCTGCCCTGGGACTGTTTGATGGGACAGTGTAGAGGGAGCTTTACTCTGTATCTAACCCATGCTGTACCTGCCTGGGAGTATTTGATGGGACAGTGTAGAGGGAGCTTTACTCTGTATCTAACCCCCTGTACCTGCCCTGGGACTGTTTGATGGGACAGTGTAGAGGGAGCTTTACTCTGTATCTAA
Source organism: Pristiophorus japonicus (assembly GCF_044704955.1). NCBI lineage: Eukaryota > Metazoa > Chordata > Chondrichthyes > Pristiophoridae > Pristiophorus > Pristiophorus japonicus. Next base: position 63,185,519 of record NC_091997.1, read on the forward strand.
CCCCCTGTACCTGCCCTGGGAGTGTTTGATGGGACAGTGTAGAGGGAGCTTTACTCTGTATCTAACCCCGTGCTGTACCTGCCCTGGGAGTATTTGATGGGACAGTGTAAAGGGAGCTTTACTCTGTATCTAACCCCGTGCTGTACCTGCCCTGGGAGTGTGTGATGGGACAGTGTAGAGGGAGCTTTACTCTGTATCTAACCCCGTGCTGTACCTGCCCTGGGAGTGTTTGATGGGACAGTGTAGAGGGAGCTTTACTCTGTATCTAACCCCCTGTACCTGCCCTGGGACTGTTTGATGGGACAGTGTAGAGGGAGCTTTACTCTGTATCTAACCCCCTGTACCTGCCCTGGGAGTGTTTGATGGGACAGTGTAAAGGGAGCTTTACTCTGTATCTAACCCCGTGCTGTACCTGCCCTGGGAGTGTTTGCTGCTCACACTGGGGTGCCTGAAATGGAATATGTTTTACTCACCAGTGCTGACATCCCTTTGTTTTGATGAGAATAAAGTTCACTAAAGAAAGTTACATGTACAAAATCCTCAGCCTCCCTCCCTCCCTCCCTCCCCCCAATGCCACTCCCGTTTGATGTTTTTCCTTCCAGGAAGCGTGCGGCCTGTAAATCAGCCAACGGATCCCACAAGTACAAAGGGAATTCAAAGGACGTAAAGCCTCCTGACCTGTGGATTCACCACGAGCGCCTGGAGCTGAAACCAATCGACAAGTCGCCGGATCCAAACCCAGTCATGACCGACACACCCATTCCCCGCAATTCCCAGGACATTACTCCCGTGGAAAACTCCATGGACAAGGAACACCAGCGGAGAAATTCCTATCTAGGTGAGTTCAAAGCTTCACCTGAAGCGAGTGAAATGAGTGGGCTGCCGCCGGGCTTTGGACCCTGCGCTCGGGGGATCTGTGCTGATTATATCCACACTCATTCACTCAGAGTCAGACAGACAGAAACAAGGTCAGTAATTCAAACCTTGTAACATTATCCAGAATCTATGAGGCTCTGTACAAATAAACAAAACGACAGGTGAGTAAATATCACAGGCGCTCCCACACTCACCCGACCCTTTAGACAGTCTATCTTCCCGCCCCTTCCCCCAGCCGCCAGTCACGCTAACAATGATCACCAATCGCAGGAAAAACTGGGAAATGGTTCCCAATCCCTAAGGCACTTAAACTCCAGGAGAAATAATACAGAAAATGCTGGAAACACTCAGAAGGTCAGGCAGCATCTGTGGAGAGAGAAACAGAGTTAATATTTCAGGTCGGTGACCTTTCCTCAGAACTGATGAAACTCCAGGCGGCCTCAGTTACTCCATGACACATCGGACTAACTCCCCTCCTTCAATTTGTCCCAGTTTCTTTGGGGACAGAAGCAGAAACGACCATCTCCACCTCTCAGAAGGAGGGAACTGTACAGTTCAATGACCTTTCACCCCTGGCTTTGGGTATAAAACAATAAACGGTGGAGATATGCCAGAGGTCCATCAGTTGTGACCTTGCTTCTGTTGGTGCAATACAGAAGACTACTCCACCCCCCGTTTCACTTCTGATGGTCTGCCTTTGCTCTTTCAGAAACTGATCGATGGACCTTCGCGCAATAGCAATCTATGTTTGTATTTGATTCCCAGAATTGAGTTTTTCCTTTTTTATCTTGTCTGTGAGGTGAAAGGCTGTTCCATTTGATGGGCAGGAGACAGCAGTTTGTCCAAACAGACCCACTGCCCAAGGCACCAGTGCCCAGCTTCTCTCCCTGAACCTCTCCGCCATGCTCCCTCTCTCCCCCTTCAAACCAAGCCATCAACCAACTCCTAATAACTTCTCTCCCACTTCCTGCTCACCATCCTGTAACCACTTGGCAAGTTTGTATACGGGGAGCTCTATAACTGACTGGAGGTAGCGATGAGGGAACTGAAAAAGATTGGAAATATAGAAATTAAGAAAGGAAGTGAATTTGGTGGACGCTGAATCGCTTTGAGCGAGAGCTGGACCTGTTTAAGGGGCTGGGGCGGCGATCATGTCCTACAGAAGGTCGGTACTGTAGGGAATTCAGGGCCTGAGCGATGATCGCGACTAGTTTCAATTGCCTACGGTCAGAGAGGAATTTCCCAGATTTATCTTTCCCAAATTGGCCTGGGCTTTTATCTGGTTTTTGGCCTCTCCCAGGAGCTCCCATGGGATTTTGGGGGGGGGGAGCGGCAGACTTTCCCAGGAGCTCTAGGGGGTTGGGGGGGGCAGACTTTCCCAGGAGCTCCCGGGGTTTAGGGGGTTGGGGGAGGGGGCGCGGACTCTCCCAGGAGCTCCCGGGGTTTAGGGGGTTGGGGGAGGGGGCGCGGACTCTCCCAGGAGCTCCCGTGGGTTTTGGGGGAGGGGGCGCGGACTCTCCCAGGAGCTCCCGTGGGTTTTGGGGCGGGGGGGGGGGCGCGGAGTGATGGGAAAGGCTTTGCAGTGCTGTGGGACAGGCTGGATGATCCAGGGATCTTCTCCTGTCCGCCATTGTTGGTGCGGGTTAAGGGAAGTTGTGCAGTAAAGCGAGACTCTGGCAGTGACATTATGGAATGTTCCTGTTTGCAGGCCGTGACCTGGAAGACGGTATGTCCACTCTGAGCGGGCGACGTGGGTTGCGGCCAAAGATGATGATGCCTTTTGATGCTCAACCTCCGCAGCGTATGTCTGATAACATTTCTCTTGCCCTTCTGAGGATTGTGTTAATATTTAATAACCGAACAGGCAGCAAAAGGTGTCTGTGCCAGGTTGATGTTTGCTGACCATCTCCTGGAAGGACCAGCGATTCACTGATCCACATAGACCAGGTCCCGGTGCGAGTCCAGGGAGGGTTACTGTAGTCCGCGTCTCTGGGGGTGGTTAATCCATGGTCCACGAACTGGATCACTATCCCGGGACCCTGCTGGAATTCATGTTTCTGAACCTCAGTCAAGAGCAGGAGCGGGCCCTTCCAGTGAGGCCCTTTGAACCTGGAGCTTGCCCTGATGCTCTGCACTCGGCCTCTCAGGCAGCGAGTGACCGAGAATCTGTGCCCCGGCGCGAGTCAGCATCTTCGGGAGAGGATGGGAGAAAGGCGGGATGGGTGGCACCCCATTGCCCAGTGACGTCACTGCATCCCGCTCGGGGAAAGGTTCACTCGAAACCCTCGAGCCTCGTTTTACAAGGACTTATAATCCTGAATTGGTGATCAGTCATAGCTTCCTGTAACACTGAGCGGATTGTAATGAGTAATCAACAATCTCAGCAAATCATCTATAATGCAGTGGCTGGCAGTCTGTAAACTCCCCCATAAATCACTGCCTATCCTTTGGGGGAATGTTGGGTGAATGTTGAATGATAATAAACATGGTCAATGGCTGCTGGCAACTGACTAACTACAACCTTCATTTCAGCCATGAGTGTGTCTGGAATTCAAAAGCAGCAGAAAATAAGTGATATGTAGCCAACAGGAGCACCATTAGTTTCAGAGTGGGGTTATATAGGATCTAATTTTATAATGACAATCAGAACATCCATCAGTTATTCTTAAATTCACCAGCTGGACTTCCAGTCCATCCACTGTAGAGTCTTGGTCCCTTTAAGACAGATCCAGGGACACACATGTTCTCTCTCTCTGCCCTGTCCCTCAGGCTGTGTGAGGCAGCCTTCTCCAGCCTCCAGGTATGAAGGTTGTGGGTCCAAAGCCCCACTCCAGGTAGTTCAGTACATAATGGTGACACTTCAGTGCAGTACTTAGGGGAACAAAGACTTGCACCTTTCCTGGTCGCAGGTTGTCCCAGCGCGCTGTACAGCCAATGAGGTACTTTTTGAAGTGTAGTCACTGTTGTAATGTAGGAAACGCTGCAGCCAATTCGCGCACAGCAAGCTCCCACAAACAGCAATAAAATAAATGACCAGATGATCTGGTTTAGGTGTTGGTTGAGGGATAAATATTGGCCAGGACACCGAGGAAAACTTCCCTGCTCTTCCAATAATGCCATGAGCTCTATTATACCCACCTGAGAGGGTAAACATCAGTTTAACATCTCATCCAAAAGACGTATGTGTAGGGTCCTGACTCCTGAAGAGGTGTTGGATGTGTAGGGAGAGGAGTCTTGACATCATGTTGTGTCGAATGTGATGATGTGTCTGGGGAGAGGGTCCTGAATGTGATTCGTGTGTCTGGGTACAGGGGAGGAGGGTTTCTCTGGGTCACTGCAGTTGGTTCCGTGTGTGAAGTGCTCTTTGTGTTATGTTCATTCACAGCTGTGATTAGTGCTCATCCCATCCATTCACTCGACAACCCTCATCATCATCACCTCTGTGACGGGCCTTCATCCCCAACTCGCGGCTACCTTCGTCACCAGATCAGCAGCCGGCCGCTTGGCTCCTCAGTAAACAGGGCCAATTCCACAGGTGAGACCTGCGCCCCACAACCAGCAGAGTGCAGCTTCATCTGCAGCCAGTTAGTGCTCCCTCGGCGTGAGAGGCAGCATTGTTATCGTCAACCAGCATCCTGTCCATTACATGTTGGCTTCATTCTCAGGTTATTCAGGGGAAGGGGATCCCTGACTAATATTTCAGTCGTCAATCTCTGATTACATCGTGTTGGTTTTAAACTGCTCAATCTCTGCCGCACTTGGGGGCTGTGTTCCTACAGATCCAGCCGTTGTATTCGGATGGAAGGTAAAGATGAGGTTGGAAATAACATAAGGTATTTATCTTGGATGGTGATCTTGGAGGGGTCAAGAACATTATTGGCAATCCTCGAGCAAGGCAAGGCTGGGAAACAGGACAGAGGGTGAAACAGCCTCCAGGGGAAGGGAGTTGCTGCAGGGGTCAGATGGCACATAAGAACATAAGAAATAGGAGCAGGAGTAGGCCATACGGCCCCTCGAGCCTGCTCCACTATTCATTATCTTGGCTTCAACTCCACTTCCCTGCCCACTCCCCATAACCCTTGACTCCCCTATAGTTCAAAATCTGTCTATCTCTATCTTAAATATATTCAATGACCCAGCCTCCACAGCTCTCTGGGGTAGAGAATTCCAAAGATTCACGGCCCTCTGAGAGAAGAAATTCTTCCTCATCATCTTAAAGTGGTGACCCCTTATTCTGAAACTCTTCCCCCTTGTTCTAGGTTCGTCCACGAGGGGAAACATCCTCTCAGCACCTTTAGGATGATTCATTTGCTGACAGAAGCAGAACATTCAAAGAAAGAGGAAGATTAAGAGATAATCTAAGAATTGGTTGAAAAGTTGGGTCTTTTTTCCATTAGAACGACGCACATTCTGGGGCAATATAATGGAAGTTTTTCAAGTTATGAAAGGATGGGCCAGGGTTGATAGAAGCAGACCGTTTCCAGTAGTTGAGGGTCTAGAACGAGGGGCCATAGATACAAGATTAAATGTAAGAGATTTTGAACAGAGGACAGAAGAAGCTTCTTCACACAGAGTTGTGAAGCTGTGGAAATCACTTGTAGAGTTAGTGATTCAGGCAGAAACTGTCAACATTCAAGGTTAGAGGGAAAGGTGGATGAAGGAATGGGGTTGAAGGAATATGGGAACAGTGTGGGTAAATATTTGCTTGTGTAACCGCCAACAGGGACTGGTTGGGCCGCATGGTCTGTTTCGTGTTGTAAATTTGATGTATTTAATCCAGCTGATGGTTCTAACTTAAGTTTACTGAATTAGACATTGCTTTTATTCGCCTCTTGCCTATTGTAGCATTGTCTAGAGATGCCCAAACCAAATGGCTTTCTATATGCTGCAGCCTAACCTGGGCACATAATGAGGGGCTTTCGTTCTTTAAAGCACACTGTCAGGAAGAGAAAGATTTCCCAACCTGTTCAGTGGTTTAGAATGAGAATCGTATCTACACAGAGGTGTTTTATTGATTTATCAATGCTTTGTTCTACAAAGATTCCATCTGAAACCATGTGGATTGTTGAAATAGTTCAGGCTGCAAAGTTTAGTGAAACCCTGGAGTGTTGACTCTTTCTTGGTGATTCCTGTTCCAGAATCTGTACGAAATACACCAAATAGCGACATGTCCCCAGCACTAAGTTCCCAGACTCACCCCGTGGAGAATGTAGAGACTGACATACCGACAGTGTCATATTTGCCTGCGTCCCAGGAGGAGGAATCCAACCGCAGTGTCCCAACGGCCCATGTGCGCCCGTCCCACCCGCTGAAAAGTTTTGCTGTGATCGCCATCCCTCCCGTCAGCACCAGCTACGATGTTGCGTCATCAAGTACACCATTGCTGTCTCAGACAGGTGAGGAAGTAAACACACAACCATCTGTCACTAACCTAAGCAACACTCGCACTTCCAATACACAACACATACACCATGTCTGCTAAAGGAACTTCAAACACCATTGGGGTCGGAAACAATCGACGTTGATGGATGTGCGCTAGACCAGAGGAGCAGTGGGCTGTGAAATGTAACTTACTATGTAACTATTTGATAAAGTGGCCATCTAAAGAAATAGACTCACTCACCACAGGCAGGCATCCCCCTCGATTAGAATAGGCTGTCACTGGCCCGGTGAATACCCCCTCAGCTACAATAGACTGCCACTGGCCTGGTGAATACAGCATCGGCTAGAATAGGCTGTCACTGGCCCGGTGAATGCCAGCTCGGCTAGAATAGGCTGTCACTGGCCCGGTGAATACCCCCTCAGCTACAATAGACTGCCACTGGCCTGGTGAATACAGCATCGGCTAGAATAGGCTGTCACTGGCCCGGTGAATACCCCCTCAGCTACAATAGGCTGCTACTGGCCTGGTGAATGCAGCATCGGCTAGAATAGGCTGTCACTGGCCCGGTGAATGCCAGCTCGGCTAGAATAGGCTGTCACTGGCCCGGTGAATACCCCCTCAGCTACAATAGGCTGTCACTGGCCTGGTGAATACAGCATCGGCTAGAATAGGCTGTCACTGGCCCGGTGAATGCCAGCTCGGCTAGAATAGGCTGTCACTGGCCCGGTGAATACCCCCTCAGCTACAATAGGCTGTCACTGGCCTGGTGAATACAGCATCGGCTAGAATAGGCTGTCACTGGCCCGGTGAATGCCAGCTCGGCTAGAATAGGTTGCTACTGGCCCGGTGAATATCCCCTCGGTTGTAAGTTTCAAACTAGTATAATTTTCACAGGTTGTGGGACACAGTGCAGGAGTTGGAAGTGGAGTCCTGATCTAGAAATCTGCAGATGGGCTAAACAGTCAATTGACAGTCACACACGCTTGTTTCTATCCTGGAGGGACAGTGTTCCTGCTGATTTTCATGATTTCTGACCGTGTCCATCATATTGCGAGGGGGCTAGCCTTCAGCAAATACTCTTGCATCTCTCTCTGTTCGTACAGCAGGTCGATGTGAATGTTATCTGGTGTCTGACAGATCTTGTTTCAATTCCAGGAACAAACCCTCAGGTACACTCGGTGAAGACGGCATCAATAGGAACCCTGGGTCGGAGCAGGTCCCCGATGGCAGTCACTGTGCCCAGCGCACCGGATGTTGCAGAATCCACAAAAATGCTGGAGGACTCCGATAGTGTAGGTTTGACGTGGTTCTATCCGCGTGCTAGGGCCTACTTCTCGATGTAACCTTCACTGTATCATTGCCCTGTACACACTGATATTCCCCTGGCATGGGTCTTCTCTTTCCTCCCCTTAGTCACTAACTATTTGGACCCCTCACTTTAGTGTCTGGCATATGCGCCAATACTCGTCAGCACACCTCCCCGTCACTTACACAGATGACAGGAGTTGAGAGATTAGCAACAATCAATAACCACGTTTTTAAGATTGTGACTAAGGTTTTGGGGTTAACTGCTTTCTCTCATCCTACCCTTCACTTTTTTGAAATGTTTTAAATGTACTGTCGGTGTGTCTTGGTTATTTTTCTATTCCTTTTGCCCTTGTTTCCTACGAGTGACTTCTCATTATTTGATCCCCGAAAGTCCCCCAATCCCCTAGACCAATAGAGCTCACCCATGATCCTCACCAATTGCTGCTTCGTCTATCTATGACCAGTCTGGCTGTGAGTTGGTCACGCTCCCTCTAGTTTTATTATTAAGGGTTAGGGTCAGTGGGTTATCCCACTGTCTGTATAACGAGTGAAAGCCCCCAATTGAAATAGGACTACTGGTCCTAAGGGTTATTTTGTGGAGAAATGCCAGGCCACCTCCTCCTGAAATCAGGGGTTCAACCTGTGAGGAACTGCAGGCGTAGAGCCTCGTCCCATCACTCAGCACCTTGGAGTCTTGCTCAAGTGGTCCTTGAGCAAGAAATAATGTCTTGTTCTGAGCAAACACCTTACAAGCCAGTAACTTTCTGCCTCTTTGCAGAATTATGGCCCGGATGAACTGTCTGAAGAGATGACGCACCTCACGGGGTTAATGAAGGATCTGAGTGTGATCACCACAGCATAGATGCAGTCAGAATACCATCAATTTCACAAACTGAAACCAGAGCTACTCTGCAAGGAGTATGTACAAAAGACACCGAGAGTCGGATACAACATAATGTGATGTGTTAAGTCTCGTGGAAACTGCCTTTGTCACGATTCCAGTCCAGTGGATCCAGACTTGTGGATATCATATAATGCAGTCGTGGAATCTGACACTCTCGGCTCTGACAGACCTCTGCTGGAGGCACCGGTATAGTGTTCGACATTCGATATCGTCTATTTACTGCGTGTTTACGTTTTCTGGTGTTATAAAAAGAATGTTGAATTGTTACTTTGGTATCCAGATGTGACATTTGACTGCCTCACCGTAAGCTGGTGTGAGATGCATCAATTAATAACGTGGCCATTTCTTGCTTCCTCATCACATCGTGCCATGGCATTCAGACTCCACTCTGCATCCTTCTGATAAAACTGCCAAGTTATCTGCATTCATCACTGTGATCTTTTAGCAAACTTCAGAATATTCCTGCTGGACTTGGCAAGTTAGCTGATTAAAGCACAATTACGAAGAAGGAACTGGCAAGACCTATCGACAAATAACTCGAGAAAAGAGGCTTGGAATGACTCAAAGCACATTGATTTAAACAAATGTGTGCAGCAGTTGACATTTTATATGAAGAATATCTTTACATGTTCTATTGGAAAATCATTAGCCATAAGACAAAAGCTAAGCAAACCCTTGCAAATGGGTTCCAATTATATAGCCAGCATTAAACCCCATTGAATGGGTTCTGATCATCGGACCCGTGATGGTCGGGTTCGATTTCCTAGCCCTGGTTGTTGAGTGAGTGGGTTCCGATTACTGGATCCGTATCGAGCCCAGTGAATAGGTTGTGTTTACTGTACCTTCAGTGGAGCCAGTTGAGTGGGTTCCAATTACATGAATCTTGGATCAACCCTGCATTGGGTTCTGATTAGATGACCTTGTTAAATCATGTAGTGAGTTCCAATTACAGGAAACTCATCTCTTTTTCCCCCCTCCCATAACATCATTGTAATTGCTTCTACAGTCTTCGTTTTACTTTGTTTGTGAATATTGCTTCCTATGTACATCTCCATGAATGTTAATATAACTGTTTAAGGAAATTTATTGTAATGAATATAACTGAACAAAGCTATTGTGAAGATTTAGAAATCATGGCCCCAGTTGTAGGCAGTAAGATTTGTTTTGCACTTTTTTTTCATCTTTTACAAAGAACCATTTTCTTACAGCCCGTGTTTAAACTTGGGAAAAGCTCTGCTGTATCTGTAGTGTCCTCATTCGCAAAAGCAGCTTTTTGTTTTCCAAGGATGCTGAAGGTGCAAACTGTTTATTAATCATGATGTAGAAATGATGCAAACTACTGTAGTTTATGTACAAAGAACTTTGCTAGTAGCATTCTCTGTGGCTTTTTTTAAACTTCATGTTCTAATGTAATATTGGAATTCCAATACATTTTGTATTCAACCAGTAGGAACGTGAATGTAGACTTTCATTCATGGTTTACACTGCCCGTATAATATAAAATCAAAAGACAACTTAACGCCGTTTAGTTCCTCTAGATGTCCAGACCAGAAGTCAGCAGATTCAGTCCCTGTCTGCTTGGTTCACCTATCTCAGGTGGGGCACGAGAATTGGTCTCACTACTCCTGCACCAGGGTGAAGGGAAAAAACAGCCTGGGTTCCTGCTCTTAATCCCCGGCCTGGGTTCCTGCTCCTAATCCCCGGCCTGGGTTCCTGCTCTTAATCCCCGGCCTGGGTTCCTGCTCCTAATCCCCGGCCTGGGTTCCTGCTCTTAATCCCCGGCCTGGGTTCCTGCTCCTAATCCCTGGCCTGGGTTCCTGCTCTTAATCCCCGGCCTGGGTTCCTGCTCCTAATCCCCAACCAGAGCTTTCTTGCTGAAAAGTGACCTGGACAGGATCAGATGCCAATGTGATGCCCTCCGTGGGGAATAACCTGCCAACTTGTGTTGGCCCACAGGTACCTGTTAAAATGTACAAGAAGGGAGATAATTGAGGAGGTGGAAGGGAAAAGTGAATGCAGGTTATGTGCTGTAGGCTTCTGCCCATAAGGAACTGAGGCTATCCGAAGGCAGCCGAGAGTTGGTCAGCCTACCCACTGAGCCTGGATAAAAGCCCAGGTCTTGCAGGTCCACAAACTATCTGTCCCCCAACCATCTTGCGTGATTTTCAAGGGAAGGGGGAAAAAAATAGAAAACAGACAATTATTGAAAGACTAAATCTTGGTGTTTTCTCCAGATCGATGAGGATTAGACCCTTCACTGCTGTAAGGGCAGTGAATCACAATGAGTTAGTGCTGACTGAAGGAAACACTTTCAACATTTCTGGTTGTAATGTGCAAGCCGGGGACAATGGAACAGACAGCAGCAGCTGACCCGTGAGCGCTTGGGTTTCACACTAAAGACAAGAATACTGCGTTCAGCCCCACATCTCCACCAGCCGCTCGGAGTGAAAGTTAATACATTTGTAAAATTGCCAGGACCAGGGCTTCAATGTGCAGAAGAGCAGATCAGAGAGATTCATGTGTGTTGTTCAGAGTAGACCAATAGATTGTTGGATGCATTACATACATTGATGCAGACCTGGCTGTAATCCATTGCTACACTGGCTGTGCAGCGTTAAGAGTCTCTAGTATTGCACTTGTGAATCTAGCAACGCCTGTTGCTCAGGTGAAGAGGCAGTGAGTAACAGACAGTGAGTGTGTAACACTCTGACACAAGAGGGGAACAATTAGAGAGAAAAAATTAGAGAGCAACATTTTTCATTTTAGGAAAGATTTATGAAGAAACTTGTATACATTAAAACAGATCCAAATGTCTGGTACTCATCCCTTGTTTTGAAATGCCAGACAATTTGTTTTCAAAGACTCAGATTATAACTGGTCAGATGGGTTCCCTCAATCGCAACCTAAACACTTGTCCAACTTAAACATTATATTTTACAAAAATAAAGTTGTAAAGGTTGTCTCTAAAACTAATGAACAAAAATTAATTTATTAAAAATCTCAAGTGCCTGGAATTTCCATGAGTGGGGGGTTTCTATCTCCTGGCAGAACTTAGATTGTTGGGAATACCGGAGAAGCAATGGTCGATTCTCCAGGGTTTCCGGAAAAGACTCAGCCAGACATCATGGAACCCCCACGGGAATTCTACCCCCAAAACGTTTCCCTGGACACAGGGGCAGAGGGAGACAAAAGATGTAACTAACGAAGGTCAGAGATGAGCATTGGATAAAGAAGGGCCTGCAGTCATGTCAGTCTCTCAACACGACTTGGTGCTTTTCCTGAGAATCTACAATTCTCATCCTAGTGTTCAAATCTCTCCGTGGCCTCACCCTCCCTCTCTCTCTCTAACTTCTTCCAGCTCTACACCCTTCCAAAAGCTCTGCGCTCCTGCAATTCCCCCTCCCCCAATCCCCATCATCATTGCTGGTAGTGCCTTCAGCTGCCTGGGCCCTAAGCTCCCTAAACCTCTTTACTCCTCTCCTTTAAGACACTCCTTAAAACCAACCTCTTTGACCAAGCTTTTGTGATATCTCCTTATGTGGCTCGGTGTCAAATTTTGTTTGTGAAGTGCCTTGGGATGTTAAAGGCGCTATATAAATGCAAGTTGTGGATGTGGGACAGTAAAGTATTCATTAGCATGTGGAGGCTGAGGAGAAATACTGAAGGGTACAAAGGCAAAGAGTAATGTTACAGATCAGTTTTGGGCACCTGCAGGAAGTGGGTCACGGCCATGGAAAGGGCACTGAGGAAATTTACTGAAATGATTCAGGGATGAGAGGTTTTAATTATGAGGCGATTCAAGAAACTGGGACTCGTTTCAGTAAAACAAAAAGTTAAGAGGACATCTGATAGCGGTGTTAAAAATGATGAAGGGGGTTGATAAAGTAAATTGAGAAGAGCCATTTGCAGTGATTTAGTAAGTAGAGGCGGCCACAAACAAATCCAAAGAATGAAGGAGAGGTTAGGAGAATTTTTCTAATGGAGATGGTTGTTAAGGAAATGGAATTCATAATAGTTTTTAAAAAGGGAAATGGATGAATGAAAAATGTTAAAAGTATGGGGAAGGGGCAGGCAGCTCTTTCCGAGCTTGCCCAAACAGCCTCCTCGGCTGTAACATTGGCCCCAAGTTTCCACATGATTTGCTCCTGATTTTTAGGAGCAACTGGTGTAGAACGGAGTATCTTAGAAATCGGAATTCTCGTCATTTAGTTTGCTCCAGTTCTAGTCAGTTAGAACAGTTTCATTTTGGAACAGAATTTTTTTTTCAAAAGGGGGCGTGTCCGGCCACTTACGCCTGTTTTCAAAGTTTCGTCAGTGAAAACTTACTCCAAACTAACTTAGAATGGAGTAAGTGAAGATTTTTGTACGCTGGGATGCCCCCCTCAGTGTGTCTCTGTCAGTGTCTCTAGCTCTCTGTCTGTCTGTGTGTCTCTCATTCTCTGTCTGTCAGTGTCTGTGTTTCTGACAGCGAGGGGAGGCGGGTAGAGGGAGAGAGGGGGGGGAGCAGAGGGAGGGAAGGGGGAGGGGGGGAGAAGGGGATAAAGGGGAGAAGGGGGGGAAAGGAGATTGGGGGGGGGAAGGAGATTGGGGGGGGAAGGAGATTGGGGGGGGGAAGGAGATTGGGGGGGGGAAGGAGATTGGGGGGGGAAGGAGATTTGGGGGGGGGGAAGGAGATTTGGGGGGGGGAAGGAGATTTGGGGGGGGGAAGGAGATTTGGGGGGGGGGAAGGAGATTGGGGGGGGGGAAGGAGATTGGGGGGGGGGGAAGGAGATTGGGGGGGGGGGAAGGAGATTGGGGGGGGGGAAGGAGATTGGGGGGGGGGGAAGGAGATTGGGGGGGGGGGGAAGGAGATTGGGGGGGGGGAAGGAGATTGGGGGGGGGAAGGAGATTGGGGGGGGGAAAGGAGATTGGGGGGGGAAAGGAGATTGGGGGGGGGGAAGGAGATTGGGGGGAGGGGAAAGAGATTGGGGGGAGGGGAAAGAGATTGGGGGGAGGGGAAAGAGATTGGGGGGAGGGGAAAGAGATTGGGGGGAGGGGAAAGAGATTGGGGGGGAAGGAGATTGGGGGGGAAGGAGATTGGGGGGGGGGAAGGAGATTGGGGGGGGGAAGGAGATTGGGGGGGGGAAGGAGATTGGGGGGGGGAAGGAGATTGGGGGGGGGAAGGAGATTGGGGGGGGGGAAGGAGATTGGGGGGGGAGGGGGGGGAAGGAGATTGGGGGGGATTGGGGGGGAAGGAGATTGGGGGGGGAAGGAGATTGAAGGGGGAGGGGGGGGAAAGGAGAAGGGGGAGGGAGGCTGAACGGGCCAGGCCCGAGACTTCGGGCAGGGCCCATCCCCAGCACCAGATTTACAGGTAGGTGGCGTGGCGTTGGGTCGGGTCGGGGGGGGTGGTGGGAGGGAGGTCAGGTTGGTTCGGGTCGGGGGGAGAGGGGGCGTCGGGAGGGAGAGGGAGGTCAGGTCGGATCCAGTCCGGGGGGGGGGGGCAGGGAAGCGGGAGTCGAGTCGGGAACGGGAGGCGGGCGGGAAGCTGGAGTCGGGTCCGGAGGGGGGGGGGGAGCGGGAGTCAGGTCGGATCTGGAGGCGGGGAGCGGGTGTCGGGTCCGGTCTGGAGGCGGGGAGCGGGAGTCGAGTCGGGTCTGGAGGAAGCAGGAGCTGGGCGTGCGAGGCAGCCTTATTCACGCAGCCCCAGTGAGGCCATTCGTCTGGACCATTCGTCTGCTCACCCAAAATCGGACAGTTTTCCGGCAGAAGTTGCTGGCAACCAATAAGCAATAGTAAACCTGGCAGCTTTCGCCATTCCCCCAGCTCAGGGACCAATCGCAGAATCCCCTACCGATCCCAACAGCTAACGGGACTGACCAGGAACCTGAACTCTCCGATCACTCACATACCTGGGCCCTGAAACTCCCGGGTTCCCCTGCTCACCTGCCACAACTGCGGAGATGGAAACCGGCACAAGCCTGGCTGTGCCAAAACTCTGCCATTTCCTGGAGTTCGCGGCTGCCTTGTAAAGGACAGAATCTCCACCGGTCCAGGCAGCCGGCCTCAAATCCCCAAAGACTGACAATTATTTTTGAAACACAAAATCACCCCCTCGCTGAAGAGGCAGAGGGAAACGTCGAGGATTGGGGATACGGCAGGGGAAGGAAGGACGGACTTGGGCAAGCCCCCCTTGGCGGACCAAGCCAAGGGTTCTGGGGCCATGCAGAGTACATTCCCTCCCACTGACCCTACAAATTGGTGGGGTCAGCACTGAGGGCCTGTTCTCGCTGGGATCAACTTTTCTCTTTCAGATGCTGCGTGACTTGTATTTTTATTTCAGATTTCCAGCATTTGTGTCGTTTTTTTTTAAACTCGGTCCTACTGACGGTGTGGATATTAGAGGCATTACAGCAGCCCTTCGCTACACTGGCAGAGGGCATTTTCCCTCTCGTACAGACAGCACAGTTGCAAAGGCTGTGTCCAAGGGACAGATGAGCTGAGGGTGGTACTGGGTTTTAAGCTGAGTTTAATTACCTATTCTGGGAATCTGGGGAACTGAAGCCTAGCCCCATCTATCTCGGCTCACACTTCCTGCTCAGATCCTCAATGCCTGAATCCGCACTCGACTCTGGTTCCAAGGGTAATGAGGGAGGTTTCTGCACTCGGGTCGGGCATCCACCTGCAGCGAGAACAATTAACGGTCAGGGCACTGCCACTTACTGCACACAAACCACACTAGTTACAGAGCCCGGCAGGTTACTGAGGGGAATCAAACACGGACTTAGAGAAACACAGACTTGAGAACAAAGCCATGTTTGAAACACCCTGAGAAACACACCGATTGACACATAAAACAGCAGAAGGAGGTAGACTGACCGATTCGAGACAAACTGCATAGGAAACACAAGGGTTGTCACAACACACACACAATAGGAGCATACACTCAATGGAAAGATTCTGAAAGGTACGGGTGAACAGAGATCTCGTTCACGTACATAATTTCCAGGAATTGTAACTGCAGGTAAAAAAGGCAACATTATGTTTGGATTTAATAAATAAAGTACAAGAGTGATAATGATGAACATTGGCTAGGCCAGTTAGAGAATGGACAGTAGTTTTGGGAGCCCCATTATTAAAACCACAGGGTACAGCATATATTCACCAGGGATGGGAAACCAGTTATGAGGAGAGACCCAAGATACTGGGGACTGTTTCCATTGGAGCAGAGAAGGCCGAGGAGATTAAAGGGAGGTTTTTAAAATTCTGTCGGGTTTTGATAGAGAATAGGAAAAGACTTCCTCTGGTTGAGGAGTCAGTGAGGAGAAATCATCAATTTAAAGCCCTCACTAGGAGAGAGGTTTGGAAACGATCTCCTCACGCAGACTGTTGAAGCATGGAGTGCCTCACCACAAACCCACTGCATCTTTGATGGGAAATTTGGATAAATATGTATAGCAAGGGGCTAGTTTGGGATTGCTCTAGCAAAGAACCAGAACAGATATGATGGGTCAAATGGCCTCCTGAGCTATAAACCTCAACGGTTGACCAGTAAAGGCACCGTCTGTATTATATCACTGGTGGCCAGATATGATTTTTTTACTATCATTTTAAAAGCCGAGACTGCAGGTGAATTAGAAATATTTTGTAGGTTTGATTCAAGATATGCACAGGGCTAGGGCATCTACATTCCAGAGCCAAAACACAACTTCCAACTCACAGCCACAGTAGCTTCAGGCTCAACAGTTCCAGGAGCTCTGCTGTTGCACTACGTGTATTAGAGGGATTATAGAAGGGTTCCCACCCCCACAGTTTTCTCCCTTTCCCGGCTGAAGACATTGACACTTGCTGGGTTACAGCTCCTCCAGTTGCCGTTCTTACCTCTGAGCCCAGGCGATGAGCTTTGACGGGCTATTTGGCAGTAGAAAGCATCACATCCACATCACGTGAACTTTATATAGAAAATAGGTGCAGGAGTAGGCCCTTCGAGCCTGCACCACCATTCAATAAGACCATGGCTGATCATTCACCTCAGTACCCCACTCCCGCCTTCTCTCCATACCCCTTGATCCCTTTAGCCGTAAGAGCCACATCTAACTCCCTTTTGAATATATCCAACGAACTGGACTCAACAACTTTCTGTGGTAGAGAATTCCACAGGTTCACCAATCTCTGGGTGAAAAAGTTTCTCCTCATCTCGGTCCTAAATGGCCTGCCCCTTATCCTAAGACTGTGTCCCGTGGTTCTGGACTTCCCCAACATCGGGAACATTCTTCCTGCAACTAACCTGTCCAGTCCCGTCAGAATCTTATATGTTTCTATGAGATCCTTTCTCATCCTTCTAAACTCCAATGTATAACGGCCCAGTCGATCCAGTCTCTCCTCATATGTCAGTCCAGCCATCCGCATTCACTATTTCTAGGGCCACTTCCTTAAGTACTCTGGGACGCAGACTATCTGGCTCCAGGGATTTATCGGCCTTCAATCCCATCAATTTCCTTAACATAATTTCCCGCCTAATAAGAATATCCTTCAGTTCCTCCTTCTCACTAGACCCACTGTCCCCTAGTACTTCCGGAAGGTTATTTGTGTCTTTCTTCGTGAAGACAGAATCAAAGTATTTGTTCACTTGAATCTGACTGCAAGGGACCTAAGTTTGTCTTCACTAATCTTTTTCTCCTCATGTATCTATAGAAGCTTTTGCAGTCAGTGTTTATGTTCCAGGCAAGCTTCCTCTCATACTCTATTTTCTCACTCCTAATTAAATCCTTTGTCCTCCTCTGCTGAATTCTAAATTTCTCCCAGTCTTCAGGTTTGCTGCTTTTTCTGGCCAATTTATATGCCTCTTCCTTGGATTTAACACTATCCTTAATTTCCCTTGTTAGTCACGGTTGAGCCACCTTCCCCTTTTTATTTTTACCCCAGACAGGGATGTACAATTGTTGAAGTTCATCTATGTGATCTTTAAATGTTTGCCATTGCCTATCCACCGTCAAACCTTTAAGTATCATTTGCCAGTCTATTCTAGCCAATTCACGCCTCATACCGTCGAAGTTACCTTTCCTTAAGTTCAGGACCCTAGTCTCTGAATTAACTGTGTCACTCTCCATCTTAATAAAGAATTCTACCATATTATGGTCACTCTTCCCCAAGGGGCCGCGCACAACAAGATTGCTAATTAGTCCTTTCTCATTACACATCACCCAGTCTAGGATGGCCAGCTCTCTAGGTGGTTCCTCGACATATTAGTGTAGAAAACCATCCCTAATACACTCCAGGAAATCCTCCTCCACCGTATTGCTACCAGTTTGCCCAAACAATATGTAGATTAAAGTCGCCCATGATAACTGCTGTACCTTTATTGCACACATCCCTAATTTTTTGTTTGATGCTGTCCCCAACCTCACTACTACTGTTTGGTGGTCTGTACACAACTCCCACTAGCGTTTTCTGCTATTTGGTATTCTGCAGCTCCACCCATACCGATTCCACATCATCCAAGTTAATGTCCTTCCTTACTATTGCGTTAATTTCCTCTTTAACCAGCAATGCTACCCCACCTCTTTTTCCTTTCTGTCTATCCTTCCTGAATGTTGAATACCCCTGGATGTTGAGTTCCCAGCCTTGGTCACCCTGGAGCCATGTCTCCCTGATGCCAATTATATCATATTCATTAATTGCTGCCTGTGCAGTTAATTCGTCCACCTTATTACGAATACTCCTCGCATTGAGGCACAGAGTCTTCAGGCTTGTCTTTTTAACACACTTTGCCCTTTTGGAATTTTGCTGTAATGTGGCCCTTTCTGATTTTTGCCTTGGGTTTCTCTGCCCTCCACTTTTACTTTTCTTTTTATCTTTTGCTTCTGCCCCCATTCTACTTCCCTCTGTCTCCCTGCACAGGTTCCCATCCCCCTGCCATGAAGCAGATTACTGAACAAGTCCGGGGGTGCTCGGGTCAGTCGCAACTGATGTTGCACGAGAGAGCAACAAGATTGCACATGGCTGAGATCGCAATTTGTGACTGTTTACTGTGTAAACAGGAGTCATCGCACAAAACATATATATTTAAATGCATGCAACTACACTCGGGAAATCCTTCATTATTCACTTGCACTATCAGAACTAAGAGATAGAAATAACTAGGACATTCTGTAATTGAAAAGATATCTAAGCACTATAAAGGAACGATTACTATTTTCCGCAAATGCAG
The DNA here is from genome assembly GCF_044704955.1 of Pristiophorus japonicus. Classification (NCBI taxonomy): domain Eukaryota; kingdom Metazoa; phylum Chordata; class Chondrichthyes; family Pristiophoridae; genus Pristiophorus; species Pristiophorus japonicus. The sequence goes on from NC_091997.1 coordinate 63,204,179, forward strand.
CAAATGTTGCTGTGTTTAAGTTCAGAGTTCAATGCGCTGCTTCTCACCTGCGGACAGCTGTATTGTCTTGCTGTACCCTGCGGCTGATGACATGGCCTGGCCCAGAGCCTGGTTCGAGCCCAGGGGTTGCTGGTTGGTGCCGAGTTTGCCGGATGGTGCCGCGCGGTGTCTCGACTTGGAGTCCTTTGCTGGTTTTGTCCAGACCAGATTCTCCCCGACCTGGAGGGCTGCTCCAATCTTCTGAGCCATGTCTACCAACTGGGGGGCAGTGGAGAGAAGGTATTAGATACTCCGCTTCAGTCACTGCATGTTCTCATTTCCCAATATCTACCCTAGAACAGTCAGCACTCGATCGAAGTGGTCATTTGGTGAAATTGAAGGAAACTCACAAGGAGCGATGTTTAAATTCCTGGCCTGTGCTCCTGGGAAAGGAGATGAAGCTTCATAATGGAATCATAACTTCATAAAATTACCTTTTTATACATGTAAAAATGTCTAACAAAATGAGAATCTGCACATCAGTTCTAGGCATACAATACAGCTTCAGTAAAGTCAATAAGGAATCTTGCACTAACACTGGTGGATCTCCTGTGGCAGTGGTCGGAGATGTTGGGTCTACCAGTGGGTTGGGCTTTATGACCGGACCGTATACTGTGTAAGACACAATGTGGCCTTTGAAGGAACGGTTAGCATCTTATATCTCAGGATTGAAGCACAATCATTCTTTGGGTAGAGCCGAAAGCCACTTTCACACAGCAAGGTCCCACACACAGCAATGCGATTAATGTTCAGTTAATCTATTTTTGGTGGTGTTGGTTGAGGGTAAACCCAGGACATCTGGAAAACTCACACATCTTTTTCAAATAAGTGCCACAGGATTTTTAACATCAACCTGAGCCTCGATTTAACGTCTCATCCAAAGAATGGTACCTCCGATAGAAACAGGAGGAGTGCCGTTCAGCCCCGAGAGGCTGATTGTGTCTCAACTCCATTTCCCTCGCTACCCTTACCATACTGTCTGTACAATATTTCAATATGAGGTTTTTAAGTTGAGAAGCACAGTTGAAGAGCAGGAGAGAGGTTCAGGTAAACCAGGAAGTAGGTCGGTGACACCAAGTGTGACATTTAACATCGTGTGGTGCCAGAAAGGAAGATTGCGAATGGTAACATTTCCAGTTTTGCCATCCTAGGACATGAGATGGCGTCTTAAATTCAAGCCTACTTGCTATAAGCTGATAATAGTTAGGTCATTTACAAAGAATGAGCCATTGTTGAAGTACCTCTGGGTCGAACTCCAGCGTGCTGCTGCTGGCCTTCAGTTTATTGACCTTCTTCTCCATCTCCTGATACTGGTGCAGAGCTCCCTTCTTGTTCCCTTGGTTGTACAGTAATATCGAATAGTTTAAGTTTACCAGTGGGTTTGACCTGCAGAGGAGAGAGAGGTTGACTTTCCCAGCAAAAGATGACCCTGTTTCTCCTCAGGATCTATGCGACAGCTCAACATAAAAGGACATCAATATGAGCCAGATATTAAAGCGTTGAACAAAAGGTATTACAGCCTGGCTGTGCCCCAATGGGAAAGGTAGTGTGTACAGGAGCGATACACTCCAGAAGGTGTCTCTACCGAGTGGCAGGGTCCTATAGTTCCCCTCAGTCCCTGTGGCTTAGGAGCGGGGATTCCCTGACTTGACTGGTACTGAGTAACCCCGGCTGACAAGTGCACATGGAGTGTGGACAGGGTCAGGCTCAGCAGTGATGCCCTGCATAGTTCAATAGTCAGGATGAGGTCCTGGAGGATACCTTTGGAACATGTGCCCTCAGGAGACGAGGAGAAAGGACTAGCTGAAAGAAAGCCCATCACCTACACGTTAGCGCGCGTCAGCAACAGTGCATGCGGGGAAACTAGCTAAAGCAACGTGGAGGAACACTGGTTAGTTATACACAGCATCAGAACACAGGCCCCATGGGTTCATGTGTTGGTCAGAGGAAGGGGTCCTGGAACAGGGCAATGCAAAACAATCTGTGTTGGTGCTTTGAAAAGGAAAGGAGAAAATAGAGCCAATACTGTTCACCAACCATCAGAAAGGCCCACTGCTGCTGTAACAAGGCACGAAATGCAAGTCTTGCCTTCAGCAATATGACGGAACATCTTACAAGGGATGCACCAACTGAATCTTTAACATTCATCACCACCTGCCCCACTGATACTCACTGGTCAAAGGCCACGGCTTGCTCATAGGATCTCTTTGCATTGTCAGGGTCCTCCAGGTTGGTTAACGTCACTGCAACAACAAGGAGGGAACTTACAGAATCACAGCATTCGCAGGGATACCCTTTCTCATCCACAAATCCTTGTGTGGGATCGCCCCACCCGAGCTCCGTGACCTCCTCCACCCTGTCCTGCCCTAAGCCTTTCATTCCTCAAACCCTGACCTGTGAAATGCCCCACCACCAGGACCAGAGGTCCCAGTCACCTTGGCCCGACTCCCTCCCTAAACCCCTCTCTGTCTTACCCATTTGCCCAGCATTTCTCTCATACCTCCTCACATGCTCGGTGTCCATTTTAACTCCCGTTTAGCAGCTTTGAATGTTTTTCTGTGGTAAAGGGGGCTATATAAACAGGATAGTGGTTATTGTAAGCGCATCACATTCTTTGACGTATATACGGCCATGCCTCACTCCAGGGGCATCACACAGCCTGTCATAGTTCCCTCCACATCAACGGTTAGTGATTCTCCCACTCAGAAAACATCAGTCTCAAAGTTTATTTTCTAATTAATAGTTAGAATAAATACTATAAACTGTGTTTGAACATTCAATCTCTGGCCTGGAGTTTGAGTAATAAAGTCAGGAGCACCACAGTCCACACAATGCCCCATTGGACCAATGGGAAACCTTCCAATTTATTAGTTGGGTCCTCGAGGCTGTGGGACTTTTGGAAAGCACTAACCAACAGTTGAAGATGCAGAGGTGCCCAATCCAGTCTCGGAACCACTTTCTCTCTCACCTGCTGCCTGACCCACCGTTTATTTCCAGCACTTTTTGGGCTCATTTATTTTTAATGTTTCAGATTTCTAAGTTTGGGGATTTGAATCCACACCTGTCGGTCTGGGTCAGGACTGTCCTGGATCACAGGGTCACAAACCAGCTTCAATGGGTTGTGGGTCAGTACACAATCCCAAACACTGGGGACAGTCCAACCCATTCTGGGCCAGGCATCAAGGCACATACTGACCCAATCCAGTCTGAGTTAGGATTGGGTACTAATACATTCACTGGGAACCAATCTATTCCATTCACACTGAATTCAGCACCAAGGTTGCTAGATGGATTGCTACCTTGAGCACTTCAACTCCGCAATCGATGTGGAAATCCAGTTACCCGAGGCGAGACTACACATCTGGATATTCAGTAGAGTGGTTAGAACTGAACAGATCACCTGGATCCTCATGGTGATGTCAGGGTGGATCCCCATGGTCAGGGTGTGAGGGTGTAATGGATTCTTGCTGCAGTGCAGCTCGGTGTGGGTGCTTTCCCAGACTGTGTTTAATGAATGGATCTGGTGCCGCTGTCCCGATGGGGAGCTGGGGGCGCCATGGTTCGATCAGCAGAATGTGCAAAGTTAGCGGATCTTAACTGAGCAAGTGTGCTACAAGTGGCCACATGGCCCTGGGTTAGAGGAAACGATAAACCAGGCCCGGGTTCTACCCTGGACTCTTGCCCAGTGGCCCATGTGCTGTGAGCGTGATGCAATAGTGGTGGGATAGCCTGTCACATTCACTGCCTGGACTCTCATCCACACACAGGATGGGTCCTGGGTCAGGGAGCAGGAACTATACCCACCAACGAGCCAACGCTTCCAGGAGAGGAAGATAGGGGAGGGGAGCGTGTGGTGTGAGCTGGGTCTCCATTGTGTCAGTGTTGGTGCATTCATTCACTGGATGAAGCTGCAAGTGTTGGGAAGAGTCTCTGGCCACGTTTGATCAAACGCTCAATTGCCTGGATGGGTTTCCACACTCACCGGCCAGCAGCATGTACAACTCGCCCATCCTTGGCTGCAGGTTGATGGCAGCACTGAGGAAGTGGAATGCGGACGCATATTGCTGCATGGTCAGATGCACCAAGCCCAGGTTATACAGGATCTTCCAATCAAAGGGAGACAGGTAGTTGGCTCGCTTCAAGCAGCTGATAGCCTGCAGCAAATAAACAGCCATTCACTCACTGAGGTGCTCGTCATTTCACAGTAGCTTTAAGGTTTAAATCATCAAATATATTTCAACACCAACCACGATGAGTAGTGGACACAAATACATTCTTTAAACGAGTGGTGCAGGAAGAGAACAGAGTGCTGAAGAGCGTCCTGACACTGGGCAGCATTCCAATCCAGCCCAGACGGATGTGCTGATGGTCGGCACTGCTCGTTGCCTGTCCTACATGAAGTGAGCTTAGTACCAACTCACATCCAACTGGGTCTGGGCCTCTAACTTTGGCACTAAATTAGCAACTGACAGGACAGCTTGTGTGAGACCTGAAAAAATGTCACACTGGTGCAGAAGAGGCAGCCCGACTGAGGGAGACACAAATGGACCACACGAACGCAGAGTAGAGGGAGGGAGCTTTACTCTGTATCTAACCCCGTGCTGTACCTGCCCTGGGAGTGTTTGATGGGACATTGTAGAGGGAGCTTTACTCTGTATCTAACCCGTGCTGTACCTGCCCTGGGAGTGTTTGATGGGAGAGTGTAGAGGGAGCTTTACTCTGTATCTAACCCCGTGCTGTACCTGCCCTGGGAGTGTTTGATGGGACAGTGTAGAGGGAGCTTTACTCTGTATCTAACCCCCTGTACCTGCCCTGGGAGTGTTTGATGGGACAGTGTAGAGGGAGCTTTACTCTGTATCTAACCCCGTGCTGTACCAGGGCTGCGAGTGTGTGATGGGACAGTGTGGAGGGAGCTTTACAGTCAGCACCTGTAGTTTACCAGATTCCAACAGGGATGTAGCCCTGCAGACTGGCAGTGTGTCGCGAGGACAATTGCTGCCTTGCACAGTGACCGACACGAAGTGACACCCTCTGACACCAGAGAGCACCGTGGTGACATGTTGTGGATTCTGGAGTGAAAACGAACAGGTCTGAATGTATCAGGAGACAGAAAGGCCTGATTATGGCCCATCTACAGGAGCACCAACAGTGGGAGATTTAAGTAACAGGATCGTGGCTCCCAGTTACTGGTTACTGTCATAAAAGCAAACGTCTATAGTGAACCAATTTTGAGCACTACACAGTAACTGGTTGGGACTTTGGGCAGTGCCCTGTTGATCAGAAGCTCCTCGTTATACTCACTGCTACATATTTCTTCTTGCCAAAGAAGCACATGCCAATGTTGTTCCACAGGGGCGGGCTCTCGGGTATGGTATGTGCTGCTATTCTGTACTTGCTCAGCGCAACATCAAAGTCACTGTGAGTCTGCATCATACTGCCCGCAGCCAGGATGGCCTGTGCAACACAAATGGAAAATTGGAATACAGTAAGAATGAGCCTAAAATCACGTCTGTGCACACCCTGCTAAGCAATACAACAAGCAGAGAATCGAACACCACAAGGTTACTGCACGTTAGGGTCAGAACCATCCTGATCAAAATGGAAATGATAGCATTTACATTGTTGAATTAACAGCAACTCCAGACAATTACATGGAGTGAAATCCTTACCCTGCTGAATTAACAGAAACTCTGCAGTTACACATCTTTTACTTTGACGAGTAAATACTAGTGAGCAACCCTTACCCCGCTGAATAAGCAGGAATTCTGTACAGATGCACAGCAAGATATACCATATGTGGATTTCTGCTCATTAGGATAAGGATTGTTGAACACTAACTAGTTATGATAACATGGTTAAGCAAATATGTCTTTTGAATAATTCAATTAGGGAGTGTTAAATGACTGAATCTTATGAAGTTTCCCAGCATGTTCTGCACACACAGGTTCAGGTCAGTACCTTATAATTGTTGGGGTTGTAGGTAAGCGCGTTTCCTAGATGCTCAAAGGCTTTCTTGTATCTTCCGAGCTGCAATCCAGAAACACATGGTATTGTTGGTTGCCATTTTTACACAAAGTCTTAGTCTTGCGTATAAACAGACAAAGTGATGGCGTCGTTCCCAGGACACAGCTCGCATTGAACCTCTGTATACACAGCAAAGGGATGACTGAAATCGTCAGAACAAAGCCAGATAGAAGATTGATCAGAGCAATAAAATCATCTTTCATAACCAGAGTGAGAGGGCACACACTGAGCTGTGTGCGCGGGGGGGGGGGGGGGGCACAGTGAGCTGTGTGTGTGTGGGGGGGGGGGGCACTGTGAGCTGTGTGTGTGTGTGTGGGGGGGGGGCACTGTGAGCTGGGGGGGGGGGGCACTGTGAGCTGTGTGTGTGTGTGTGGGGGGGGGGCACTGTGAGCTGGGGGGGGGCACTGTGAGCTGTGTGTTGGGGGGGGGGCACTGTGAGCTGTGTGTGTTGGGGGGGGGGCACTGTGAGCTGTGTGTGTTGGGGGGGTGCACTGTGAGCTGTGTGTGTGTGGGGGGGGGCACTGTGAGCTGTGTGTGTGTGGGGGGAGGGGAGGGGGCACTGTGAGCTGTGTGTGTGTGGGGGGGGGCACTGTGAGCTGTGTGTGTGTGGGGGGAGGGGAGGGGGCACTGTGAGCTGGGGGGGCACTGTGAGCTGTGTGTGGGGGGGGGGGAGGGGGCACTGTGAGCTGTGTGTGTGGGGGGCACTGTGAGCTGGGGGGGGCACTGTGAGCTGTGTGTGTGTGTGGGGGGGGGGCACTGTGAGCTGTGTGTGTGGGGGGGGGGGAATGTGAGCTGTGTGTGTGGGGGGGACACTGTGAGCTGGGGGGAGGCACTGTGAGCTGTGTGTGTGTGTGGGGGGGGCGCTGTGAGCTGTGTGTGTGTGTGGGGGGGGGGGGAATGTGAGCTGTGTGTGGGGGGGGGGCACTGTGAGCTGTGTGTGTGTGTGGGGGGGGGCGCTGTGAGCTGTGTGTGTGGGGGGGGGGCACTGTGAGCTGTGTGTGTGTGTGGGGGGGGGGGGAATGTGAGCTGTGTGTGGGGGGGGGGGCACTGTGAGCTGTGTGTGTGTGTGGGGGGGGGGGGAATGTGAGCTGTGTGTGGGGGGGGGCACTGTGAGCTGTGTGTGTGTATGGGGGGGCGCTGTGAGCTGTGTGTGTGGGGGGGGGGGAATGTGAGCTGTGTGTGGGGGGGGGCGCTGTGAGCTGTGTGTGTGGGGGGGGGGGAATGTGAGCTGTGTGTGGGGGGGGGCACTGTGAGCTGTGTGTGTGTGTGGGGGGGGGCGCTGTGAGCTGTGTGTGTGGGGGGGGGGCACTGTGAGCTGGGGGGGGCACTGTGAGCTGTGTGTGTGTGTGGGGGGGGGCACTGTGAGCTGTGTGTGGGGGGGGCACTGTGAGCTGTGTGTGTGTGGGGGGGGGCACTGTGAGCTGTGTGTGTGGGGGGGGGGGCACTGTGAGCTGTGTGTGTGGGGGGGGGCACTGTGAGCTGTGTGTGTGGGGGGGGGGGGCACTGTGAGCTGTGTGTGGGGGGGGGGGGGGCACTGTGAGCTGTGTGTGTGGGGGGGGGGCACTGTGAGCTGTGTGTGTGGGGGGGGGCACTGTGAGCTGTGTGTGGGGGGGGGGCACTGTGAGCTGTGTGTGGGGGGGGGGCACTGTGAGCTGTGTGTGTGGGGGGGGGGCACTGTGAGCTGTGTGTGTGGGGGGGGGCACTGTGAACTGTGTGTGTGTGTGGGGGGGGCACTGTGAGCTGTGTGTGTGGGGGGGGGCACTGTGAGCTGTGTGTGTGGGGGGGGCACTGTGAGCTGTGTGTGTATGGGGGGGGCACTGTGAGCTGTGTGTGTGGGGGGGGGCACTGTGAGCTGTGTGTGTGGGGGGGGGCACTGTGAGCTGTGTGTGTTGGGGGGGCACTGTGAGCTGTGTGTGTGTGTGGGGGGGGGGGCACTGTGAACTGTGTGTGTGTGTGGGGGGGGCACTGTGAGCTGTGTGTGTGGGGGGGGGCACTGTGAGCTGTGTGTGTATGGGGGGGGCACTGTGAGCTGTGTGTGTGGGGGGGGCACTGTGAGCTGTGTGTGTATGGGGGGGGCACTGTGAGCTGTGTGTGTGGGGGGGGGGCACTGTGAGCTGTGTGTGTATGGGGGGGGCACTGTGAGCTGTGTGTGTGGGGGGGGCACTGTGAGCTGTGTGTGTATGGGGGGGGCACTGTGAGCTGTGTGTGTGGGGGGGGGCACTGTGAGCTGTGTGTGTATGGGGGGGGCACTGTGAGCTGTGTGTGTGGGGGGGGCACTGTGAGCTGTGTGTGTATGGGGGGGGCACTGTGAGCTGTGTGTGTGGGGGGGGGGCACTGTGAGCTGTGTGTGTGTGGGGGGGGCACTGTGAGCTGTGTGTGTGGGGGGGGGCACTGTGAGCTGTGTGTGTGTGTGTGGGGGGGGGGGCACTGTGAGCTGTGTGTGTGGGGGGGGGGCACTGTGAGCTGTGTGTGTGTGTGGGGGGGGGGGCACTGTGAGCTGTGTGTGTTGGGGGGGCACTGTGAGCTGTGTGTGTGTGTGGGGGGGGGGGCACTGTGAGCTGTGTGTGTGGGGGGGGGGGGCACTGTGAGCTGTGTGTGTGTGGGGGGGGGGCACTGTGAGCTGTGTGTGTGTGGGGGGGCACTGTGAGCTGTGTGTGTGTGTGTGGGGGGGGGCACTGTGAGCTGTGTGTGTGTGTGGGGGGGGGCACTGTGAGCTGTGTGTGTGTGGGGGGGCACTGTGAGCTGTGTGTGTGTGTGGGGGGGCACTGTGAGCTGTGTGTGTGTGGGGGGGCACTGTGAGCTGTGTGTGTGTGGGGGGGCACTGTGAGCTGTGTGTGTGTGTGTGGGGGGGGCACTGTGAGCTGTGTGTATGGGGGGGGGCACTGTGAGCTGTGTGTGTGTGGGGGGGCACTGTGAGCTGTGTGTATGGGGGGGGGCACTGTGAGCTGTGTGTGTGTGGGGGGGCACTGTGAGCTGTGTGTATGGGGGGGGGCACTGTGAGCTGTGTGTGTATGGGGGGGGGCACTGTGAGCTGGGGGGGGCACTGTGAGCTGTGTGTGTGGGGGGGGGGGGCACTGTGAGCTGTGTGTGTGGGGGGGGGGGGGCACTGTGAGCTGTGTGTGTATGGGGGGGGGCACTGTGAGCTGGGGGGGGGGGCACTGTGAGCCACGGCCACATACGATGATGAGCACGTTCCATTTATTGATTCTTGATTTTCCCCAGGGCTCACAAACCAGTCGCCTCGCTGATAATGAATTGCTTTATAATGGTTATTTACAGGAAAGAGAGTTTGCACCGTCTTCCCGTCCCGTTACGTGGGCCGGGCCGTTACGCGGGCCCGTACCATTACGTGTTCTGGTTTGTGACACAGGCTGTAACATTACCTGCAGGTACAGTAACCCCAGTGTAGTCAGGAGCTCAGCATTTTCAGGAGAAAACCTACAAGGAGACGACAAGTAGTGACGTTAAAGGCTCTGCTTCAGTACTTTACACTTTCACTCCGTGATGTTCCAGGACAAATTCATTTTAATTTCTCTCTGTGACTTGGTGGTTTCCCGACTCCCCCTCACTGTACTCCCCCTGCCCCCACAAGCCCCAATCGGTGAACAGCCTTTGGACTTCACCCGCACTGCACAATTCTCTCCTGAACCTCTCTGTCTTGCTGTTCTCTCGAAACCCTCAGGACCTCCAGAAACGTACTCCTGTGACTGCTCCTCGGGTCATCACCCCCTCCTCCCCCCCCCCCCGCGCTCCGAACATCTCCCCCACTTACGGCCGTGTCCACTGCTCACACTGCGCTGCGTCTGGGGTATTTCCTTACTGAAAACCCACTCAGTAAATGTGAGTCATTGTGCTGCTAATGGTCTCCCTGTAAATAATCATCACTCTTCACACTTTGATTTAACCTTTACGGTACAATACTCACTCCACCGCCGCCTTGTACGTTTCAATGGCACTTTCGGTATTCCCCTCCAGGAGGTGCAACTTCCCCAGCACCATGAAGCTCAGATCATGCTTACTGCTTCGTAAAGCACAGTTCATGTGATCCTTGGCCTGGGAAGTAAACATAAATTGTCACCGTCACTCTGGGACAATCTGGGTTCAACTATTTAGATTAAGAGAGCTGCTGTCTTGCATAGAATCGACGCACAGGAACAGGCCATTCGGCCCAACTGGTCCCAGTCGGTGTTTATGCTCCACACCAGCCTCCTCCCGCCTTACAGCAGTTATCATGGGCGACTTTAATCTACATAGAGATTGGGCTAACCAAACTGGTAGCAATACAGTGGAGGAGGATTTCCTGGAGTGTATTAGGGATGGTTTTCTAGGCCAATATGTCAAGGAACCAACTAGAGAGCTGGCCAACCTAGACTGGGTGTTGTGTAATGAGAACGGATTAATTAGCAATCTTGTTGTGCGAGGTCCCTTGGGGAAGAGTGACCATAATATGGTAGAATTCTTCATTAAGATGGAGAATACAGAGTTAATTCAGAGACTAGGGTCCTGAACTTAAGGAAGGGTAACTTCGATGGTATGAGACGTGAATTGGCTAGGATAGACTGGCGAATGATACTCAAAGGGTTGACGGTGGATAAGCAATGGCAGACATTTAAAGATCACATGGATGAACTTCAACAATTGTACATCCCTGTCTGGCGTAAAAATAAAAAGGGCAAGGTGGCTCAACCGTGGCTAACAAGAGAAATTAGGGATAGTGTTAAATCCAAGGAAGAGGCATATAAATTGGCCAGAAATAGCAGCAAACCTGAGGCCTGGGAGAAATTTAGAATTCAGCAGAGGAGGACAAAGGGTTTAATTATGAGGCGGAAAATAGAGTATGAGAGTAAGCTTGCAGAGAACATGAAAACTGACTGCAAAAGCTTCCATAGATTAGTGAAGACAAATGGTCCCTTGCAGTCAGAATCAGGTGAATTCATAATGGGGAACAAAGAAAGGGCAAACCAATTGAATAAATACTTTGGTTCTGTCTTCACTAAGGAAGACACAAATAAACTTCTAGAAATACTAGGGGACCAAGGGTCTAGCGAGAAGGAGGAACTGAAGGAAATCCTTATTAGTCAGGAAATTGTGTTAGGGAAACTGATGGGATTGAAGGCCGATAAATCCCGATAGTCTGCATCCCAGAGTACTTAAGAAATAGTGGATGCAATGGTGGTCATTTTCCAACATTCTATAGATTCTGGATCAGTTCCTATGGACTGGAGGGTAGCTAATGTAACTCCACTTTTTAAAAAAGGAGGGAGAGAGAAAACAGGGAATTATAGACCTGTTAGCCTGACATCAGTAATGGGGAAAATGTTGGAATCAATTATTAAAGATGTAATAGCAGCACATTTGGAAAGCAGTGACAGGATCGGTCCAAGTCGGCATGGATTTATGAAAGGGAAATCATGCTTGACAAATCTTCTAGAATTTATTGAGGATGTAACTAGTAGAGTGGACAAGGGAGAACCAGTGGATGTGGTGTATTTGAACTTTCAAAAGGCTTTTGACAAGGTCCCACACAAGAGATTAGTTTGCAAAATTAAAATACATGGTATTGGGGTAATGTATTGACGTAGATAGAGAACTGGTTGGCAGACAGGAAGCAAAGAGTAGGAATAAACAGGTCCTTTTCAGAATGGCAGGCAGTGACTAGTGGGGTACCGCATGGTTCAGTGCTGGGACCCCAGATATTTACAATATTAATTAATGATTTAGATGAAGAAATTGAATGTAATATCTCCAAGTTTGCAGATGACACTAAACTGGGTGGTGGTGTGAGCTGTGAGGAAGATGCTAAGAGGCTGCAGGGTGACTTGGACAGGTTAGGTGAGTGGGCAAATGCATGGCAGATGCAGTATAATGTAGATAAATGTGAGGTTATCCACTTTGGTGGCAAAAATAGGAAGGCAGAATGTTATCTGAATGGTGACAGATTAGAAAAAGGGGAGGTGCAACGAGACCTGGGTGTCATGGTGCATCAGTCATTGAAAGTTGGCATGCAGGTACAGCAGGCGGTGAAGAAGGCAAATGGCATGTTGGCCTTCATAGCTAGGGGATTTGAGTATAGGAGCAGGGAGGTCTTACTGCAGTTGTACAGGGCCTTGGTGAGGCCACACCTTGAATATTGTGTTCAGTTTTGATCTCCTAATCTGAGGAAGGACATTTTTGCTATTGAGGGAGTGCAGCGAAGGTTCACCAGACTGATTCCGGGATGACAGGACTGACATATGAGGAAAGATTGGATCGACTAGGCTTATATTCACTGGAATTTAGAAGAATGAGAGGGGATCTCATAGAAACATATAAAATTCTGATGGGATTGGACAAGTTAGATGCAGGAAAAATGTTCCCGATGTTGGGGAAGTCCAGAACCAGGGGTCACAGTCTAAGGATAAGGGGTAAGCCATTTAGGATCGAGATGAGGAGAAACTTCTTCACTCAGAGAATTGTTAACCTGTGGAATTCTCTACCGCAGAGAGTTGTTGAGGTCAGTTCGATAGATATATTCAAAAGGGAAGTTAGGTGTGGTCCTTACGGCTAAAGGGAGTATGGAGAGAAAGCAGGAGTGGGGTACTGAAGTTGCATGATCAGCCATGATCATATTGAATGGTGGTGCAGGCTCGAGGGGCCGAATGGCCTACTCCGGCACCTATTTTCTATGTTTCCTCATCTCACTCTGTCAACATATCCTTCTATTCCCTTCTCCCCCATGTGTTTATCCAGCTTCCCCTTAAATGCATCGATGCTATTCGCCTCAACCCCTCCCTGTGGCAGTGAGTTCCACATTCTCACCGCTCTCTGGGTAAAGTAGTTTCTCCTGAATTCCCCATTGGGTGTTTTAGTGACTGCCTGATATTGATGGCCCCTAGCTTTGGACTCCCCCACGTGGAAACATCTTCTCTGTGTCTACTCTATCGAACCCTTTCATTATTTTAAAGACCTTTATCAGGTCAGCCCTCAGCCTTCTCTTCTCTAGAAAATAAGAGCTCCAGGCTGTTGAATCTGAAAGGTATATCCTCTCAGTTCTGGTATCATCCTTGTAAACCTTTTCTGTACCCTCTCCAGTGCCTCTCTATCCGTTTTATAATACGAAACCAGAGGTATGTCCAGTACTCCAAGTGTGGTCTAACCAAGCTTCGATACAACTTTAACATAACTTCTCTACTTTTCAATTCTATCCTTTTGGAAATTAACTTGGATCGCTAATTTTACTTCAGCCCCCAGACCACGCACTGGGATACGAGCATGCCAACACATGGCAAAGAGGCAGTTTCTCCAGCCTTGCACGCAACTCATTCCTTTGCCCAGGATCATCCTTGTCACTCTTCTCTGCACCACATCCATGGCTGAAATCTTCCCCTGATGCATTGATAATCAAAACTGAAAACAGTATACAAGTTGCAGCGTACAGACACTGTTTCGGATGACATCCACCAATTAATCCTCTACTAATCTAACAATATAATTACATCCCCAAAAACTAGACTGTCAGCATCCTACCTTGCTACTTCATTAGTACATTGGCCCAAAGGGAAACAAATTCTCATTATTGCTAATCTTCTTCCCATCCAGTACTGAACATGGATTCTGTGGGGACCTTCCATCTGCGACAGGCCAGCTGGTTGTACAGTACACAGCGCTGGCTTGGCCATAATCCAGTGCCCAAGATATTAACAGAAGCTTTTCTAGCTCAGCCTCCCGTTCAGGTCGAGTTCAGATCACTCATCTCCCTCCTGTCCTGATGTAAAACCTGTCCCTCTCTATGATGGAAGCCGTCAGTTCCTTCCCCTTGCTCTAGGTGGCAGTGTAGTCCATAAGTTAACTATCTGAAGTAGATTGTTTCTCTTTAAATAAGCCGTCCGATTTTAGAGCATTCAACAACAACTTGCATTTATATAGCGCCTTTCATGTAGCAAAACATCCTATGGCTCTTCGCAGGAGTGTTAGCAAACAAAATTTGGTACTGAGCCACACAAGGCAATATTAAGTCAGATGACCAAAAGCTTGGTCAGAGGTAGGTTTTAAAAGACTTGCATTTATATAGCGCCTTTCACGACCAGCTAACGTCTCAAAGTGCTTTACGGCTAATGAAGTACTTTTTGGAATGCAGTCACTGTTGTAATGTGGGAAACACGGCAGCCAATTAGCGCACAGCAAGCTCCCACAAACAGCAACGTGTTAATGACCAGATAATCTGTTTTAGTTATGCTGATTGATAAATATTGGCCCCAGGACACCGGGGATAAAAAGCTCCCTCAGCACTGTACTGGAGTGTCAGCCTAGATTTATGTGCTCCAGTCCCTGGCGTGGGACTTGAACCCACAACCTCTGACTCAGAGGCAAGTGTGCTACTCACTGAGCCAGAGCTGACACTTTAAGGAGTATCTTAAACTCAACCTTCTAAACTCAAGGGAAAACAAACCAGGTTAATGCAAAGGGAGCTTTACTCTGTATCTAACCCCCTGTACCTGCCCTGGGAGTGTTTGATGGGACAGTGTAGAGGGAGCTTTACTCTGTATCTAACCCGTGCTGTACCTGCCCTGGGAGTGTCTGATGGGGACAGTGCAGAGGGAGCTTTACTCTGTATTTAACCCCATGCTGTACCTGCTTGAGAGTGTTTTATGGTGACAGTGTAGAGGGAGCTTTACTCTGTATCTAACCCCCTGTACCTGCCCTGGGAGTGTTTGATGGGACAGTGCAGAGGGAGCTTTACTCTGTATCTAACCCCGTGCTGTACCTGCCCTGGGAGTGTTTGATGGGACAGTGTAGAGGGAGCTTTACTCTGTATCTAACCCGTGCTGTACCTGCCCTGGGAGTGTTTGATGGGACAGTGCAGAGGGAGCTTTACTCTGTATCTAACCCCATGCTGTACCTGCCCTGGGAGTGTTTGATGGGACAGTGTAGAGGGAGCTTTACTCTGTATCTAACCCGTGCTGTACCTGCCCTGGGAGTGTTTGATGGGACAGTGCAGAGGGAGCTTTACTCTGTATCTAACCCCATGCTGTACCTGCCCTGGGAGTGTTTGATGGGACAGTGTAGAGGGAGCTTTACTCTGTATCTAACCCGTGCTGTACCTGCCCTGGGAGTGTTTGATGGGACAGTGTAGAGGGAGCTTTACTCTGTATCTAACCCGTGCTGTACCTGCCCAGGGATTGTTTGATAGGACAGTGTAGAGGGAGCTTTACTCTGTATCTAACCCCCTGTACCTGCCCTGGGAGTGTTTGATAGGACAGTGTAGAGGGAGCTTTACTCTGTATCTAACCCCCTGTAGTTGCCCTGGGAGTGTTTGATGATGACACGGGGTGCCAGAAATAATTGTTGCTAACTTTGCTCGAAAACCATAATTTTGTCTTCTTCCCCAAGTGTTTAATACTGCAGAGAAAATGTCCGTTGATTCCCCTGATTTCCCCACATTGCAACAGTGACTACACTCCAAAAGTACTTTGTTGGCTGTAAAGCACTGTGAGACATTCAGTGGTCGGTGAAAGGCGATATATATAATATATATACACACACACACAAGTCTTGCTTTTCTTTGTTCTAGCACTCATCTTGATGAGCACAAAATGATTCACAATAAAAATATTCCCCAAACTTTTAAGAGTTGTATCATGTCGTTACCTTCTCGAAATTCTTCAAGTGCATGAAGCAGACTCCCAGATTGTGGCTGATCTCCTAAATCGATGCAATTAGAACAGAGGTCAAACTACACGGGGAAGAATGAAGGCAAAAAGCTTTCTTTTACAGTGTAATAATTTGGAACACAAGGTCTATCATCAATCACAAAAACCACTTCCATTCAAACCGCGAATGAATGCACTCCAGGTTTGGACCAGACTGCAATGTGTCATTTAGGAGTGCTCACCCAGCAGGAGTTGTCACATTCTTTCCACAACTTGATTAATACCATTTTGCTGATGTAACCTACCCAATCCTTCTCATTTAATTTAGCAGCTTCACTGTAAACTTCAACTGCTGCCTTGTGCTTGCCAAGCAAGAACCTAACGAAAGAGCAGAATATTCAGAGGTTACCTTCCACTGAGAATGAACGAGAGGCATTCCGCTGCCAGCATTTCTACAGCAGATTTAATGTATTAAATTCCCAAAGCACCTCACAAAGGCAAAAACTGATGGCAAGCAGTGATAGAGTTAGGGGATTGACAGCATGGTCAAAGGTTGGAGAGGAGAGATGGAGCAAGGAGAGCGCGGGGCTAAAGTGCTGAAGGCTTTGCTACTGGTGGGGCGGAGTCGGGGTGGAAGGGAATACGAAGGCGCCAGAGGAGTGAAGGGCACACGCTGGTTCGCAGGGCTGTCAGAGGTTGCAGAGGCTGGAGGGCAGAAGGCGACAACAGGATCTGCACACATGGGGGAGCGGGGGGCGATGGGGGGGGGGGGGGAGCTGGGGGCAACGGGGGGGAAGCGGGGGGGAGCCGGGGGCGACATGGTTTTGGACAAGTTGCTGTATAACTAGTAAGCCAGAACTTGAGAAGCCAGCATGTAACGTTTGTAAGTCAAATCACTGGTATGGCGATAATTATTTAACTGCTTATTTGTAATTTACAGAGCAGTCACATCCTTCATTCAGTATTTGAAGGCTGTAATGCTGGTACCTGAATTGTCTGAGTTCCCACAGACCCTGGAATACTCACAGTGATCGAGCCACTTGTTTCAGGTTGTCCACATTCTGAGGGTTCAGGATCGCACAGCTCTGAAAGAGCTCAAGAGATTCTTGAATTTTTCCTTCCAAACGGAATAGCAGAGCTGAAACAGAGTCAAGACATCACTTCGCAAACTCATGTCAGGATTTACACGCACCTTACGAGCGGCCAGATGGGATCACTGGGTTGCTTGAGTGTTGGGATCAATACCAACACCTTGCGCAAGATGGTAAGTGACTAATTGGCCAGATTTGCCTTGGTTGTATTACTCAGTCTGACCTTCTAGTTGGATCAAGAATAATCACTTGCAAACAGTAAGACCTGCTTTCTCGAGGGTGGGTACAGTAGTATAATGATTCCAATACTGCCCCAGCAACCGGCAGCAAGCCAAGATTCAATAAATCTGCTCATTTGTGGGCTGCCGTCAGAGGAAAATGACCAAGAAAGATGCTCAGTTATCATAAAGTTCCAAGTGATTCACAAATGTCCTTCAGGGAAGATAGCCTGCCAGTCACCCCAACCCAGTCTGGACCACACACGGGTCCAGTCCACACCATGTACGTCACTCAATGCGCACTGAAGTGGTTGAGCAAGGCTGTTGTGTAGAGATGGGCAATCAATAAGGCCTTGCCTGTGTCACCCGAATCTGAGAGCAAAATATCAAATCTAAACTCATTCCTCAATGTTGCTATTGTAGAAATAAAATTAAAATCATGCGGCGAGATTAACCCCTCACCACCCCCCCTGCACTCTACCCCTCCCATCCACCCACTCCCTCACCACCTCCCCTGCACCCCACCCCTCCCCGTTTCTCCCCCTCCTCAGACTACAAGTAACTTCATACAATTTTAAATATTGCGCGGGGTCCCCATGTTGCTTTGCCGCCTTACCTTGTACATAGACAGCGTATTCACACATCCCCTGGGTCTCCTGCAGCTGCTCTTTGATTATCGCCTGCAAAACAATTCACAGCAATTGTTGGTGGTTCTGAGCCCAATATCCCATGGTGCACGAGCGTTCACTGCTCCAGGAGCACGGCAAAGTCATCCCAGCAGCAGTCGGCGCTGGCTCAATAGTGGAAACGCTCCCCTCGCACAGGATAGCAAGAGTCACAGGAAGACTGAACACGGTGGGAACAGGGCAGCTCATTATCCAACAGCCTCGTGCCAAGCATTGCACTCTCATTTCTGAACAAGCACCTGCATTTTTACACTCGCACACTTAAGCTCACTGATATATTTTGTCTGAAACAGAACATATGAAGAAATCTGTGGGCCTCAAGCCTTCAATTCCCAGCAGGTTTGGCCACACCTTGTACCTTGAGCACTTGGCTGAGTTTTCGCCCATGTAAAGTTTTCCTCAGGTTGGGAGGTTTGAACTCTTGACCGAGCGTGTGCCTGTGTCTGCGGTTGCAGGGTTCCTGTGCCGTTAGCTAAATACGGGCTCACCTTGCACGTCCCATAGTCCTTCCTGATATAATGCAAATGGATCAGCCAGTTTCGTCTCTCCAGGATGGGAAGCTCTGGTGCTGCATGGAGAACAATATTCAGAGATCATTGACAAAGCACCTTTACCCACATATCGCCTCACTGACAGCCACTGCCTCTCCTTCCTGACCAACCTTCCCTTCAGAAAACAGACGTCTAAAAAGAATTAGGAGACTCAGTTCAACTGTGAACACATGGTGCAGACTGAAGATGTCTCATCATTACAGCTGTAAAATGATTCTGTTGGTGTAGCACATTGACACAGTGACAGCAAAGAGCTGCTTCCACAGACACACAGTGTGATGCAGCATGTCATTTGGTACAAATTATAGTCTTAGCTGAAACATGAAATCCAAAGATTAGGGCGCTGTCTCAAGAGCTCTCAAGATGAATAATAAAGCTAAGATCCCCTACATAAGAAGATTGCCCATCTCATGCTGACTGATGGGGTGTGTCCACTTTATAAACTGGCTGCGAGGGTCCAATGTGAAGTGCGCTTGAGGTGAATCAACCCAGTAACTAGTGGGTGCAGGCCCACAGCTCCTTTGGCACCAAATGGTCGCATCTGTTGCAGATGCATTGAGGAAGGCGTCATGCTGCTGAATGGGGGGGGGGCGGACTGATTATCAATCATTAGGCAAAGGATTCTTATATAAAACTTCCATATCCTCAGGCCATCCCAAAGCACTTCACAGTTAAAAAGATGACTTTTGAAGTGCAGTCGCTATTATGTAGCATCCCCGCTGGGCAGGCCACATCGTTCACATGCCAGATACGAGATTCCCAAAGCAAGCGCTCTACTCGGAACTCCTTCACGGCAAACGAGCCAAAGGTGGGCAGAGGAAACGTTACAGGGACACCCTCAAAGCCTCCCTGATAAAGTGCAACATCCCAACCGACACCTGGGAGTCCCTGGGCAAAACTGCCCTAAATGGAGGAAGTGCATCCGGGAGGGCGCTGAGCACCTCGAGTCTCATCGCCGCGAGCATGCAGAAAACAAGCGCAGACAGCGGAAAGAGCGTGCGGCAAACCAGTCCCACCCACCCCTTCATAGAAACAGAGAAACATAGAAAATAGGTGCAGGAGTAGGCCATTCGGCCCTTCGAGCCTGCACCGCCATTCAATAAGTTCATGGCTGAACATGAAACTTCAGTACCCCATTCCTGCTTTCTCACCATACCCCTTGATCCCCCTAGTAGCAAGGACTTCATCTAACTCCTTTTTGAATATATTTAGTGAATTGGCCTCAACAACTTTCTGTGGTAGAGAATTCCACAGGTTCACCACTCTCTGGGTGAAGAAGTTTCTCCTCATCTCGGTCCTAAATGGCTTACCCCTTATCCTTAGACTGTGACCCCTGGTTCTAGACTTCCCCAACATTGGGAACATTCTTCCTGCATCTAACTTGTCTAAACCCATAAGAATTTTAAACGTTTCTATGACGTCCCCTCTCATTCTTCTGAACTCCAGTGAATACAAGCCCAGTTGATCCAGTCTTTCTTGATAGGTCAGTCCCGCCATCCCGGGAATCAGTCTGGTGAACCTTCGCTGCACTCCCTCAATAGCAAGAATGTCCTTCCTCAGGTTAGGAGACCAAAACTGTACACAATACTCCAGGTGTGGCCTCACCAAGGCCCTGTACAACTGTAGCAACACCTCCCTGCCCCTGTACTCAAATCCCCTCGCTATGAAGGCCAACATGCCATTTGCTTTTTTAACCGCCTGCTGTACCTGCATGCCAACCTTCAATGACTGATGTACCATGACACCCAGGTCTCGTTGCACCTCCCCTTTTCCTAATCTGTCACCATTCAGATAATAGTCTGTCTCTCTGTTTTTACCACCAAAGTGGATAACCTCACATTTATCCACATTATACTTCATCTGCCATGCATTTGCCCACTCACCTAACCTATCCAAGTCACTCTGCAGCCTCATAGCATCCTCCTCGCGGCTCACACTGCCACCCAACTTAGTGTCATCTGCAAATTTGGAGATACTACATTTAATCCCCTCGTCTAAATCATTAATGTACAGTGTAAACAGCTGGGGCCCCAGCACAGAACCTTGCGGTACCCCACTAATCACTGCCTGCCATTCTGAAAAGTCCCCATTTACTCCTACTCTTTGCTTCTTGTCTGACAACCAGTTCTCAATCCATGTCAGCACACTACCCCCAATCCCATGTGCTTTAACTTTACACATTAATCTCTTGTGTGGGACCTTGTCGAAAGCCTTCTGAAAGTCCAAATACACCACATCAACTGGCTCTCCCTTGTCCACTCTACTGGAAACATCCTCAAAAAATTCCAGAAGATTTGTCAAGCATGATTTCCCTTTCACAAATCCATACTGACTTGGACCTATCATGTCACCTCTTTCCAAATGCACTGCTATGACATCCTTAATAATTGATTCCATCATTTTACCCACTACCGATGTCAGGCTGACCGGTCTATAATTCCTTGTTTTCTCTCTCCCTCCTTTTTTTTTAAAAAGTGGGGTTACATTGGCTACCCTCCACTCCATAGGAACTGATCCAGAGTCAATGGAATGTTGGAAAATGACTGTCAATGCATCCGCTATTTCCAAGGCCATCTCCTTAAGTTCCCTCAACAACTATCTGTGTGACAGGTCTCGTATTGGACGATTCAGCCACCAAAGGACTCATTTTAAGAGTGGAAGCAAGTCTTCCTCGATTCCGAGGGACTGCCTATGATGATGATGAAATGCAGCAGGCACGAGAGCACAGCAAGGGCCCACACAGCAATGAGATAATGACCAGATTATCTGTTTTGATGGAGTTGGTGAGGGATAAAGTGAGGGATAAAGGGGATCAGGAGAACCCTGCTCTTCTTCAAAAAGTAACATGGGATTTGTTTCATCCACCGAGAGGGCAGACAGGACCTCATCCAAAAGACAGCACCTCTGACAGTGCTGCACTCCCTCAGACTAGATTATGTGCTCCAGTTTTAGAGTTTTCAAAATGTACTTCTCATAGAAACATAGAAAATAGGTGCAGGAGTAGGTCATTCGGCCCTTCGAGCCTGCACCACCATTCAATAAGATCATGGCTGATAATCACCTCAGTATCCCGTTCCTGCTGTCTCTCCATACCCCTTGAGGTATGGAGAGACAGCAGGAGATTAAGAGGAGATTAATGCAATAGTTAGGAAAGACATTAGCTTGGATGATGTGGAATCTATATGGGTAGAGCTGCAGAACACCAAAGGGCAAAAAACGTTAGTAGGAGTTGTGTACAGACCTCCAAACAGTAATAGGGATGTTGGGGAGGGCATCAAACAGGAAATTAGGGGTGCATGCAATAAAGGTGTAGCAGTTATAATGGGTGACTTTAATATGCACATAGATTGGGCTAGCCAAACTGGAAGCAATACGGTGGAGGAGGATTTCCTGGAGTGCATAAAGGATGGTTTTCTAGACCAATATGTTGAGGAACCAACTAGGGGGGAGGCCATCTTAGACTGGGTGTTGTGTAATGAGAGAGGATTAATTAGCAATCTCATTGTGCGAGGCCCCTTGGGGAAGAGTGACCATAATATGGTGGAATTCTGCATTAGGATGGAGAATGAAACAGTAAATTCAGAGACCATGGTCCAGAACTTAAAGAAGGGTAACTTTGAAGGTATGAGGCGTGAATTGGCTAGGATAGATTGGCGAATGATACTTAGGGGGTTGACTGTGGATGGGCAATGGCAGACATTTAGAGACCGCATGGATGAATTACAACAATTGTACATTCCTGTCTGGCGTAAAAATAAAAAAGGGAAGGTGGCTCAACCGTGGCTATCTAGGGAAATCAGGGATAGTATTAAAGCCAAGGAAGTGGCATACAAATTGGCCAGAAATAGCAGCGAACCTGGGGACTGGGAGAAATTTAGAACTCAGCAGAGGAGGACAAAGGGTTTGATTAGGGCAGGGGAAATGGAGTACGAGAAGAAGCTTGCAGGGAACATTAAGGTGGATTGCAAAAGTTTCTATAGGTATGTAAAGAGAAAAAGGTTAGTAAAGACAAACGTAGGTCCCCTGCAGTCAGAATCAGGGGAAGTCATAACGGGGAACAAAGAAATGGCGGACCAATTGAACAAGTACTTTGGTTCGGTATTCACTAAGGAGGATACAAACAACCTTCCGGATATAAAAGGGGTCAGAGGGTCTAGTAAGGAGGGGGAACTGAGGGAAATCTTTATTAGTCGGGAAATTGTGTTGGGGAAATTGATGGGATTGAAGGCCGATAAATCCCCAGGGCCTGATGGACTGCATCCCAGAGTACTTAAGGAGGTGGCCTTGGAAATAGCGGATGCATTGACAGTCATTTTCCAACATTCCATTGACTCTGGATCAGTTCCTATGGAGTGGAGGGTAGCCAATGTAACCCCACTTTTTAAAAAAGGAGGGAGAGAGAAAACAGGGAATTATAGACCGGTCAGCCTGACCTCAGTAGTGGGTAAAATGATGGAATCAATTATTAAGGATGTCATAGCAGTGCATCTGGAAAATGGTGACAGGATAGGTCCAAGTCAGCATGGATTTGTGAAAGGGAAATCATGCTTGACAAATCTTCTGGAATTTTTTTGAGGATGTTTCCAATAAAGTGGACAAAGGAGAACCAGTTGATGTGGTATATTTGGACTTTCAGAAGGCTTTCGACAAGGTCCCACACAAGAGATTAATGTGCAAAGTTAAAGCACATGGGATTGGGGGTAGTGTGCTGACGTGGATTGAGAACTGGTTGTCAGACAGGAAGCAAAGAGTAGGAGTAAATGGGTACTTTTCAGAATGGCAGGCAGTGACTAGTGGGGTGCCGCAAGGTTCTGTGCTGGGGCCCCAGCTGTTTACATTGTACATTAATGATTTAGACGAGGGGATTAAATGCAGTATCTCCAAATTTGCGGATGACACTAAGTTGGGTGGCAGTGTGAGCTGCGAGGAGGATGCTATTAGGCTGCAGAGTGACTTGGATAGGTTAGGTGAGTGGGCAAATGCATGGCAGATGAAGTATAATGTGGATAAATGTGAGGTTATCCACTTTGGTGGTAAAAACAGAGAGACAGACTATTATCTGAATGGTGACAGATTAGGAAAAGGGAAGGTGCAACGAGACCTGGGTGTCATGGTACATCAGTCATTGAAGGTTAGCATGCAGGTTAAGAAAGCAAATGGCATGTTGGCCTTCATAGCGAGGGGATTTGAATACAGGGGCAGGGAGGTGTTGCTACAGTTGTACAGGGCCTTGGTGAGGCCACACCTGGAGTATTGTGTACAGTTTTGGTCTCCTAACTTGAGGAAGGACATTCTTGCTATTGAGTGAGTGCAGCGAAGATTCACCAGACTGATTCCCGGGATGGCGGGACTGACCTATCAAGAAAGACTGGATCAACTGGGCTTGTATTCACTGGAATTCAGAAGAATGAGAGGGGACCTCATAGAAACGTTTAAAATTCTGACGGGTTTAGACAGGTTAGATGCAGGAAGAATGTTCCCAATGTTGGGGAAGTCCAGAACCAGGGGTCACAGTCTGAGGATAAGGGGTAAGCCATTTAGGACCGAGATGAGGAGAAACTTCTTCACCCAGAGAGTGGTGAACCTGTGGAATTCTCTACCACAGAAAGTAGTTGAGGCCAATTCACTAAATATATTCAAAAGGGAGTTAGATGAAGTCCTTACTACTCGGGGGATCAAGGGTTATGGCGAGAAAGCAGGAAGGGGGTACTGAAGTTTCATGTTCAGCCATGAACTCATTGAATGCCGGTGCAGGCTAGAAGGGCTGAATGGCCTGCTCCTGCACCTATTTTCTATGTTTCTATGATCCCTTTAAACGTAAGGGCCATATCTAACTCCCTCTTAAATTTATCCAATGAACTGGCATCAACAACTCTCTGCGGCAGAGAATTCCACAGGTTAACAACTCTCTGAGTGAAGAAGTTTCTCCTCAACTCAGTCCAAAATGGCCTACCCCTTATCCTAAGACTATGTCCCCTGGTTCTGGACTTCCCCAACATTCAGACCATTCTTCCTGCATCTAACCTGTCCTGTCCCGTCAGTATTTTATATGTTTCTATCAGATCCCCTCTCATTCTTCTAAACTCCAGTGTATAAAGGCCCAGTCGATCCAGTCTCTCCTCATATGTCAGTCCTGCCATCCCGGGAATCAGTCTGGTGAACCTTCGCTGCACTCCCTCAATAGCAACAATGTCCTTCCTCAGATTAGGACACCAAAACTGAACACAATATTCCGGGTGAGGTCTCACCTAGGCCGTGTACAACTGCAGTAAGACCTCCCTGCTCCTCTACTCAAATCCCCTCGCTATGATGGCCAACATACCATTTGCCTTCTTCACCGCCTGCTGTACCTGCATGCCAACTTTCAGTGACTGATGTACCATGACACCCAGGTCTTGTTGCACCTCCCCTTTTCCTAATCTGCCACCATTCATATAATATTCTGCCTTCGTGTTTTTGCCACCAAAGTGGATAACCTCACATTTATCCACATTATACTGCATCTGCCATACATTTGCCCACTCACCTAACCTGTCCAAGTCATCCTGCAGCCTCAGCATCCTCCTCACAGCTCACACCTCCACCCAGCTTAGTCACTATGCTACAGTTAGTCTCACTAGTCCCACTTTCTTGACTTACTCTGAAGTAATATTCTGGCCATCTCTCGATCATTTAATTGTCAATTTGAGGCCACAACATGACACTAATAGTAGGAACAGCAGCTGGGTTAGTTGGTTAAGGCAGTGTGTAAGCCACAGACTAGAAAGGTTTAGAACATGGTCCCCAGTAAATGCTTTCAGGTATTCTCTGTATTGGGAGGTGTACTTACTGCAAATTCAGGGCTCAATTCCCATATCATAGGGCAGGTTAGAATGGATGATCGCAAATAGCCGTTCATGGCCAAGCAGCTTCCTCTGGGCAGAAAGATCCCAGGCTCAATTCCACATCTGTGCTGAGTTAGCTGATGTCTGCTTGGGCAATAGTTCGATTCAGTGATTGTCTCCTAAACTCTTCCTTCACTCCTTTGGTGATGAGCTGAATTAATCCCACTGACTCGGCAAAGATTGTCCCAGTCTACCTTGCAATTGCAACAAGTGGCCTCACCGTGCTCAAAAAAGGAAGGACAAATCAGCCAGGGTTCCTGCTCCTGATCACAGCCCAGTGACCCCTGGGTTAGAGAAAGGGGGAATCAGCCAGGGTTCCTGCTCCTGATCACTGCCCAGTGGCCCCTGGGTTAGAGAGAGGGGGAATCAGCCAGGGTTCCTGCTCCTGATCACTGCCCAGTGACCCCTGGGTTAGAGAGAGGGGGAATCAGTCAGGGTTCTTGCTCCTGATCACTGCCCAGTGACCCCTGGGTTAGAGAGAGGGGAAAATCAGCCAGGGTTCCTGCTCCTGATCACTGCCCAGTGACCCCTAGGTTAGAGAGAGGGAAAATCAGAGAGGGTTCCTGCTCCTGATCACTGCCCAGTGACCCCTGGGTTAGCGAGAGGGGGAAATCAGCCAGGGTTCCTCCTCCTGATCATTGCCCAGTGACCCCTTTGTTAGAGAGAGAGGGGAAATCAGAGAGGGTTCCTGCTCCTGATCACTGCCCAGTGACCCCTGGGTTAGAGAGAGGGAAATCAGTAAAGGTTCCTGCTCCTGATCACGGCCCAGTGACCCCCATTGTTGAGCACCCATAAGTTGGCTACTGGTGAAGACAGGATTGGATTGGCTATGACGCCCCCCCACAGACAATAGATCTGCCAATATTCTAAACTCCAGTCTCACTCCTGAAGCACAATCACTTGGATGAGGTGGCAGAGGGCTTGCAGACAGGTGTTGAGCTGTACCCAGTCATGAATCAGTGCCCATAGGGCAGAAAGTCAAGGGGCAAAAACCTAAAAAAAATGGTTGCTCACAAGCTCCACATATACACTCCAGCACACATTTGAATGAGGTTAAGAAAGTGTAAGGCACACACTTCCATGGACAAACAGCAATATCAAAGCGAAGACTCCTAAATTCCTCACCTTTCCTTGATCGCGATTTCCGAAGATCAGCTGAAGGATCAGGACGTTGTATAATCTGGAAGAAATAAAATCAGATCTACAGTAATCACGTTGCCCCTCCCATGTCATGTTACAGCTGCACATTTAGCCGGGTGCTGCGAGGGTATTTCACCAGGCTTCTTACTCCTTTCTCATTTATTTCTGCTCAGAACCGTTTCCAATTTAGGCACCCGGTATCAGCATTCAACACTCCCGGGTCAGGTACAGCACGGGGTTAGATACAGAGTAAAGCTCCCTCTACACTGTCCCATCAAACACTCCCAGGGCAGGTACAGCACGGGGTTAGATACAGAGTAAAGCTCCCTCTACACTGTCCCATCGAACACTCCCAGGGCAGGTACAGCACGGGGTTAGATACAGAGTAAAGCTCCCTCTACACTGTCCCATCGAACACTCCCAGGGCAGGTACAGCACGGGGTTAGATACAGAGTAAAGCTCCCTTTACACTGTCCCATTAAACAATGTGCTTCAACTCAATTAAAGAAAAAAAACACTGTACCAGTGAGCCATTTTTTCCCACTTCTAACAGAAACCATCCTGAGGTCCGTCTGACACAGCCAGTCCGTGCTGATTTAGGACAGTTTCTGCTGTTGCTCCATGTCCAAATAGGAATTAGATTGAAACTGGTTTAGGCAGCGAATTCCAGAGCTTAGGGCCTAGGCAACAGAAGCAGACAGAGGAAACATTCCTCCCATAAATCTGGGGCTGGATTTGAACACAGGTCCCACTTTCTCAGGACCTTTTTTTTTTAAAGCACGCTTCAAGTCTGCAGCAGCACCGTATCAATGAGCATGCTTTAGGATATTTATTTGCTACTCACCAATTCTTTCTCCAAATCCGCCATTTTCTCACAGAGGTGAAGTTGTCAGTAACAAAGACCAGAAGATAGCGTCAGGTCCTTACTGCAGCAGACTTCCAATGATCTAGGCCTTCCATTCATCAGAAATAGCCTGTTTATTCAGAAGTTGACAATGTAACACCTCAGTTTTCTCTCTTCGCTCCTCAGTCTGTATTACAGAGAAACCCTGTGTGCTCCAACCAACTCTAACCCCCTGCTTCCCACACTGCTGCAAGTTTTGCTGCCTAACTATAAATTATATAAAATCAAAGAATTACATACAGCTAAAAGCAGAATGTATAACTTTAAAAATGGCAACTGACTAACGTCTGTACACTCTGCTCGAATTAGATTATCTCTCTAACCCCAATTCATCTGAATACTATATTTTATCTCGACTCCTTATCATAGAATCATAGAAATTTACAGCATGGAAGGAGGCCATTTCGGCCTATCATGTTCACGCCGGCCAATAAAGAGCTATCCAGGCTAATCCTATTTTCCAGACTTGGTCTGTAGCCCTGCAGGTGACGGCACTTCAAGCACATATCCAAGTACTTTTTAAATGTGGTGAGGGTTCCTGCCTCTACCACCCTTTCAGGCAGTGAGTTCCAGACCCCCACCACCCTCTGCGGCACACTATGAGAGCTTGCGTAGGTCGTACACCTTACCTCCTGTTCTCACCATTTTTGGTCACACTTTTCTCCCAACATTTCCCATTGTAAATTGCCATGTTAACATTTCCCATTCAATGTTGCTCAGGGAACAGTTACAGTGCAGTGCAGGCTCTGGCTACTAGGTGGCTCTGTGGAGCAAATTTCTTGAGTCTCTCAACTCAGAATTGAATCGATGCCCACCAGGCAGCCTTTCTCATTCATATTATTACTTGGCAGACCTAGGGTTCAAATAGCATTCTTAAAAAGTAACTACAAATCCAAATTAGTTTGCACTTATAACTCGTTTTGATCAAATATGGGAACTGTATAGTTATTCTTTCTTTAGCTCGACCAGCTTCCCCGCACGCCCCCCCTCTCTGGTTGGGCGAACAAGACTATAAGCCCCCAAAGGCCGATACAACACATTTTCATGCAAATCACAGGATCCCCTTCTGACTTCAAAGAGCTTCCTCTGCAGAAAAAAACATGCTATATACAGCCTTAATAATAAAGTCACTGCTAACATTCAGTCAATGCTCTATTCAAAGAGCTCCCTTGATGGCCAAGCAGATGAGGGCACTACTCAGTGTGGTACTGAGACAGACGGTGGTACCAGATCCCAACCCTGGTCAGTGCTGAGCTAGCTCGCTGAGCCATGCTGGAGCAAGGGTGCTTCCATTGGCATCAGTGCTCACGGACTCGGGAGCCAGTCAGCCAGGGTTCCTGCTCCTGCTCGCTCTCCAGTGATCCCTGCTGGTAAGTGTAGGTGTCTGGATGTTAGGTGAGGACAGCATCAGGGCTCAGCTGTGATGGTCCTCATGGTCAAATGGCCTGCCCGCACTCACAGAATTGCCACACATGAAGGGTGCCCCCTTCCCCTCCAAGACACGGCAACCTAGCCAGCAGTCAATACTTCGGGATAATGAGTCGGAATGGAAAGGGAGGCTTTTGGCAAGCTAATCCATGCCCCCAAAGATCCTGCTGGCCTGTCAATCAGTAGATGTCAGCTTTGATAGAACTCTTGTTTCTGAGACAGATGGTTGTGGGTTCAAATCCCACTCCAGAGATTTGAGCATAAAAATCTAGATTGACCCACCCAGTGCAGTGCTGAGGGAGCGCCGCACTGTCGGAGGGGCAGTACTGAGGGAGCGCCGCACTGTCGGAGGGGCAGTACTGAGGGAGTGCCGCACTGTCGGAGGGGCAGTACTGAGGGACTGCCGCACTGTCGGAGGGGCAGTCTGAGGGAGCGCCGCACTTTCGGAGGGGCAGTACTGAGGGAGCGCCGCACTGTCGGAGGGGCAGTCTGAGGGAGTGCCGCATTGTCGGAGGGGCAGTACTGAGGGAGCGCCGCATTGTCGGAGGGGCAGTACTGAGGGAGTGCCGCACTGTCGGAGGGGCAGTACTGAGGGAGTGCCGCACTGTCGGAGGGGCAGTCTGAGGGAGTGCCGCACTGTCCGGGGGGCAGTCTGAGGGAGCGCCGCACTGTCGGAGGGGCAGTACTGAGGGAGCGCCGCACTGTCGGAGGGGCAGTACTGAGGGAGCGCCGCACTGTCGGAGGGGCAGTACTGAGGGAGCGCCGCACTGTCGGAGGGGCAGTACTGAGGGAGCTCCGCACTGTCGGAGGGGCAGTACTGAGGGAGCGCCGCACTGTCGGAGGGGCAGTACTGAGGGAGCTCCGCATTGTCGGAGGTGCCGTCTTTCAGATGAGACGTTAAACCGAGGCCCCGTCTGCCCTCAGGTGGATGTAAAAGATCCCGGGGCACTATTTCGAAGCTGAGCAGGGGAGTTCTCCCCGGTGTCCTGGGGCCAATATTTATCCCTCAATCAACATCTGAATAAAACAGATTATCTGGCCACTATCACATTGCTGTGTGTGGGAGATGTGCTGTGCACATTACAACACTGACTACACTCCAAAGGCCCTTCACTGGCTGTGAGGCGTTTCGGGACGTGTTGAGGATGGAACAAAATCAGAGAATGCCGGAAATCTCAGCGGGTCAGGCTGCATCTGAGGGGAGGGCGCAGAGTTAATGTGTCGGGTCCGTGACCCTTAGAACCGATTCTTACCCTGCACTGGGAGGGGAGGGGAGGGCTGTGACAGGGTGGGAGGCAGGAGATTAGAGAGATTGGGGATGGGGTGGGCGCTATAGAAAGACAAGTCTGTGCCGCGCGTCTCCGCCACCCGCTTTCGTTGCCAAGGGCAACCCCGTCACCCGGCAACCGCGGCCTTTACCAGCACCGCCTCCCGCGCTCTGAACACCGCGCGCCGCACACCGCGGCCCCCCGCTCCCGGCCCGCAGACACCCGCTCCCCCGGCCCCCGCTCCCCGCTCCCTGGGCCGGCCTCCAGCGCCGCCGGTCTCCCCGCTCCCGCTCCCGCTCACCCGTCGCCATCACACTCCGCTCCGCACATCCGGGCCTCCCTGCGTCGCCGGCGTCTGTGTGACGCAAGCGCGCTGTGCGTGCCTCCGCCACTGGGGAGCTGCGGCCTAAATGCCAGGCGGAGCCTGAGAGCCCACACTGACCACTGGCTGAGGGCACAGGACAGCTGACCACTGGCACAGGGCGTCTGACCACTGGCTCAGGGCACAGAGCGGCTGACCACTGGCTCAGGGCATCTGACCACTGGCTCAGGGCACAGAGCGGCTGACCACTGGCACAGGGCGTCTGACCACTGGCTCAGGGCACAGAGCGGCTGACCACTGGCACAGAGCGTCTGACCACTGGCTCAGGGCACAGAGCAGCTGACCACTGGTTGATGGTTGATTAACCAGAATGATACCAGGGCTTTAAAGAGTCAAAATATGAGGACAAGTTGCATAAAGTTGGCTTGTATTCCCTTGAGTTTAGAAGATTGAAAAATGATCTAATTGAGGTATTTTAAATGGTGAAAGGATTTGTGAGGTAGACACAGAAACGACTCCCTCCAGTGCAACAATCTATAGCAAGGAGCAAGGCCATTTAGGAGTGAAATCAGGAAGCACTTTTTTTACACAAAGAGTAGTGGAAATCCGAACCTCTGCCCGAAAATACTAGGACAATTTAAATTTGCAAGACTGAGATTGATAAATTTTCATTAGACAAGGGTAGGAAAGGATATGGATCAAAAGGGGTAAATGGACTTGAGGTACAGATCGTAAGATCCATCGCATCTGTTCCAACTATGCCACCTTCCATGCCAGTGCTTCTGATATGTCTTCCCTTTTACTCAACCGAAGATTTCCCTCCACCTTGGTTGACAGGGCCCTCGACCGGGAATCTCCCATCTCCCGTACTTCTGCTCTCACTCCTTCCCCTCCCTCCAGAACCAAAATAGGGTTACCCTTGTCCTCGCCTTCCATCCCACCAGCCTCCACATTCAACTGACCATTCTCTCACCACCAAACACATCTTCTCCTCCCCTTTCAGCATTCCAAAGGAATCATTCCTTCCGTAACACCCTGGTTCACTCTCCAACACACCGTCCCATTGCTACGGCATCTTCTCGTGCAAGCGCAGGAGATGCAACACCTGCCTTTTTACCTCCTCCCTTCCCACCTTCCAGTGTCCCAAACACTCCCTTCAGGTGAAACAGCAATTTACTTGTACTGCTCTTGCACCCCCTTTAAAATTGTACCATTTAGCTTTTGTATTGCCTATCATTCTTCCTGCCAAAATGCATCACCTCATACTTTTCTGCGTTGAATTTAATCTGACACGTGTCTGCCCATTCCACCAGCCTGTCTATGTCTCAAAATCTATTACTATCTTCCTCACTGTTTAATACACGTCCACGTTTCAACGCTTCAGGCAAGGTATTTTGGGAAAAATGGATTATGAAAGGGGCAACAATCCCCTGCAGCAACCAATCGCTTGTGGTAGAGATATAAACACTTGCACATGAAGGTAGTTCTACATATCTGATCATCCTTCCTCATCGATTCAACCTTTGCACATGAATCTGAGGTACAATACCCCACTTGACTCACATGAGGAGGTTATCGGGGGTGATGCATCTTTAAGGTCTAGTGATCATACACAATTCTGTTGCATTAAAGCCAAGGTGCGAAGACCCCTTTTTCCTGCAGCAGTGGAAGTTTTAAAACACCAATTACTGGTTTGGGTTTTACTAGTTTTAGTCTTCAGAGTGTAACGGCATTGGGAGAAAATGTACAAACCCCCCCCCCAACATACCAAGCTCTTCCCATCTTTACTGAAGTACAGTTCTGGTCAATCCAAAACCTCATACAAGTTGCCATCATTCAGGGGTGAACTTTGTGAGTCAGCAAACTTTTCGTGCCAGGTAGCACGAGTCAAGCCTATTGTCTTAACCCATTCTGTGGCACTTACATTGGTAAATGGATGAGTAAGACTGGCTGAGGGGCCAGACCCACTTGAATACCTGCATCTCAGGCATTCCCAGCAATGGGAGCAGGAACATGGTTGACACAGGAGACAAATTCTTCTGATTGACTTATCCATGCCAATTTTCTTCAAGTGTGTCAAACAAATTTGTGGACGTAATCATCACTAAAGTGAGGGGCGATGGTTCGGTGTAATGGCCATTGTAAATTTACATGCACATTTGACATAATGCTTTGTCCATTTTTACTTATTCACATCTGCGACATAAGCAAACTGAAAGACAAACTATGATTTTTAGACGAGTTGCTCTTGAAGCAGAAATAGATCTTTTGGCAACAAGCCAGGGGGAAGGGGAACGCAGACATGCACTTTTATAAGGAACAGGAAAAGGCAAGCGGGAGTTTACGCAACATTTTAAGTCTTAAGGTTACCACTCGCCAGTGACTTTCTCATTCCCAATCTGATTTCCAGATATCCAGGGGCTACTGGAAAGAAACGTTCCCTCCGATTCCCAATGCCAGACCTGTTGAGGTATTCCTATTTTCTTTTCCCCTCTCTCCTTCCCGCTAGTTGCATACTGCAGTGGCCCTCTCCAAATAGTACTCTATAGCAAGGACGAAGGACCTGGGAGGAATCGGCCCCCAGAATTACTAGTCAGAATAACGGCCGTAGTGAGTGCGCCTTTATGGCTTACTGAACTGTCTATTCTTCTAACTCTCGACACCCTGCACTCCTCACCCTTTTTTCACTCTACCACGAATGGCCATGCCTTCAGCCGTCTAGCCCCACGCTCTGGAATTCCTCCCTAAAACATTCCACCTTTAAGATCCTCCTTAAAACCCACCTTTGGCCAAGCCTGTGGTCACCCTATCTAATATCTCCTTCTCAAAAATAGATTGGAAAGTAGTTGGATGTCCACTTTCCCAGCCCAAGTAGACAGTGGGACTTTTTCCTACGTGAAAGGCGCTACATAAATGCAAACTGTCGATACTGAAAGCCAACTAGAACTGAACAAATCTGCGATTTTGAACCCAACATCTTCAAACACTTGTGCTTAGTAATGCAAGCAGCACATAAAGATTAAATTTTAGGCATGAGCACGACTTAAGACGATGAACTTTATGAACATCAACTTTCATGCTCCATCATTCACCACCCACTGAGGCCGACGATGTCAGCAATGTCTCCGGGCCGTTTGCATTCTCCAGGTTTATGTTTAAGAAGAAATTGAGATTCAGTAAAATTAAAAAAACATTTGTTCCTTATTTGTCAAAAGTGCATTTATTGGGTTTAAAATTTCACTGTGTTGGTGCCAAGTACGCATGTAATCAGAACAGCATTTCTTAGGCCAGAACACAGTGTGATGCATTAACCCTATATATGGTAATTGTTCAGTAACTGTTCTGACCTGGATGAAAGGAGAACACATTAAAAGTTGGAACTCAAATGGATTTACAATGTTTTGTTTCCATGTCACCAAGCTAAATCAAAAAAAAATTCTTCGAGTATTTGGCAGAACAGGTTCACAGGTTAAAAAAAAACCCACAGAACCAAACCACCATTTTGCCACTTCAGTGGTTAAAATGCTGTACCATCAGTAGAGTACCGGCCCTACCTAAAAGTCCCAGGCACATTAACCTACCTATTGCAGTAAAGGTCACCTGCACTGTGAAGTGATGGAGGCAAAAATCAACTTTGTTTCCTAATTTGCATTAATAAATGCTGTATGGGTCATCACTTGAAACAAGGTTTAAGAGTATACTGAAGTTACTCATCCAATGCTTAGATCCCCACGACAGAAAATACTACACATCATGTACATAAACAGAAGTATTATCTACACGTACCTACAGTTCAATAAGCAAAAAAACTCTGAAGCAGAGTGCCACAGGTGAATATGAGTCACTCTACAATGTGCACCTATGGGGAGTGTTTGTGGGGCCTTTGGTTTGTAAGCAGCCCATCTGGGTTTTGCAGAAAGCAGGGACTGGGGCCAGTGGCTTCAGCCAGCTGTGCAATTCAACTTCCTGCCTGGGATGTCTGATGAGATTACACTTAAAAATGTCTCCACTCGCTATCCGGTCACCGGAAAGCATGTTTACCAAGACTTGTGGCATTTCATTTCTTCCCTCCTGCCACAATGTACCAGAATTAATTTCTACCAGGACTGCAGCGGTTTCCATTTCCAACACTGCAAACAGCAGCCAGAGGCTCAGACGCCCAGGCGAATGATGTCGATCGATTTAGCATTTCAGACTCTGCCACGCTTAAAAAGGGGTTAGTCATTTTACTGGCTGTGATGCAAGGTGGGGCAGAAATTCCAACGGTGCCATCATGGGGTTTGGGAGGGGAGGAGGAGAAAAAGGCCACTGACCAGCTCCAATCTGAAGACAGCAGCTGGCCACGGCACAAGTTCATCCGCTCCTTCCAACACAACCCACCATTGTGGGATCAAGACCTTTCCTGTTTGTAGAAGAATGCGCAAAAGGGACAAGAAAAAAGCTTCACAATAGTTTTACTACTTGCAACCATATCTGCTGGCCATTCCAGATTTGACGATGTGTTGCGGAGCACTGCAATTCACAGGATGCTCAGGAAGTTACACACGAGCTTGTTGGTAGTGTTTCTGCACTGCTCAATGCTGATTCCCACCGCAAATGCACTGGAAGACACGCAAGGGATACCCAAATTAAACCTTTATCGTCAGTAAATACTTTGCAGTATTCAAGCTTTACAGTTGTATAAGTTTGTCATGGATGCATCCATTACAGCTACAAATCTTTCAACGGTTGAGAATTTGACAATATATTGTCCCAGTGCAATGAAAGGGAAAAATCCACAGCAATGAGTGTGGGGCTAAGGAACCCAGTGCTAGATCTTAACCTCACACAACCCGCTTTTTGATATATACAACCAATTAAATGACGAAGTAGAACAAAACTACTAACCATTACTTGCAGCTTGGGTTGGTTTCCAGTCTAGAACACAGCAGTCCATTCCTCCACTTAGCCCCACCAAGCAATGATCCTTCAACCCTAACCTCTACAGGTTGGGATAGCAACACACAGGCAGAACACAGCGAGGGCAGCAGCCGTTCACACCCAGGGTAGTGGAGGCATGGCTGGGGGTGGGAGAGACGAGCTGGGCGCTGTGCTCTTCCCAAATGTTAACTATCTGTACCGCTCCTATTGTCTGACGAGATCTGTACAATTTTTACGGGTATTTTTTTTATTAAATTTTTATACAGCAACAGATAGATGGAAAGTACTGAGGGCTTCTGCTGAAGCTGGAGGTGACGGGCATTAGCGGGAAGGTGCAGCAGGGTAGAAAAGCAGCAATGAGAAAAATGGGGGAAGGTGGGGGAGTGGAAAGAGGTGAGTATCAGGGAAACCCAACACCGTCAGGTCTCACCGAGTCTACAACTAGTACTACGGAAAATAACAAGGTAAAAAACAAGCAGAAAAAGCAGAAAATTAAATTCACATTCCACTAACAGCATGAGGTCAAAGGTTAGCAAACCTAAAGAAACTGCACAGCAAATATACATATTCTTGAAGGTTTTTAAAGAATAAATATTTTTTTGTAATTAAACATTATGCAAACACGTGCCACGCTTGCTCTCGCTCAACCATGCATATGCGCTATATACAATTTGAAAAATACTGTGTCCTCCTTTTAAAAGTCATATACAAAGATATCCCCCAGAGCGCTGCCTTACAGTTAGCCAATCAACATTCACAAACAGGGAACCTACATACAATTAATGTCTGGCTGGGAAAGAGGAGCCAGGTCAAAACAGTTTCAGTTCAATTACTACACACAGAGAAAATGAATAAATGAAAGGAAACAGAAAATGGTTCAGCTCTCAGAATGTAGCTACATTACAGATTAAAGTTGGAGGGTGTTTAGTGTGTCATACCCTTCATCCACTTACAATACTGTTGTACATTTTGTGGTTTTTATCTACTTTTTTATTACAATATAATTTACTTAAACTTTCCATTAACAAAAAGTAGGGTAGAACTCCAGCAGTGTCTGCAAGGGCCAGTGCCGCCCACTTTATTTGCATCAGCACTCTGTTGCTAACGGGTTGACAGTTCATTGTAAGCAGAGCCTCAGTCCTCAATATACTCCCAAAGGTCTTTCTCGTAGCCTTCATGCACATGCTGTAGCAACACCTTCCTCCGGCTCTCACAGTATCTGAGAAAGGGAACAGGACAGTCAGTCAGAATAGCAAAAGTCTCACCTAAAATAAAAGGTTCACATTCCACGCGGGGGCCTACATCGGTGCTCATATAGTCAGAGGAGAAACCCTTTGTACAGGACTGCAAGAACACGCCCAAGAAAGCAGGGAGGGGTGAACAGATTGAGGCTAAATCTATCAGCTACTTGGAGAAGGAGGCAGCTAATAGGTTTAAACAGCCCATTAAGAGATTTTAAGACTCTGGATGGAAAGAGATGTTAAGTGTTGCAGACTATACAAAGATCAGCTGAGGTTAGATATGCCGATGTTTGAGAGTCTAAGGACACACAATGGCCAGCACTAAAGCCATGAAACACCAGGACAGACAAACGATGCCAAATGAGAGGTCAGGGTTAATGAGCAAAACATACTTGAAAGACACGGCACAGGTCAAGAATGCAATTACTTAGGCAACTGGCAGTCCTCATTCTTGTTAAAGGCTTTATATTCAATGGGTCCAATCACTCCAATCAATGTAGAAAATCCAAACATTAAAAGGTAGCGATAGCGAGCAAGATTGTGGGAAAGGTGCAGCATAATTTCTCAAACACTACATAAAAAGGTGAGCTAAATACTTCCCTTCATTACAGTTACCATATCCAGGTAACCTACTGGCTGCGATGCATCGTGGTCACTGTGATCAGATTCACTGATGCTCGCGTACAGCAGCTTTAGATCACTAGTAACCACAACCCAAAGAGTTTAAGGAACTAGGTGTAAACCAGGCTGGGATCAAAGGTTTAGTCGGCCCATTTCATAAATCAAGAGATGAAGGGACATAAACTCGACCGAACTTTGGTCCGCCTCAGTGTCAGCTTGGCTCCTTTAGCACACTTGCCCAATTCAGAAGGTTGTAGAATGGAGCCCAGCACTTTTAGCACATAATCCAGGTCGATGGTCCACTGTAACACTGAGGGAGCCCTGCACTGTCACAGGCCCCAGCTGCCTGATCAGCTAATGCTAAGGATTCCTTTACACAGGAGCTCTCGCAGTGTCCTGGGCAACATCCTCCCTCAACCAACACCACCAAAAACACATCAACTGGCCATTCAACTCCCTGCTGTTTCTGGGATCATGCTGCACATCAGCCGATGTGACAGTGATTATATTTCAAAGCAATTTGTTGTAACTGAAGCATTTTGAGATGTTTGAGATGCTATGAAAATGCAAGTCTTTCTTTTCACATACACATGGAAAGTAACTATCTCAGCTACATATCCTTTAATAGAGTTGGACTCACTGTGCTACGGCTAGTGGAGAACACAAATCCTTCATGTCACAAAATACAAGATAGACTTGATTCTAGCACTAAAGAACAAACCATTTCCATTTATAAAGTCGGCGAGTATCAAGCTTATGAAAGGCTGTAACTTGCAGAACCCGAGGGTTGAAATCACCAAGAGTCAGCGTTTTATAGAGTCAACAATGGACCGGATGGGCCCAGGTACTTGGCCTACCTTTGCTTATGGGCTAAAAATCTAACACTGCAGGAAGAGGGGATCCAAGAGGGCTAGGAGGGTCAAGGAAAGGTAGATTGCTCACGTGTGGCATGGTCTTTTGGACATTTTAGCCTCATATCAATCAGTCTAATCATCAATTGGGGAAAAACTATTTTTCGGACATAATTTCTTTTAAGATTTTTGCAGGTGTGTGCCAGTGGATTCATTTGAAAAGACCACATTAAGAATCTGCGTAGGTTCCACCAGGACACCCAGTTAAAGATAACATCTGCTTCTCCCCCGAAATGGACTTTTTTTTGGTGTGGAGGGCAAGTTGGGCAAGGAGGGAAGAGGAGAAGACATTTGTCAGCAATAATTACTAAATGTATCTCATCTCACCTGTACTTGTCTTGTACTTTCTGTTTGATGTCCTGCAGGGAGTCCTGGGATATGTCCCTCTCCAGATAGCCAGACAGCACTTCTGTTGCATTCTCCAGATCTGCCTGATTGTTCTGGGGAGAGAAACACGCACTGCATGTAACAAATTTGCATCTCAACACAAACGTTATTGCCGCAGGTAGGTACTGACTCGGTCGAGTGTTTGTGCTACCAGATTCCCATGTTAAACTTCACTCACCCCCACCCCCCCCCCCACTCCAGACCTTGGAGACCAGCGAATGGGATATAAAATCTAACAGCAGCAGCAGTCTTCGATATAGCACATCAAACTCGGCCTCACTGAGAAAAATGACAGGCTAAATTCGAGTGGGATGATAAAAGTGCAGCTGAACAGGTGGAGAAGCATCAACCAGCCTACATTGCTCTGCAGAGCTGAGCGAAGTCTGGAGATACACACCTAAACACTGGACAAGTACTCTGGATGTATCATCACTAGAAAGGGAAGGAAGAGGTGAGGGATTGTAGATAATGCTCACAATAAAGATAATGCTCTGTGATTCTACACAAGATGGTTGCAGCCATGTTGAGATTTTCAATGGGCACAGGAGTGGAGCAGCACGCACGCTCCATTTATCTTGATGTTTCTATTTACCTTCACAAGTAAAACATGTTTGAATTTAAGTCACGAGAACAACTTTCCAATCAGAATTCTCAAGTCGCAGCAAATGTCATTGTTAAACCACATAAATCGAGCACCCTTCAAGATCAGACATGGCCAATGGCAAACCAGAGTGAGCCAAAGCTCAAATATATTTTTACCGTGGCTCAGTGGGCTGCACTCTCGCCCGAGTCAGAGGTTATGGGTTCAGATCCAACTCCAAGAGACTGGAACACATAATCTCGGCTCATACTTCAGTGCAATACTGAATAATTGGACAAGACGTTAAACCGAGGCCCCGACTGCCCTCTCAGGTGGATGTAAAAGTTCCCATGCTATTTTGAAGAGGAGCCTGGGGCCAATATTTATCCCTCAATCAACATCACTAAAAACAGATTATCTGGTCCATTATCACACTGCTATTTGTGGGAGCTTGCTGTGCTAAATTGGCTGTCGTGTTTCCTACATGACAACAGTGACTACACTCCAAAAGTACTTCATTGGTTTGTAAAGCGCTTTGGGACGTCCTGATGTTGTGAAAGGCCTTGGAAATAGCGGATGCATTTACAGTCATTTTCCAACATTCCATTGACTCTGGATCAGTTCCTATGGAGTGGAGGGTAGCCAATGTAACCCCACTTTTTAAAAAAAGGAGGGAGAGAAAACAGGGAATTATAGACCGGTCAGCCTGACATCGGTAGTGGGTAAAATGATGAAATCAATTATTAAGGATGTCATAGCAGCGCATTTGGAAAGAGGTGACACGATAGGTCCAAGTCAGCATGTATTTGTGAAAAGGAAATCATGCTTGACAAATCTTCTGGAATTTTTTGAGGATGTTTCCAGTAGAGTGGACAAGGGAGAACCAGTTGATGTGGTATATTTGGACTTTCAGAAGGCTTTCGACAAGGTCCCACACAAGAGATTAATGTGCAAAGTTAAAGCACATGGGATTGGGGGGTAGTGTGCTGACATGGATTGAGAACTGGTTGTCAGACAGGGAGCAAAGAGTAGGAGTAAATGGGGACTTTTCAGAATGGCAGGCAGTGACTAGTGGGGTACCGCAAGGTTCTGTGCTGGGGCCCCAGCTGTTTACACTGTACATTAATGATTTAGACGAGGGGATTAAATGTAGTATCTCCAAATTTGCGGATGACACTAAGTTGGGCGGCAGTGTGAGCTGCGAGGAGGATGCTATGAGGCTGCAGAGCGACTTGGATAGGTTAGGTGAGTGGGCAAATGCATGGCAGATGAAGTATAATGTGGATAAATGTGAGGTTATCCACTTTGGTGGTAAAAACAGAGAGACAGACTATTATCCGAATGGTGACAGATTAGGAAAAGGGGAGGTGCAACGAGACCTGGGTGTCATGGTACATCAGTCATTGAAGGTTGGCATGCAGATACAGCAGGCGGTTAAGAAAGCAAATGGCATGTTGGCCTTCATAGCGAGGGGATTTGAGTACAGGGGCAGGGAGGTGTTGCTACAGTTGTACAGGGCCTTGGTGAGGACACACCTGGAGTATTGTGTACAGTTTTGGTCTCCTAACCTGAGGAAGGACATTCTTGCTATTGAGGGAGTGCAGCGAAGGTTCACCAGACTGATTCCCGGGATGGCGGGACTGACCTATAAAGAAAGACTGGATCAACTGGGCTTGTATTCACTGGAGTTCAGAAAAATGAGAGGGGACCTCATAGAAACGTTTAAAATTCTGACGGGGTTAGACAGGTTAGATGCAGGAAGAATGTTCCCAATGTTGGGGAAGTCCAGAACCAGGGGACACAGTCTAAGGATAAGGGGTAAGCCATTTAGGACCGAGATGAGGAGAAACTTCTTCACCCAGAGAGTGGTGAACCTGTGGAATTCTCTACCACAGAAAGTTGTTGAGGCCAATTCACTAAATATATTCAAAAAGGAGTTAGATGA
Source organism: Pristiophorus japonicus (assembly GCF_044704955.1). NCBI lineage: Eukaryota > Metazoa > Chordata > Chondrichthyes > Pristiophoridae > Pristiophorus > Pristiophorus japonicus. The sequence continues at coordinate 63,244,968 of NC_091997.1, forward strand.
AGTCCTTACTACTAGGGGGATCAAGGGGTATGGTGAGAAAGCAGGTATGGGGTACTGAAGTTGCATGTTCAGCCATGATCTTATTGAATGGTGGTGCAAGCTCGAAGGGACGAATGGCCTACTCCTGCACCTATTTTCTATGTTTCTATATAAATGCAATTTCTTTATTTTTTTTTAAGAGCTGCATGAAATTGTGCATAAACCATCCAGCCCATTCCCTCCAACAAAGTATGCAAACTGGGAAAATAAAACAATAAAACAAAGTGATGCAGAACAGCAATGGGACACATTTAAAACGTTGTTCAACAGAGTGCAGGAATAATATATTCCATTCAAAGGGAACAAACTAAACACTAATGAGATTCTATGGATGAATAAGGGAACAATTGAGGGTAAGGAAAGACATTAAATGCATAGACAGCAGGGGAGTGCATGATAAAGCAGAATCCAAAAAGATTGGGAAAGAAGGTGGGTGGATAATGATGTTCCACAAGGATCAGTGTTGGGATCCTGTTGTTGACAATTTATATTAACAATTTGGAATCAAAAACACAATTTCTAAATTTGGGGATGACACCAAATTGGGGGAGGAGGAAAAGAGTCAATACAGAGGAGGACCACAACAAATTATAGGAGCCATTAATAAACTTGCAGAATGGGCACATCATCATCATCATCATCATAGGCAGTCCCTCGAGTCGAGGATGACTTGCTTCCACGTCAAAAAGTTCACAGGTGTTTCAATGAAGGACCTAAAATTCTAGGTCCGAACTAAATCTCAACGGGTGAAAGATGTCTGTGCGTGGATTTTTTTAACGTGTGGTGACCGTTGCACACCAGCCACCACACGGGCTTGACGGAGCTAGGTCTTGGTCCAGTGGCAAGGATTAACCAAGATGACTGGACACCAGCTCTGCTGCACGGACCTAGTGCCCACACATATCGCAGTGTGGGCTGGGCCGTGCTGCCCCTGGGCCCTCGCCTCTCCTGGGCCCCGATCATGTCGCTGTACAATCTCTCGCCGCTCCTTCGCCGCTCCTGCTGTACCTGCCCACGCTCCAATCACCGACCTGGACCTTGATGACGTCCCTTTTCACTGCCGTTGTTCCCCTGCTCCAGCACGCGCTGCTCCCTGGAGTGGTATGCCGCCATGCTGCTCCCCGGCCTGCTCACAAGCCGGGGGCCACAGAGCCTGCTGGGCTCGGCCACCACTCTGCTCCTTCTGCTCTCCGGCCTGCTCTGATGGTGCTCGCAGGCCAGGCATATAATTGACAAATGAAGTTCAACACAGATAAATGTGAGGTATTAACATTTTGGTAGGAAGCAGAGGGAGGTCACACATTACTTAGTCTGTGTGGGGTCGAGGAACAAAGGGATCTCGGAGTACAAATACACAAATCACTAAAAGTTGCGACACAGGTTAGCAAGGCAATAAAAAAGAAAACCAAGCACTAGGGTTTATTTCTGGTGGTATAGAATTGAAATGTAGGGAAGTTATGCTAAACCTGTATCGAACTTTGGTTAGACCGCACTTGGAGTACTGCGTACAGTTCTGGTCGCCATGTTATATAAAGGATATGGAGGCACTGGAGAGGGTGCAGAGAAGATTTACAAGGATAATACCAGAAATGCGAGGGTATACATATCAGGAAAGGATGAACAGGCCAGGTCTCTCTTCTCTTGAAAAAGGCTGAAGGGTGACCTTTTTAAATTTAATAGAGCGGATACAGAGAGAATGTTTCCACTTGTGGGGAAGAACATAACTAGAGGCCATCAGTATAAGATAGTCACCAAGAAATCCAATAGAGAATTCAGAAGAAACTTCTTTACCCAGAGAGTGGTGAGAATGTGGAACTCGCTGCCACAGGGAGGGGTTGAGGCGAACAGTATATATGCATTTAAGGGGAGGCTAGACAAGCATGATGGAGAAGGGAATAGAGGGCTATGCCGATAGATTTAGATGAGGAAAGACAGGAGGAGGCTCGAGTGGAGCATAAACCCTGGCATGGACTGGTTGAATGGCCTGTTTCTGTGTCGTATATCCTATGTAATCCTATGTAAAACTACACTGTCATGGCATCCAACAAACCCAATCCAAATTTCCCAAGGAAGTTGATTTAGATCAGATAAACCCGCCAAAAAAGCACATTCTCCACATATTCCTGACCTGAACTGAAACATTCTACAATGTCTCATAGCTACTTAATCACTTAGGCCTCAATCCATTCCTATAACCTTCAATCCCAATTATTCATCTCATTTTGTACATTTTCCCTTCAAAATATTACGGTTCAGCAGGGAAACAGATGGAAACAATAGCATGTGAATTTCATTTGAAAAAGAGTGATCTACCATCATTTGTTCTCAGCCATTGGCATATCTTGGAAATCACTGACCTGCATCCAAAAGTATTGTTCTTTGGAAGCAGAGAGAGCTACAGTAGAACACATCAAAGCATTGCCAAACTGTGTCAGTAAGTCCATGTGGCTACTTTCCTCCAAGGCTATTTGACTGAAAATAACTCAGTGGGTGCCAACTCTAGTTAAATGTCCTCTAACTGGTCAGGGAACTCAAGCACACCGTGCATATTCTGCCAATCATTGTCTCCTAGACAATGGAGTCAAACAGCAGAGTGGATTTCCAGATAGTGGTATCCTGTTCACGCCTCCTGTGCAAACTATTTCAATTGTGTTGTGCAGGACACAGGATGGAAGTGTTTAGTTGTGACAGGTGAACCAGTTCCTGAAGGTGAATGATTGGGTAAGATTGACCAGCTCTCTTTTTTAAAATTCATGCATGGGATGTGGGCATTGTTGGCAAGGCAGGCATGTATTGCCCATCCATAAGTGCCCTCGAGAAAATGGTGGTGAGCCGCCTTCTAGACAACAGAGTGACTGCTAGGGCAGCTAAGAGTCAACCACATTGCTGTGGGTCTGGAGTCACATATCGGCCAGACCGGGTAAGGGCAACAGATTTCCTTCCCTAAAGGACATTAGTGAAAAAGGGGTGTTTTTACGAGAATTCACGGTCACCATTACTGAAACTAGCCTTTTAATTCCCGATTTATTTAATTAACTAAATTTAAATTCCCCAGCTGCCGTGGTGGGTTTTGAACTCACGTCTCCGGATTATTAATCAAGGTCTCTGGATTACTAGCCCAGTAACATAACCACTGTGTTATCTATTGTTGATCTACTAAGAACGCACATAGCAGTCTACGTGAGTTCCAGGTTTAGAGTTGCACTTTTTATTTTTCATCTCTGGTGGTCCTGAAAAGGTGGCAGTGGGCCCCCTGCTTCAACCCCGTGTGCAGATGGTGCTAGGTAGGGAATTGCAGGATTTTGTGCCAACGCTGATAAACTGATGGCAATAACATGTCATGGTCAGGATGGCATATAATTTGGGAGGGGAACTTCAAGATGATGGTCTTGTTGCTCTTGTCGTTCTTGATGGCAGAGTCTGTGGGGCTGGTAGGTAGTGTCGGAAGTAATCTTGATGCTGTAAGGCACACTGGAGATGGTATATACTACAGCCACAGTGCTGCAAGAATGTAATATAATCTTTCTAATGCTTTCACCTCAACACTAATATCTGTTCAAATTAGAACTAGTTGTCCCCATAACGGAGGTCACCCAGAATGCTTATGCTGCATGGAAGTTTTCACAGGCCCATTTACAGGCAGGTGACAATACTCAGAAAGTGACAACAACTGTGGCCATTACCATTGTAATGCTACTCAACAGTGGTCCCCACTAGTGTGCCTATAAACTGGAAATTCTCATCATATCACAAAAGCAAAATACCGCAGATGCTGGAATCTGAAATACAAACATAAAATGCTGGAAATCTCAGGTCAGGCAGTATCTGTGGAGAGAAACAGAGTTCATGTTTCGGGTGGGTGACCCTTCGTCAGAACGACTGTTTCTCTCCACAGATGCTGCCTGACACACTGATTTCAAGCATTTTTTTGTTTTTATTCTCATCATATCTCTGGGCCAAGGTTCCTGTGAGATGATCAGAATTCAAAGGATCCAGTGCATCTCTTGGATGTGTTCAAAGTGGACCCTTCCAGGCTCATGGTCATGAAGTTTACTCAGACATTGGGTGATTTGATCTTGATGCATACCAGCGCAATTGATACTTTTGCCCTCCTTCTGCAAAAAGAAAACGAGTTGCTCAAGGAGGCAGCCTATTTCTACACCAGCAAATCTGGTGAGTGGGAAGCAGAGACTTTTGGCCTTGTCTTTACATTTACCATCTGCACAGATGCCAGGATACTGCATGGGACTTAGCTTGGGACAGCAGAGGCCACTACCTCAGCCACTGTCAAACCCTTTCATCTTAAGCAGCATTGCAACATTTTCAGGTTGCACAGCAAACAGGGCAAGGGAATAATCCTGATAATCTGCAATGGCTTACTTGAGATTCGCTCAATGCAGCGCCGTCACGGCAAGGCAGATACAACTTCTCAGCAAGAGCTTGCAGGAAATGCAAAACCCCAAAGGTGCCTGAAACTAAACTTGTGACCACAAATGGAAAACCATTTTCCTGTCAAACGGGGACAGCATAAAATGTTGACTGAAGCCAACAGTGGAAGTGAAGGAACCAGGCTCGAGAGGCCAAATGGCCTACTCCTGCTCCTATTTCTTATGTTCTTATGTAACAGAGGCGTGTATAAAGTGATGGTCGAGGAGGCAATGATAATAGGGTGATACAATGTGCTTGTAAATGAGTAGGCACCCAAAATGTTCTTCATTCCCAATGGGTTTTACTGGCTCGGGAAGAAATATCAATGAATGAAGGACTGAGCTCTAAGTAAGGGGCCCCCTATTTTACTATAGTTCCCATTGATCACAATCTGCACAAAGCACTAATCACATGTGCAAACCCAGGCATCGCACACCTTGAATTTTAAAATGGCCAAGTTGACACGGAAATGTTTGTGTTGCATTGAAACTACTGCTGCTTTTTCCAGAGTAACGATTAGTCAGTACACAGACTGATGTCGACACACGGAATTTTTTATCAGACTCAAAGGCAACAATTTGAACCTGTCAGTGGAAAGAGGGCCTACCTCAAAGATAATGGATTGGTTGTTCTTTCTGAGGTAGAAAGCAAAGACGTAAGTGTACATTAGCGTGGCGCGGCACTGGCAGAGCACATCCACAGCTTTCTTCAGGAACTGCACCTCAATCCAAGACATGTTGTGTTGCTGCATCTCTTCCATTTTCTGCTTGACTTGAGCGTAGAGCTTGTGCTCGAACCGCAGGCTCTGCATGTGGTTCATGTAGCGGTTGCAGTAGAAGAGGTACCGCTGGAGTGCTGCTCGAGAGCGCTGAGAAAGAAACACATCAAACATAAGAGAAACTGAGCTGGTGCCAAAAAAGTACAAAAAAGTAGTTTCACCATTTCCAATAGGCAAGAGATGCTCACTGAGCCTTTCCAGTTAGTGCAACCTTTCCAGTTTAACATACAACACACAGGAAAGGCCACGCTCGATCAACAGCATGGTTTGGATAAGAATGATGTGCAATGGCACTCAGTTATTTAGCCTCATTGCAACAGTTGCCTATTATTGTCAATCATCTCCACTGTGCGGCAAGATCAGTCTTTCAAGCAAATCGGTTTGTATTTCTGTGCTGTCTATAACTTTCTATTTATCATAGTTACAGATAGCACAGCAAAAATAAAGGTTTTTATTATTGCAGCAGGAATTAAAGGCAAAGTGATCAGTACTGGAAAGTAAAACTGTGATCTCCTCTTGTACCATCCAACTGTAACAACCCTTTTAACTCTTGCTCATCCCCCAAAGTTGAAATATGAACAGTAGTCACCCTTTATCTCCCTTGAAAAGTCATTGCTTTGCAAATGCTAAGGGTGTTTCTCTCTAAATTCAGTGCACGCTGTTTGGGGCGGGATTGGTCCTGCAGCAAGGCATTTGGTCACTGATTAAATCACAAGACCCTGTGCGACCTTTAGGGACTTTAGGGAATTAATAAATAGCAAACTCCCAACAGACTGTTTCTGAAAATGAGTCTAGTGTCCGATGACAGAAATTCAGTTCAAATCTAATAAAGTACTTAATTTGTCACAAGTCCTTGTTTACCATGTGCACACTAACCTCTCAAAACACAGACTACCCCCCAGCTTGCTTAGTATTAAAATGAAGGAGTCTGAAGCAAGATCTCTTACAGAATGAAGTGCTTTATTCATTTGCATTATCTAAAACAGTGTAAACACACTGCAGCTTGATCCAGCGGGTAATCCAGTCACCCGAGTCAGATAGTCATGGGTCCAAGCCCAATGCGTACTTAAGTGGTTTATGAAGACCCACTACAACCGTCTCAATGACAACTAAGGACGGGCAATAAATGTCGGCCTTACAAGCGACGCCTTTATCCCAAGAATTAATTTAAAAAAAACTAAACTAAGTGGTAAATAGCCAGAGGTACCATTGGATGAAATATTAAACGTCTGCCTTATCAGGTGGACGTAAAAAATGCTATTGCATTGTGTGACGAGGAGTTGGGTGTTCAGTGTCTGAGCCAACATTCCTCCCTCAACTTACACCAACCAAAACAGAGCGAGCGGTAATTTGCGGCACATATTGGCTGCTGTGTTTTCCTACATAACTGCACTGCAATAAAATAATCCATTGGTTGTAAAGTACTTTGGGCACCCTGAAGCCAGTGCAGCACTGCAATGACTACAATTTGGGAAATTCTCGATAGGTGATCTCAACAGCAAGACTACAAGGTGTAGCTTGCAAGGTCCACGTATCTGCTGTTAGCCCCCTCACTGCTTCATGCTGACCTCCACAGCAGACATCAGAAATGCTATCAGCACCCAATACACATCAAAATGGATCTACAAGGACACAAGAATTAGGAGCAGGAGTAGGCCGTACGGCCCCACGAGCCTGCTCTGCCATTCAAGACGACCATGGCTGATCTTCGACCTCAACTTCAATTTCCCACTCGATTCCCATATCCCTCGATTCCGCTAGTCTATGGGGGCGAAATTGTCTCATGCGAGGTTTGGGGCACATAATCGAATAAAACGAAAATTTATCGCCTGGCGCACCAAGGGAAGGAAATTGACCCTGGAATTCTGGTCTTTAACTTGTAAAAATTCTAGGACATGGCCCTCAACATTAATTTGCACAAATCAAAGACATGACAGCACACAAGAGTATTCGGACCATGACGGCGCTCGCTCAACTGGAGCCGTCTACTCTCATCCAATTTGGAAGGATCTTGAAGACAGCCTTTAACAAAGCACAAAGCTAGAAGAAATAAGACTCAACAAGAAATACTTCCCCACAACTGCACAGCCTAGGGTTCTGTAGGTTGTCCACACCCCCCGCGCTGCTTTTACCTCCTGGGCATCCCTTGCCGCCTTTGCGTCATCTTCATTGTAACGATTGCAGTTATACCTAAAAACAGAGAGGAGGCAACTTAGTTTAATTTCAGCTTTAATAACAAAGATATACAGACCATGTATAAATTTGTCTCTTTGCTTTCTATGCCAGTTAGGAGCTTTCTCCTATTACCATGTAGATTGAAGAGTTACTGAACCTTCCTGCTGACTGACTATGCGAATCCATTGATTAGTCACTTCTTAGAATCATTCGGCCATTCGGCCTGTCGAGCCCATGCCAGCTCTTTGCAAGAGCACCTCAGCTAGTCTCACTGTCCCGTCCTTTCCCCATAGCCCTGCAAATATTTTTTCTTCGGGTACTTATCCAACTCCCCTTTGAAAGCCACGATTGAGTCTGCCTCCACCACCCTCTCAGGCAGAGTATTCTAGATCCTAACCACTCGCTGCGTAAAAATAGTTTTTCCTCATGTCGCCTTTGGTTCTTTTGCCAATCGCCTTAAATCTGTGCCCTCTGGTTCTCGACCCTTCCGCCAACAGGAACAGTTTCTCTCTACTCTGTCCAGACCCATGATATTGAACACGTCGATCAAATCGCTTCTCAACCTTCTCTGCTCAAAGGAGAACAACCCCAGCTTCTCCAGTCTAACCCCATAACTGAAGTTCCTCATTCCTGGAACCATCCTCGTAAATCTCCTCTGCACCCTTTCCAAGGCCTTCACATCCTTCCGAAAGTGTGGTGCCCAGAATTGGACACAATACTCCAGTTGAGGCTGAACCAGTGTTTTATATTCATCATAATTCCTTGCTTTTATACTCTGTCTCTATTTATAAAGCCCAGGATCCCATAAGCTTTTTTAACTGCTTTCTCAATCTGCCCTGCCACCTTCAATGAATTGTGCACATATACCCCTAGGTATCTCTCTTCCTGCACCCCCTTTAGAATTGTACCCGTTAGTTTATATCGCCTTTCCTCGTTCTTGCTACCAAAATGTATCCCTTAGCACTTTTCTGCGTTCAATTTCATCTGCCACGTGTCCACCCATTCCACCAACCTGTCTTTGTCCTCTTGAAGTCTAACACTATCCTCCTCACTGTTCACTATGCTTCCAAGTTTGTGTCACCTGCAAATTTTGAAATTGTGCCCTGTACACTCAAGTCCAAGTCATTAATATATATTAAGAAAAGCAGTGGTCCTAGAACTGACCCATGGGAACACCACTGTATACCTTTCTCCAGTCCGATAAACAACCGATCATCACTACTCTCGGTTTCCTGTCACTGAGCCAATTTCGTATCCATGCTGCCATTTTATTCCATGGGCTTCAATTTTGCTGGCAAGCCTATTATGTGGCACTTTACCAAACGCTTCTTCCCCATATCAATTATAACGGGCAGGCTAAGAGGTTAATTCTCCCACTGGCTATTGTGTATTTAGTCAGAGTTCCTTACTATAACATTCAGCTTAGCCCCGTTCCATTGATTTGGAGTAGGATTGCCATCTCAGTGGATATGAAATAGTGCTCAGGTGTTCAGCAAGAGTTTCTATTAGGTATATAAAAAGGAAAAGAGTGGCTAAAGTAAATGTTGGTCCCTTAGAGGACGAGACTGGGGAATTAGTAATGGGGAACATGGAGATGGCAGAAACTCAACAAATATTTTGTATCAGTCTTTACGGTAGAGGACACTAACAATATTCCGACAGTGGATAGTCAAGGGGCTATAGCAGGGGAGGAACGTAACACCATCACAATCACTAAGGAGGTGGTACTCAGTAAGATAATGGGACTAAAGGCAGATAAATCCCCTGGACCTGATGGCTTGCATCCTAGGGTCTTAAGAGAAGTAGCGGCAGGGATTGTGGATGCTTTGGTTGTAATTTACCAAAATTCCCTAGATCTTGGGGAGGTCCCAGCAGATTGGAAATCTGCAAATGTAACGCTCCTATTTAAAAAAGGAGGCAGACAAAAAGCAGGAAACTATAGACCAGTTAGCCTAACATCTGTGGTTGGGAAAATGTTGGAGTCCATTATTAAAGAAGCAGTAGCAGGACATTTGGAAAAGCAAAATTCAGTCAGGCAGAGTCAGCATGGATTTATGAAGGGGAAGTCATGTTTGACAAATTTGCTGGAGTTCTTTTGAGGATGTAATGAACATGGTGGATAAAGGGGAACCAGTGGATGTGGTGTATTTGGACTTCCAGAAGGCATTTGACAAGGTGCCACATAAAAGGTTACTGCACACGATAAAAGTTCACGGGGTTGGAGATAATATATTAGCATTGGCTAACAGAACAGAGTCGGGATAAATGGTTCATTCTCGGGATGGCAATCAGTAACTTGTGGGGTACCGCAGGGATCAGTGCTGGGACCCCAACTATTTACAACCTATATTAACGACTTGGAAGAAGGGACCGAGTGTAACGTAGCCAAGTTTGCTGACGATACAAAGATGGGAGGAAAAGCAATGTGTGAGGAGGACACAAAAAATCTGCAAAAGGACATAGACAGGCTAAATGAGTGAGCAAAAATTTGGCAGATGGAGTATAATGTCGGAAAGTGTGAGGTCATGCACTTTGGCAGAAAAAAAAATCAAAGAGCAAGTTATTATTTAAATGGAAAAAGATTGAAACGTGCCGCAGTTCAGTGGGACCTGGGGGTACTTGTGTATGAAACACAAAAGGATAGTATGTAGGTACAGCAAGTGATCAGGAAGGCCAATGGTATCTTGGCCTTTATTGCAAAGGGGATGGACTTTAAAAGCAGGGAAGTCTTGCTACAGTTATATAAGGTATTGGTGAGGCCACACCTGGAGTACTGCGTGCAGTTTTGGTTTCCATATTTACGAAAGGATATACTTGCTTTGGAGGCAGTTCAGAGAAAGTTCACTAGGTTGATTCCGGGGATGAGGGGTTTGACTTATGAGGAAAGGTTGAGTAGGTTGGGCCTCTACGCATTGGAATTCAGAAGAATGAGAGGTGATCTTATCGAAACGTATAAGATTATGAGGGGGCTTGACAAGGTGGATGCAGAGAGGATGTCTCCACTGATGGGGGAGACTAGAACTAGAGGGCATGATCTTAGAATAAGGGGCCGCCCATTTTAAACAGAGATGGGGAGAAATTTCTTCTCTCAGAGGGTTGTAAATCTGTGGAATTCACTGCCTCAGAGCTGTTGAAGCTGGGATATTGAATAAATTTAAGACAGAAATAGACAGCTTCTTAAACGATAGGGGGATAAGGGGTTATGGGGAGCGGACAGGGAAGTGGAGCTGAGTCCATGATCAGATCAGCCATGATCTTATTGAATGGCGGAGCAGGCTCGAAGAGCCGTATGGTCTACTCCTGCTCCTATTTCTTATGTTCTTATGTACAGAAGCAGGACACAACATCCATTCTAGAGCAGAGACCTTCAATCAACTATCTTGCCTGGATTCAAACTCTGGTCACTGCAGCACAACAGCATCCTACCAAAGCATGCAACCCAGTGCCCAAAAACAATTCATATATTGGATAAATGCTAAACCTTTTCTTTTTACAAGAGCGCAGTGACTGACAGACTAACCAGGCAGATCCGTGCGGCTCCCAGGGACCAAGACAGACCCAACAGAATTCTGCTTTACAATTCTGGTTGCGACAAACCATGTGATTGCATCCACCGTCCTTCTCAATGGTCACATGGCATTTCGGGCATTCCTGTTGAGACAGTGAGGCATTGTTAGTGAACAGTAAAGATCCAACTACAGATAAGCAGCAGATGCCCACATGAGTTCGAATATGATATTGCTCGATACTATTCAACTACCGACCAAGCCCAATAACTTAGCAATCCACATCAAGAAATCAATCCTAGCGTTAAGGTCGGTGAACAGCGATTAGATGCACTTAAAGTTATGTTCCAGGTAATATTTTACTTTACGAGCCCTTTGCACCCCATGTTTAATTAGCAAATTAAACCTGCTGGGGTGGAAATGGGAAGTCTATTCTAGAACAGTAATGTCAGTGTACTTGGCCTGTTTTGGGACAGATTGTGTGAAGGACACAGTCTGCACCGATAGCCACAGTAATGACAACACTGTGAAACAAGGAACTAGAGCTCCGTTTAATTGTTTTGGGGAAATTCTTTGGATGTGGTTGTACATGGACTTTCAAAAAGCCTTTTTAACAAAGTACCACATGGGAGGCCATTGGAGAAGTTTAAGGGTTTGGAATTAGGGAGGGGGTAGCAAATTGAATTAAAAACTGGTTAGAAGGAAAAAAAAAAAGAGTTGGATTTATATGGCGCCTTTCACGACCACCGGACATCTCTAAGTGCTTTATAGCCAATGAAGTACTTTTGGAGTGTAGTCACTGTTGTAATGTGGGAAACGTGGCAGCCAATTTACGCACAGCAAACTCCCACAAACAGCAATGTGATATTAAAAAAAACAAATTATCTGGTTATTATGTTGACTGAGATAAATATTGGCCCCAGGACACCAGGGATAATTCCCCTGCTCTTCTTTGAAATAGTGCAATGGGATCTTTTACGTCCACCTGAGGGGGCAGACGGGGCCTCGGTTTAACGCCGCTTCCAAAGGACAGCACCTCCGACAGTGCAGGCTCCCTCAGCATTGCACTGGAGTGTCAGCCTAGATTTATTGTGCTCAAGTTCCTGGAGTGGGGCTTGAACCCACAATCTTCTGACTCAGAAGCGAGAGTGCTGCCCACTGAGACACAGAGGAGGAGTTAAGTGTGTTGCTCAGAGTGTCTGGAGTGTGTAGTGGTGTCCTACAGTTCTGCTTCTGCTCACTGTGTACATCAATGATTTGGATATAGGGTTAGAGGGAGTGGTGTTCAAATTTGCAGACAATATGAAAATAGGAGGCATAATAAATAATTCTGAAGACCAAAAGAAGCTGCAAGGTGATAGATAACATGGTTGAATGGGGGAAAAAGTGGTCGATGGAATTCATCGTCAGCAAATGTCAGGTGGTACATTTTGGTAAAGAGTAGTCATTAAACTTTGAATGGCAAGAGACTGGAAGATGTGGAAGAGGAGGGATTTGGGGTTCCGGTTCATAAGACATTAAAAGCAGTACCTCAAAGTGGATAAGGCATAAAGAAAGCTGATATATTCTATACCTCTTGCCAAAAAAGGTATTCTAAAAATCGAGATATAATAGTTAAGCTACATAAAACGTTAGAAAGACCACAGTTGGAATACTGTGTGCAGTTTTGGAATCCACACTATAGGAAGGATATTGAGGCAACAGAGAGGAGACAGCACAGATTCACTCGTACGCTGCCTAGTATCAAGAAATATAAAGACAAATTGGAACAAAGGAGCTCATGGGGTAATTGGATAGAGGCGTTCAACATTAGGAAGTGATGGGAACAGAGTACATGTAGAAACAGGCTGTTTCCAGTGATTCGGTTCAACAAAAAGGGGACATGCATCTGAGATTAAATGCAAGAGATTTAGGACAGAGAGCAGGGGAAACATTTTTATTTATTTATTTATTTTTACAGAGGGCTATGCATTGCCCTACCAGAGTTAGTGATTGAAGCAAAGATCATCTCAACATTTAAGGTTAGATCGGTGGTTAAAGCGGACTGAAGGGATACGAGAACAGGATTAGTATCATTGCTCATGTTCACCACACGGAGTGGTTGGGCTGAATGGCCCGTTTCCATGTTGTAATCCCGATGTAATTCGGCGTAATTTTACTTTATGTGATCACTGACTTGCCGCAGCAACTATGGTGCGTCCCACTATAGTGAATAAAACTACAACACCGAGTTATTGCTGTGAGCTGTATAATGCCATCCTTTACTGCGGCAATGAGAATCACTTACCATTAAAATACATTCACGCTCGAGCTTTGGTGTTAAAAGTGTGGCAACAACTTAAGTCGGGGTCCCCGGAGAACAGCGCAGCCCCCGCACCCCCCTCTCCCATACCCGGGTAACCGATCCCCGCACCCTCCTCTCCCATACCCTCACCTCCCTCTCCCATACCCGGGTAACCGATCCCCGCACACCTCTCTCTCCCATACCCGGGTAACCGATCCCCGCACACCTCTCTCTCCCATACCCGGGTAACCGATCCCCGCACACCTCTCTCTCATACACTCACGCCTCTCTCCCATACCCGGGTAACCGATCCCCGCACACCTCCCTCTCCCATACCCGGGTAACCGATCCCCGCACACCTCCCTCTCCCATACCCGGGTAACCGATCCCCTCACACCCTTCTCCCATACCCTGGTAACCGATCCCCGCACCCTCCTCTCCCATACCCTCACCTCCCTCTCCCATACCCGGGTAACCGATCCCCTCACACCCTTCTCCCATACCCTGGTAACCGATCCCTGCACACCCCTCTCTCCCATACCCTGGTAACCGATCCCCGCACACCCCTCTCTCCCATACCCTGGTAACCGATCCCCGCACTCCCCTCTCTACCATACCCTTGTAACCGTTCCCCACACCCTCATCCCTCTCTCCCATACCCTGGTAACCGATCCCCGCATACCTCTATCCCTCTCTCCCATACCCTGGTAACCGATCCCCGCACACCTCTATCCCTCTCTCCCATACTCTGGTAACTGTTACCCGCACACCCCTCTCTCCCATACCCTGGTAACCGATCCCCGCACACCCCTCTCTCCCATACCCTGGTAACCGATCCCCGCACACCTCTATCCCTCTCTCCCATACCCTGGTAACCGATCCCCACACACCTCTCTCTCCCATACCCGGGTAACCGATCCCCGCACACCCCTCTCCCATACCCTGGTAACCGATCCCCACACACCTCTCTCTCCCATACCTGGGTAACCGATCCCCGCACACCTCTATCCCTCTCTCCCATACCCTGGTAACCGATCCCCACACACCTCTCTCTCCCATACCCGGGTAACCGATCCCCGCACACCCCTCTCCCATACCCTGGTAACCGATCCCTGCACACCTCTCTCTCCCATACCCGGGTAACCGATCCCCACACACCTCTCTCTCCCATACCCGGGTAACCGATCCCTGCACACCTCTCTCTCCCATACCCTGGTAACCGTTACCCTCACACCCCTCTCTCCCATACCCTGGTAACCGTTGCTCCTGCCATTGCTCAAGGCCAGCTCATTTACAGGTGACTGGTGCCCAACAGCAACTTGTCAGGCCCATGGAAACATGATCTATGAAGGTCTCTGTCTTTATCCTGTGCAGCCCATCCAACGATCCCTTTAAGCTGCGCTCTGGAGCTCTCGTGCAGCCGGCTCACAAATGGGAAAAATCACGAATCCATGGTATTTTGAATGGGCCCCGCACCCAACAAATTAAAGGGAACATTGTGCCCAGCAGATCAGAAGTCACAGGAATGTAGGCGCTGGATGTGGAGGGGACAAAGCTTGGTTGGTACGCTCTCCATTACTTCCTACCCAACACGCACACAGCAAATAACCGACCGATGCTCGCACCTGAACAATGGTCGCTAGGACCAGATGGAAGAACATTGTACAGGTGCCAGGCAGAGAGAACACAGGCAACGCAGAAATGGAGACCATCAGTGTGCCTTTTGTCCTTAGTTGTACACTTGTACAAGGCAACTTTTAAGTTGCTCCCTATTTTGTAATACTTTGTCTGGTTAACTTCATCCTAAAGACAGATGTGAACATTGTTCAAAAGCTGGGAGAGATCACACAAGGAATTTCTATGGAAGGGATGCAAATAACTGTGAGCAGAAGCCTGAAAAAAACTGATGGACCGGCTTCTGGAATATGCAGTTTGAAATAATGACAATCTCTTAGGGATGAATACAATAGCAAGCAATAAGAGAGCTTCTCTGCAATCCTTCACAGGCTGATCATTAAACAGTCTGGTGTATAGGTCATCCAACCGGACACGGTGCTGCTCAAAGCACCACTTCTCACTGGTGGTCCCTGGAGGTCGCTGGTCTACCTTAGTGTTTGCTGCAATCCAATTGGAGGTTTCACTGTCATCATCGCACTTTTTAATCCACTTCTTCAACCACTATAAGGAAGAATTACAACCATTACACGTTGTACACAGCAGTAACTAGCAGTACAGTAGATCATTTAGGAAATGCCCGAGCCAATATGGAGATTAGTACATCCCAAAACATTGGCAATTGTAAAGTACCCGCTGTGTCTGAGCATTTATTACAGTCCCATACACCAGTCCTGGTTCTCCCCCACCATTTATTACAGTCCCGTACACCAGTTCTGGCCCCCCCCATCATTCATTACGCTCCCGTACACCAGTCCTGGTTCCCCCACCATCATCTACTACACTCCTGTACATCAAGTCCTGGTTCCCTCCGCATCACCTATTACGGTCCCGCACACCAGTCCTGGTTCTAATCGCATCATCTCACCCGGGAAAGTGACTTGCTCCCTGAGCTCCGCCAGTGCTCCGAAATAATGGTTTACAAATCTCCATTTGGATCTTATACCACACACATTCACATCGCCTCATTTTCACAACTTTTGGTACATATCACGAGGCTGATGTCATTACAATGGAGATCTTTACAACATTTGTAACGTGCAAGGGCCTATCGGGATTGTAGTCTTACTAGGAACGCCTCACACTGCGGTCCATTCAGATAGCTGCAGTGAGGCCAGGACTCTCCAATCTTGGAACGTGCTCATGGAGCTGGAAATGCTCCCAACAAGCAACGTCACTAAAAATTTTTTTTTTTTTTTTAAAGGTACACTTCTAGCTGCTCAAAACAAGGATTTTCAGGACAGGTACCCATGGAAAAAGACCAGAGCTACTTTATAAAGGAGCGTGGTTGTTATTGCTGGGTAGCATGTGTGAGAGCTTTGTTTATTCAAGCAGTACAGTATATACAGAGCTGACCGTTCCTTTTGAAGCACCATTGCTCCTTATTATCCTCCGTTCATTTATAGCACAAATTCTTTTTAGAACATAAGAACATAAGAATCAGGAACAGGAGTAGGCCATCTAGCCCCTCGAGCCTGCTCCGCCATTCAACAAAATCATGGCTGATCTGGCCTTGGACTCAGCTCCATTTACCTGCCCGCTCCCCATAACCCTTAATTCCCTTATTGGTTAAAAATCTATCTATCTGTGATTTGAATACATTCAATGAGCTAGCCTCAACTGCTTCCTTGGGCAGAGAATTCCACAGATTCTCAACCCTCTGGGAGAAGAAATTCCTTCTCAACTCGGTTTTAAATTGGCTCCCCTGTATTTTGAGGCTGTGCCCCCTAGTTCTAGTCTCCCCGACCAGTGGAAACAACCTCTCTGCCTCTATCTTGTCTATCCCTTTCATTATTTTAAATGTTTCTATAAGATCACCCCTCATCCTTCTGAACTCCAACGAGTAAATACCCAGTCTACTCACTCTATCATCACAATTATTTGCTGCATCTCAATAAACAAATCTCAGAGCCAGACATCCAGAATTCTCAAACCAATTGAATTCTACCGCCCCAAAAGCCATGAAGACAGAAAAGCCACCAAGTGAGCTATCCCAGACACTGCATAATGGAAAGCTCCCCAAGTAATCAAGCAAACAACCGTGGAACAAGAGCAAGCCATTCAACCCATCAAACCCGTGCCTTCCACAGTCCATACATGGCCACTTCAATCATGGGCACCACACCTTCAAAAACTCACTATTTGTTCCTAATTTTTTCTCAATCTAATCTTAGGATATATCTAGTACCAAAGAGAGGGAGGATGAATACCACAAGGCCACTAGGTTTGTCAAATACATCCCTTTTCAGAGATCAACCCCTAGCCACCCCTCCCCCCGCCCAATCCCTTCTATACGTCTCTAGAAACGACATCGAATTATGTCCTTAACCTATTTATTCTGTCTGCTTCAATGGTTCCCGGGTAAATTGTAGTCTTTACGTAATATATAAGGGAAAGGCATTAAAGTTATACTTAGTTTACTGAGAACTTGAAAATAAATTGAGCTAATACAGGAACACAGTCACATCACTAATGTGAAACTAGTACTGTGAATTTATCGATGGTGTCTGTCTCTCACCTTGCATTTAACAGGATCGTGCCAATTCTCAGCACAGTTGAAGCTGTAAAATTTTAAAAAAAAATCTTACTTAATATTTGTGACTCAGACTTCAATTCAGATACTTAAAGACACCCAATAACTAAGAGTGACATTTAGGTAGAAATCTGTTGTGCTCTGCACACTTACCAGAACTGCCGCCCACATTTACAGCGAACTGGCTTTGCATCAGGGTACTGGACTTTAATAACATGGTGACAGTCAGGGGCAGGGCACCATTTTAACAGTCGATTGCACTGTGATGGAAAAGCACAACTGTTGGTGTCTCGCTCACTTTAAACAAAAGGCACAGTGATGAGAAGGTGGCACAAAAGGAATAGCTTCCAGCCGGACCCCGTCATTATCTAATGACACTCCAGTGTTAGTCAAAATCTGGTGCACACCCAACAACCAACCCCACCCTGTACAGCAAGGCTCCAGCTACTGTCCCCTTGCAAAGCAATTTAAAACCCAAATTAAAGCAGATTTAAAAGAACTATTTTGAATTACAGTGACGTCAGTTTAGCAGCCAATGCATGCAATGCACACCTTGACAACACAGTTCCATTTTTACTTCTACCTATTGCACTTCCACACACAGCATTTGTTCTAAAGAGAGAAAGCCTTACCTCTACAAAACTGTTGGTTATTAAATGCTGGTACTTCAACTTGACTTTGGAATCTGTGATCAAACGCCTGGAGAAAATAGACCGAAACACATTTCTTAGAAGATATTTCCATTAGACTGTAAACATAGTGATAGAAAGTGGCCATGATCAGCCATGATCATATTGAATGGTGGTACAGACTCGAAGGGCCAATTGGCCCTACTCCTGCACATATTTTCTATGTTTCTATTCCACAAGGAGGAAGCAACCCAACTCAACTCCATCCTACAATGGTGCTGACCCCTTCACTCAGGGGTGATGGTGGGGGGGAGGCGGCTAGGGGGGGGAGGGGGACTTTTTAGATCTTCTCAATGCACAAAATTATTTGCTGTGCGGTTACTGATATACACAGAACTGAACGGTCGCCCCGATCGCGTGATACATACGCAGTTAGATGTGGTGGGGAGCTGTGCCTTTTCTGGGGGGATCTTAAGTTGGGCCAAATGCCTTCCTCACTTGTATCTAACTTGCCATGTGGGTATCCAGCAACACCATGATAAATGTTTACCTTATATAGTAAGTGAGGGCACAGCCGGCCGGTTCTATGGTTATAAAGTGAGGCCAATAGCAAACTAGAAGGCAAGCAATGGAACGTACAGCTTCCAGCTAGATGCGGTTTGTGTTACTGGGCTGGTCATTATGGAAACGGGTGCAGTACAAAGGGAATCCCGTCAGCCTGGACAAAGCACAAGTGAAAGAGAACTGGGTTCACTCATCTCGTAAACGTGATCCCAGTTATCCAAAAACAAACCCAGCTTGCAGAACTGAAACATGGCTCCATGACAACACAACACACATCAGGGCAAATGCTGGGCAGCCTGTCATCAACATGAACCTCATGTAAACACAACATGCTGAAATGAAATGGGAGTCAGCCACAAATCAAGTACACTGAAATCACAAATCAACTGCAACCCAAGCGGCTGCCATCCTCACTTTGTAAAAGAAATCAGAGCAACTGGAATTATATCTATTTATACGATGGTTATGATGAGGATAAAAGCATCTCGACCAGCGTATTTGTGCAACACGAAATAAATACATGAGGGAGCAAGGAATAGAAGGTTATGTTCATAGGGAGGGAGAAGGCTTGTGTGGAGCATAAACACCGACATAGACCAGTTGAGCCGAAAGACCTGTTTCTGTGCTGTAAATACTGTACAAGAATAATTGAGCATTCATCGCATGACGGGAAAAGCCCTTAAACTCACCCATTACCAGCCATGATCCCGAGTTAAACCTACTCGGTGTTAATTCTCCAACATCACCCAGGTTATCGAGCCCTCTTTGAAACTAACACCATCTTCCCTGTTATTCAAGCTTTATAAAGGGCGCTAAATGTTTTCCTCATCACCAAATTCAAATGTAATGCTTGGGATCAGCACTCTCATGCAGATCCCTGGGTTGGTAGCACATCAAAATTAGCGTCATTTGCTGCTTTACAGCAAGCTCCCTTCCTAACTGGAAATGCCAGGTCACTTTCTAATAGGAGGAAACCATCTTCAGAAACGGCACGAATTGTTGAAGACACAAGGGAACTGGCATGCAAAGTGAATCTGAGATGGTGGGAAGTGGCAGGCGTGAGTGAGCAACAAAGCATGCAGTATAGTTTGTCAAACTCACAGCAAAATACATTAATCTCAGTATTGTTTGGATCAAAGCTACCATTGAATAACTAGTAAAATGTGATCTTCACATAACTCTACAGTGTCAGCAAAACTTCACTCCTTGTAACATTGACAGATATTGTACAAAAATGGCTCAAAGTTCAGCCTAAACCTTACATCCCCACCAACACAATAGTCCCCACACAAAAATAAACCAACAAAACCAGGGTTTCATCTGTGAAAGATGATTTCTAGCAGTCAGCAAGAGACAGTTTGGTTGTTTATGGGCCACACTCCACAACTGTGCTCATTATGATCTGTGTCCCTGATTGACTTGGTGTTATGACCCAGATGGCACCATATGGAAGTCATGTCCCAATACACAGCCCATTAACTACTTATACTCTGCAAACCCACAAGAACAATTTCAAATAAATAACCAATAAATGATAGAGGCCCTGAAACCTCCAATAGCTATCCATGGAAACGATTTGGTAAACAAGCTCCAGAGATTGAAAGGTTATTCATCTAATGGGGAAATGGAATAAAGTCATTTGACATAAGCAAGTTATAAGGGTCCAGTTAATTCTCTGCCAGTCAAGAGCAACTGTCTGTGCTCTACTACAATGAGCAATAGCATTTATATAACAGCTTACCATGGCTCTCAAAATACCTCACATACAATGAATTCAGTTTATTATGGAGCTAAATGGAGCAGCCGTTTCCGGGGATAGCAAAATCTCACAAAGACTGACGACCTCTAATCTGTTCGTGTTGGTGGTAAGTAACTGCCAGTGGGAGAAGGGAATTTTAATTCCCACACCAATTGACAGACACATTTCCCCATCTCATCACAAGGGACTGCACCACTGACAACTCAAAATTCTGTGCTGCCCTGGAGAGCCAGCTTAGACTGTGCTCGGTCTGGGCGGGGGTGGGGTGAGTCAAATCCACACCCTTCATGCTCCAATGTGAGCTATAATATAGCAGGAACTAGAGCAGATGGTGGGCAGCGGCAAAAGTGAAAGAACCATCAAGTTAGCATTTATATGAAGTGCAAAACTGGTCAAATCAGAGTGTGAGTGACGGACCCGACAGCTGCAATACCTTCCTGCATTTACTCCATACTAACTCTCCAGGGCAGTACTGAGGGAGCGCCGCACTGTCGGAGGGACAGTACTGAGGGAGCGCCGCACTGTCGGAGGGGCAGTACCGAGGGAGCGCCGCACTGTCGGAGGGGCAGTACCGAGGGAGCGCCGCACTGTCGGAGGGGCAGTACCGAGGGAGTGCCGCACTGTCGGAGGGGCAGTACCGAGGGAGCGCCGCACCGTCGGAGGGGCAGTACCGAGGGAGCGCCGCACTGTCGGAGGGGCTGTTTTCGGATGAGACATTAAACCGAGGTCCCGCCTGCTCTCTCTGGTGGATGTAAAAGATCCCATGGCACTATTTTGGAGAGCAGGAGTTTTCTATGGTGTTCTGGCCTATATTTATCCCTCAACCAGCATCAGGAACAGATTATCTGGCCATTATCACATTGCTGTTTGTAGGACCTTGCTGACAGGAAATTATCTGTCGTGTTTCCTACATCACAACAGTTACGACACTTCATTAGCTGTAATGTGCTTTGGGTGTCCCGACATCGTGAAAGGCGCTATATAAATGCAAGCTTTTTCTTACTTAACACAAAATATCATACATTACCATAAGATTACTAGTGCAGTTAAGGAATGTTTAGTTGAGTGGGGGTATTAAAGACAGCATACAACCATCGAGGTAAAAGTATATTAAAAACAAATACAGGAACATATTAAGGCAGGTCCCAGTCACCAGTCTCTACATTTTAAACAAATAACCATCCTCGCTTTTCTCAACACCAACTCCGCCCCCACACAGAAAGCAGTCTCCTTACTGCGACCTCCAATTACAAGAATCGCTAACTGTATTCTCACTGGTTTCTATTTTTTTATGTTACCATTGCAAATGCATTCATTCTTAATTCGGTTTATTGAGATATTGATACTAATATGCTATGGTAAAAATATCATACACAAGCCAATACAGTTTAACATTGAGAGATTTTTTTAATTCACCACCTCCAAGTGCTCCTGCCACAACCAGCTCCAGTATTTCACCCTCACGCACAATATACTCTCCCAGGCACAATCTAAATTTGGACCTAGAACTATAGTGTTTGGTGTTTCTTACAGTTCAAGTGAATGTAGTACCAAGATTTCACACCATTACATTTCACTGCAGTCCTAGTCATTCACCCCAGAACTAGACTTTTACAGTGACTCTGCCTTATCCTTAATTAATGGCGTACAGCGAAACAATTTTCAGCTGTTAAAATAATACTTACATAACTGTGTTGTCATCAACTAGGATATCACAGCCGTGAGCTGGGCAGGATATAGTCTGCAAAGAGGTGCAAAACAAATGAGTTCACCAATGCAGTCAGACCCACAAAAAGATCAGTTCCTGAACAGTGGAAATGGAACAAATGCAGAACAGATACATACCTGCCCCATACCTTCCTCTATGATCTTTGTGGTTAAGTATTCATTCCAGCACTGCATACAGAATTTGTGTCCACACTCCAAGCCTGTGAAGTACTGCAAAAAACAAGAAATTAAAATATCGCCAGTGCCATCATCAGACACAATCAGCATCGGAGAACATTTCAACATTAAGACACGTGCAACCACTTGACTGAAATGCAGCAAAACTCGAACCTAGAGCCCAATGCATGGCCCATGTGATGTGCAGCCCTCGAAGCCTGGGCTGCTCAGTCCGAATTATAGCTATTTCTCATTTGTTGCTGCACCATATTTGAATCCATTAACAATGTCTCACCGGTAAATAAATTCGAAAGCACAACACCATGATCTACTAGTGTCAGGGCCTGGAAATCTAGGCAAATTCGTGGGAATGGATCTTTGTATTTTTATATAGGTGGCTCCGCGTTACACACCAACACCACCCAGAGACCCCCCCGGTACATACAGACAACACCTTGAGACCCTCCCCGGTATACACCGCCCCGAGACCCCGATACACACCGACACAGCCCTGAGATCCCCCCCCCCCCCACCCCCCTGTACACACCAACTCAAGACCTCCCCAGTACACACCGACCTGAGATCCCCCCGGTACACACCAACGGCGCCCCCGAGACCCCCCGGTTAAAACAGACACTGCCCCGAGACCCCCTGGTACACATTAACATCGCCCAGAGACCCCCCTGTACACACCAACATCGCCCAGAGACCCCCTGGTACACACCAACATCGCCCAGAGACCCCCCGGTACACACCAACATCGCCCCGAGACCCCCCCAGTACACACCAACGCCACCCCGAGACCCCACGGTTAAAACAGACACCGCCCCGAGACCCCCTGGTACACACCAACATTGTCCAGAGACCCCCCGGTACACACCAACCCGAGACCCCAAGGTACACACCGACCAGAGACCCCCGGATACACACCGACACCGCCCCAAGACCCCCGGTACACACCAACATCGCCCAGAGACCCCCCGGTCCACACCGACACCGAGACCCCCGGGTACACACCGACACCGAGACACCGCAGTACACGCCGACACCGAGACCCCCGGGTACACACCGAGACCGAGACCCCGCGGTACACACCGACACCGCCCCAAGACTCCCCCCCGGTAAACATCGACACTGCCCTGGGACCCCCCCCCCCACCCCAGTACACACACCGCCCCGAGACCCCCCGGTACACACCGACACTGGCCCAAGACCCCGCAGTGCTCACCGACACTGAGAACTCCCGGTACACACAGACATAAAGTTAACTCCTTTTGAAGAAATTGTTTTGTTTTGTGCCGATCATGATCCCCTCATTATTCTGGAAAAGATTCGATATTGCAACCCCTTTACTTTCAATACTCCCACGATGGCAGCGACCTATAGTCAGCCTACCCACTATGCGGTGTGTACTGTGGCCGAGAAGCTCCTCCCGGAGTCACAGTGTGGACGGACATGATCTTTGCAGCGTGACAGCTACAGGAGAAATGCAGGGAACAGCGCCAGCCCTTATACATGGCCTTCTTCGACCTTACAAAGTCCTTTGACACTGTCAACCCTGAGGGTCTATGGAGCGTCCTTCTCCATTTCGGATGCCCCCAAAAGTTTTTCACCATCCTCCGCCTGCTCCACGACGACATGCAGGCTGTGATCCTTACCAACGGATCCATCATAGACCAATCCACGTCCGGACCGGGGTCAAACAGGACTGCGTCATCGCCCCAACCCTCTTCTCAGAATCTTTCTCGCCGCCATGCTCCACCTCACAGTCAACAAGCTCCCCACTGGAATGAAACTAAACTACAGAACCAGTGGGAACCTGTTCAACCTTCGCCGTCTCCAGGCCAGGTCCAAGATCACCCCAACCTCAGTCACTGAGCTACAGTACGTGGACGACGTCCGTGTCTGCGCACATACAGAGGCTGCACTCCAGGACACAATCAATATATTTACTGAGGCGTACGAAAGAATGGGCCTTACGCTAAACATCCGTAAGACAAAGGTCCTCCACCAGCCTGTCCTCACCACACAGCACTGCCCCCCAGTCATCAAGATCCACGGAGCGGCCTTGGACACCGAGGATCACTTCCCATATCTCGAGAGCCTCCTATCAATAAGAGCAGGCAGCGATGACGAGATCCAACACTGCCTCCAGTGCAGCCTTCGGCTGCCTGAGGAAAAGTGTGTTTGAAGACCAGGCCCTCAAAACTGCCCCAAGCTCATGGTCTACAGGGCTGTAGTAATACCCACCCTCCTGTATGGCTCAGAGACATGGACCATGTACAGTAGACACCTCAGGTTGCTGGAGAAATATCACCAACGATGTCTCCGCAAGATCCTACAAATCCCCCGGGTGAACAGACACACCAACATCAGCGTCCTCATTCAGGCCAACATCCCCAGCATTGAAGCACTGACCACACTCGACCAGCTCCACTGGGCAGGCCACATTGTTCGCATGCCAGACTCCCAAAGCAAGTGCTCTACTCTGAGCTCCTTCATGGCAAACGAGCCAAAGGTGGGCAGCAGAAACACTACAAGGATACCCTCAAAGCCTCCCTGATAAAGTGCAACATCCCCACCAACACCTGGGAATCCCTGGCCAAAGATCGCCCTAAGTGGAGAAAGTGCATCCGAGAGGGCGCTGAGTACTTCGAGTCTCAATGCCGAGAGCATGCAGAAACCAAGCACAGACAGCGGAAAGTCCCACCCACCCCTTCCCTCAACGACTATCTGTACCACCTGTGAGTCTGCGGCTCTCGCATTGGACTGTTCAGCCACCAAACAACTCACTTCAGGAGTGGAAGCAAGTCTTCCTTGATTCCGAGGAACTGCCCATGATGGGATGTCTCAGGGTGGTGTGTACCATGGGATCTGTGTACACAAAGGGGGGGGGGGGGTGTGTGCATTGTGAGGTCTCGGAGCAGTGTGCACCAGGGGGGGTCTCGGGGTCTCTGTGTACCAGGGGGAGGGTCTCTGGAGCAGCAGGATCAGCTGCCCCACCCTCTCCCTGCACACGCATCCTCTCCACCCATCCTTTGCCCTTCAAGACGAGTTACTTGAAAATAAGCATGCCATCTATTGACTCGGTTAATGAAGCTCAGCCAACTCGGAAATGGCTTGGTACTAGACTCCTAACTAGCGGTGTACTGGGAGAAAACTACAGTTAAGCAGTTGATTCTTGCTCCCGTCTTCAGGCAATGAGTGCCTGGATTCTTTTTAAAAGATTTTTTGTTGACATCCAACTGACCCTGACACAAGGAGCCAGCAGAAACAGTTACAGCTGCATTTTGGTGGAGCGATTAGTAATGCAGAGTTACACGAGCCACCTCTGGGTTGGAAATTCACTCCTGAATTAAGAGGATACAACAGCAACTTCAAAATTAAATGCTTTTCAGTTCACTCTTCTCTGAACTTTTACAGTGCTGGCTGTTCCTTTATGACTGGTCCGAAGGTCCTGATCCTGCAGCAAAGCCAACTTTAAACTTAGCATTGCCAATGCAGAGGCTGCATTAGTCCCAGCATAATCCTCAAAATTGTGGGACTTGTCCTCTAGGATTAGAACTCCTCTATGTAATCTGAAATCAGCCTCCACTGCCTCAGACAAGTGGATTGGGGATTGCTCCACACCATGATGATGATAAGGTCAGTAAACTCTTCATGCAGTCTGAGGCACTGTTGTATAGGTTGACTGTGTCTGCCAGCGAATGAGTCAGCCAGTGGACTGTGGCTGGAATATGAAGTGGCCACTCATCACCTACAAGCACTGAACAAAAAGCAAAGGCAATGCTGAAAAAATCACACCATCTATTAAAAGAACACTGGTAATAATAAAAGCTTTACATTATCACTCGCTGACAGCTGGAAAGAAACGATGCCTCGGAGACTGATGGCTCGTGTACACACCATCTCATAACGATAGGTAATCACAAATGACAAAATGGAAGGAGGCCATTCAGCCCACAAACTGCTAACTCGGCAACTGTCAGTCTACCCTGATCCTATTACATAGAAACATAGAAAATAGGTGCAGGAGCAGGCCATTCGGCCCTTTGAGCCTGCACCACCATTCAATATGATCATAGCTGATCATGCAACTTCAGTACCCCACTCCCGCCTTCTCTCCATACCCCCTGATCCCTTTAGCCGTAAGGGCCACATCTAACTCCCTTTTGAATATATCCAACGAACTGGACTCAACAACTCTCTGCGGTAGAGAATTCCATAGGTTCACCCCTCTCTGGGTGAAAAAGTTTCTCCTCATCTCAGTCCTATATGGCTTACCCCTTATCCTTAGACTGTGACCCCTGGTTCTGGACTTCCCCAACATCGGGAACATTCTTCCTGCATCTAACCTGTTCAGTCCCGTCAGAATTTTGTATGCTTCTATGAGATCCCCTTTCATTCTTCTAAATTTCAGTGAGTATAAGCCTAGCCGATCCAGTCTTTCTTCATATGTCAGTCCTGCCATCCCAGGAATTAGTCTGATGAACCTTTGCTGCACTCCCTCAATAGCAAGCACGTCCTTCCTCAGATTAGGAGACCAAAACTGTACACAATACTCAAGGTGTGGTCTCACCAAGGCCCTGTACAACTGCAGTAAAACCTCCTTGCTCCCATACTCAAATCCTTTCGCTATGAAGGCCAGCGTGCCATTTGCTTTCTTTACTGCCTGCTGTACCTACATGCCTACCTTCAGTGACTGATGTATACCATGACACCCAGGTCTCGTTGAACCTCCCCTTTTCCTAATCTGTCACCATTAGGATAATAGTCTGCCTTCTTGTTTTTTCCACCAAAGTGGATAACCTCACATTTATCCATATTATACTGCATGTGTCATGCATTTGTCCATTCACCTAACCTGTCCAAGTCACCCTGCAGCCTCTTGGCATCCTCCTCACAGCTCACACCGCCACCCAGCTTAGTTACATTCAATTCCTTCATCCAAATCATTAATGTATATTGTAAGTAGCTGGGGTCCCAGTACTGAACCTTGAAGCACCCCACTAGTCACTGTCTGCCATTCTGAAAAGGACCCGTTTATTCCCACTCTTTGCTTCCTGTCTGCCAATCAGTTCTCTATCCACGTCAATTCATTACCCCCAATACCATGTGCCTTAATTTTGCACAACAATCTCTTGTGTGGGATCTTGTCAAAAGCCTTTTGAAAGTCCAAATACAGCACATCCACTGGTTCTCCCTTAACCCTCTACTAGTTACACCCTCATAAAACTCCAGATTTGTCAAGCATGATTTCCCTTTCATAAATCCATGCAGACTTGGACAGATCCTGTCACTGCTTTCCAAATGCGCTGCTATTCCATCTTTAATAATAGATTCCAGCATTTTCCCCACTACCGACGTCAGGCTAACCGGTCTCTAATTCCTTGTTTTCTCTCTCCCTCCAATCCATAGGTACTGATCCAGAGTCCATGGAATTTTGGAAAATGACCACCAATGCATCTACTATTTCTAGGGCCACTTCCTTAAGTACTCTGGGATGCAGACTATCAGACCCTGGGGATTTATCAGCCTTCAATCCCATCAGTTTCCCTAACACCATTTCCTGACTATTAAGGATTTCCCTCAGTTCCTGCTACTCACTGGGGAGGGGGAGGTCGGGGGGGGGGAGGGGGCGGTCGGGTGGGGGAGGGGGAGGTCGGGGGGGGGGGAGGGGGAGGTCGGGGGGGGGGGGGAGGTCGGGGGGGGGGGAGGGGGAGGTCGGGGGGGGAGGGGGAGGTCGGGGGGGGGGAGGGGGAGGTCGGGGGGGGAGGGGGAGGTCGGGGGGGGGAGGGGGAGGGGGAGGTCGGGGGGGGGAGGGGGAGGGGGAGGTCGGGGGGGGAGGGGGAGAGGGAGGTCGGGGGGGGAGGGGGGGAGGGGGCGGCCGGGTGGGGGGAGGGGGCGGCCGGGTGGGGGGAGGGGGCGGCCGGGTGGGGGGAGGGGGCGGCCGGGTGGGGGGAGGGGGCGGCCGGGTGGGGGGAGGGGGCGGCCGGGTGGGGGGAGGGGGCGGCCGGGTGGGGGGAGGGGGCGGCCGGGTGGGGGGAGGGGGCGGCCGGGTGGGGGGAGGGGGCGGCCGGGTGGGGGGAGGGGGCGGCCGGGTGGGGGGAGGGGGCGGCCGGGTGGGGGAGGGGGCGGCCGGGTGGGGGGAGGGGGCGGCCGGGTGGGGGGAGGGGGCGGCCGGGTGGGGGGAGGGGGCGGCCGGGTGGGGGGAGGGGGCGGCCGGGTGGGGGGAGGGGGCGGCCGGGTGGGGGGAGGGGGCGGCCGGGTGGGGGGAGGGGGCGGCCGGGTGGGGGGAGGGGGCGGCCGGGTGGGGGGAGGGGGCGGCCGGGTGGGGGGAGGGGGCGGCCGGGTGGGGGGAGGGGGCGGCCGGGTGGGGGGAGGGGGCGGCCGGGTGGGGGGAGGGGGCGGCCGGGTGGGGGGAGGGGGCGGCCGGGTGGGGGGAGGGGGCGGCCGGGTGGGGGGAGGGGGCGGCCGGGTGGGGGGAGGGGGCGGCCGGGTGGGGGGAGGGGGCGGCCGGGTGGGGGGAGGGGGCGGCCGGGTGGGGGGAGGGGGCGGCCGGGTGGGGGGAGGGGGCGGCCGGGTGGGGGGAGGGGGCGGCCGGGTGGGGGGAGGGGGCGGCCGGGTGGGGGGAGGGGGCGGCCGGGTGGGGGGAGGGGGCGGCCGGGTGGGGGGAGGGGGCGGCCGGGTGGGGGGAGGGGGCGGCCGGGTGGGGGGAGGGGGCGGCCGGGTGGGGGAAGGGGGCGGCCGGGTGGGGGGAGGGGGCGGCCGGGTGGGGGGAGGGGGCGGCCGGGTGGGGGGAGGGGGCGGCCGGGTGGGGGAGGGGGAGGTCGGGTGGGGGAGCTGGAGGTCGGGTGGGGGAGCTGGAGGTCGGGTGGGGGGAGGGGGCGGTCGGGTGGGGGGAGGGGGCGGTCGGGTGGGGGAGGGGGCGGTCGGGTGGGGGAGCTGGAGGTCGGGTGGGGGAGCGGGAGGTCGGGTGGGGGAGCGGGAGGTCGGGTGGGGGAGCGGGAGGTCGGGTGGGGGAGCGGGAGGTCGGGTGGGGGAGCGGGAGGTCGGGTGGGGGAGCGGGAGGTCGGGTGGGGGAGCGGGAGGTCGGGTGGGGGAGCGGGAGGTCGGGTGGGGGAGGGGGAGGTCGGGTCGGGGAGGAGGAGGAGGTCGGGTCGGGGAGGAGGAGGAGGTCGGGTCGGGGAGGGGGAGGTCGGGTCGTGGAGGGGGAGGTCGGGTCGGGTCGGGGGAGGTCGGGTCGGATCCAGTCCGGGGGCGGAGAGGAGCGGGAGTCGGGTCGGGGGGGGGTTGGGGGGGGAGAACAGGAGCAGGAGGGAGTGTCGGGTCCAGTCCGGTGGGGGGGGGGGGGGGGGGGGGGGGAGCGGGAGTCGGGTCCGGAGGGAAGCGGGTGTCGGGTCTGGTTGTTGGGGGGGTGGGGGGGGGCAGGAGCTGGCCGTGGGAGGAGCCTTATTCACGCAGCCCCAGTGAGGCCATTCGGCCAGGGCTAGGGGCTGCGTGCTTCGGCCCCTCCCACACAGTTTCGGGCGCCTGGAGCTACTGCACTGTAGCGCCCACTGTAGCGCACATGTGCAGAGGTCCTGGCACTGTTTTCAGCGCAGGGACCTGGCTCCGCCCCCTACAGCTCCTGCTGCGCTGCGCCGAGGGCCAGAGGACCTGCAGGGAGATGGAGAATATGGAGGGGTTTTTTTAGGCGCACTTTGTGGCGCGAAAAACAGGCGTCCAGGTCGGGACTGCGCCGTTCTAGGCACGTGTGGAAACTTGGGCCCGTTGTATCTGATTGACTCAAGTCTGAAACTTAATAATCTGCGCAAATTTATCATTTTTTTTTTGTTTTTATATTGAATTTTCAAACATCAAGAACCCATTTGTCTTTTAAATGATAATTTAATACCTTTAAACAACAATGTATCGCCAGCTCTGTGTCCCTCCACTCTGAGGGACTTGCTATAATTCCTCTCCCGGTTTCGCATGACTCTGCTGTGACAGACACCGAGCACCAATCTGCCCACTTCGCAACCTTTATATTGCTCCTGAAATCACTTGCATTCTTCCTCAGCGCACCCAGCCCTTACTCTGCATTAGCAAACTTTCATACAACGGCTATGACCACGTCATTTATATAAACGGTAAACTAAAGTGGCCCCAGAACAGTATCTGGGGCAACCACTTCCTACATCGCACCAAATCAAAAAACATCCATTCACCCCACTTTTGCTGCTCGTCCCCAACCATATCGCTAGGTCCTATTTAATATCATATAGAAACATAGAAAATAGGTGCAGGAGCAGGCCATTCGGCCCTTCGAGCCTGCACCACCATTCAATAAGATCATGGTTGATCATGCAACTTCAGTAACCCATTCCTGCTTTCTCTCCATACCCCTTGATCTTTTTAGTCATAAGGGTAACATCTAACTCCCTTTTGAATATATCTAACGAACTGGCCTCAACAACTTTCTGTGGTAGAAAATTCCACAGGTTCACCACTCTCTGAGTAAAGACGTTTCTCCTCATCTCGGTCCTAAATGGCTTACCCCTTATCCTTAGACTGTGACCCCTGGTTCTGGACTTCCCCAACATCGGGAACATTCTTCCTGCATCTAACCTGTCCAGTCCCGTCAGAATTTTGTATGTTTCTATGAGATCCCCTCTCATTCTTCTAAATTCCAGTGAATATAAGCCTAGTTGATCCAGTCTTTCTTCATATGTCAGTCCTGTCATCCCAGGAATCAGCCTGGTGAACCTTCGCTGCACTCCCTCAATAGCAAGAATATCCTTCCTCAGATTAGGAGACCAAAACTATATGCAATATTCAACGTGAGGCCTCAACAAGGCCCTGTACAACTGCGGTAAGATCTCCCTGCTTCTATACTCAAATCCTCTCGCTATGAAAGCCAACATGCCATTTGCCTTCTTCACCGCCTGCTGTACCTGCATGCCAACTTTCAATGACTGATGTACCATGACACCCAGGTCCCGTTGCACCTCCCCTTTTCCTAATTGTCACCATTCAGATAATATTCTGCCTCCCTGTTTTTGCCACCAAAGTGGATAACCTCACATTTATCCACATTATACTGCATCTGCCATGCATTTGTCCACTCACGTAATCTGTCCAAGTCACCCTGCAGCTTCTTAGCATCCTCCTCACAGCTCACACTGCCACCCAGCTTAGTGTCATCCGCAAATTTGGAGATATTACATTCAATTCCTTCGTCTAAATCATTAAAAAGCTGGGGTAATAGCACTGAACCTTGCGGCACCCCACTAGTCACTGCCTGCCATTCTGAAAAGGACCTGTTTATTCCCACTCTTTGCTTCCTGTCTGCCAACCAGTTCTCTATCCACGTCAATATATTACCCCCAATACCACGTGCTTTAATTTTGCACACCAATATCTTGTGTGGGACCTTGTCAAAAGCCACTGATCCAGAGTCTATAGAATGTTGGAAAATGACCACCAATGCATGCACTATTTCTAGGGCCACTTCCGTAAGTACTCTGGGATGCAGACTATCAGGCCCTGGAGATTTATCGGCCTTCAATCCCATCAATTTCCCTAACACAATTTCCTGACTAATAAGGATTTCCTTCAGTTCCTCCTTCTCGCTCGACCCTCGTTACCCTAGTATTTCCGGAAGGTTATTTGTGCCTTCCTTCGTGAAGACAGAACCAAAGTATTTGTTCAATTGGTCTGCCATTTCTTTGTTCCCCATTATAAATTCACCTGATTCTGACTGTAAGGGACCTACATTTGTCTTCACTAATCTTTTTCTCTTCACATGTCTATAGTAGCTTTTGCAGTCAGTTTTTATGTTCCCTGCAAGCTTACTCTCATACTCTATTTTCTCCCTCCTAATTAAACCCTTTGTCCTCCTCTGCTGAATTCTAAATTTCTGCCAGTCCTCAGGTTTGCTGCTTTTTCTGGCCAATTTTTATGCCTCTTCCTTGGATTTAACACTATCCCTAATTTCCCTTGTTAGCCACGGATGAGCCACATTCCCTGTTTTTATTTTTATGCCAGACAGGGATCTGCAATTGTTGAAGTTCATCCATGTGATCTTTAAATGTCTGCCATTGCCTATCCGTCAACCCTTTAAGTATCATTCGCCAGTCTATTCTAGCCAATTCACATCTCATACCATCAAAGTTACCTTTCTTTAAGTTCAGGACCCTAGTCTCTGAATTAACTGTTGTCACTCTCCATCTTAAATGAAGAATTCTACCATATTATGGTCACTCTTCCCCAAGGGGCCTTGCACAAGATTGCTAATTAATCCTCTCTCATTACACAACACCCAGTCCAGGTTGGCCAGATCTCTAGTTGGTTCCTCGACATATTGGTCTAGAAAACCATCCCTAATACACTCCAGGAAATCCTCCTCCACTGTATTGCGACCAGTTTGGTTAGCCAAATCTGTATGTAGATTAAAGTCACCCATGATAACTGCTGTACCTTTATTGCACGCTTCCCTAATTTCCTGTTTGATGCCATCCCCAACCTCACTACTACTGTTTGGTGGTCTGTACACAACTTCCACTAGCATTTTCTGCCCTTTGGTGTTCCGCGGCTCTACCCATACAGATTCCACATCATCCAAGCTAATGTCCTTCCTTACTATTGCATTAATCTCCTCTTTAACCAGCAACGCTACCCCACCTCCTTTTCCTTTCTGTCTATCCTTCCTGAATATTGAATACCCCTGGATGTTGAGTTCCCAGCCTTGGTCACCCTGGAGCCATGTCTCCGTAATCCCAATCATATCCGTTAACAACTATCTGCGCAGTTATTTAATCCACCTTATTACGAATGATCCTCGCATTGAGACACAGAGTCTTCAGGCTTGTTTTTTTTTTTTAAAACTGTCATTTTAGAATTATGTTGTAATCTGGCCATTTTTGATTTTTGCCTTGGGTTTCTCTGCCCTCCACTTTTCCTTATCTCCTTTCTACCTTTTGCTTCTGCCCCCATTTTACTTCCCTCTGTCTCCCTGCATAGATTCTCATCCCCCTGCCATATTAGTTTAACCCCTCCCCAACAGCACTAGCAAAGACTCCACCTTGGACATCGGTTCCGGTCCTGCCGAGGTGCAGACCGTCCGGTTTGTACTGGTCCCACCTCCCCCAGAACCAGTTCCAATGTCCCAGGAATTTGAATCCCTCCCTCTTGCACCATTCCTCAAGCCACGAATTCATCTGAACTGTCCTGCTATTTCTACTCTGACGAACACGTGGCACTGGTAGCAGTCCTGAGATTACTACCTTTGAGGTCCTACTTTTTAATTTATCTCCTAGCTCCCTAAATTCAGTTTATAGGACCTCATCCCGTTTTTTTTAACCTATATCGTTGGTACCTATATGCACAACGACAACTGGCTGTTCACCTCCCCTTCCAGAATGCCCTGCAGCCGCTCCGAGACATCCTTGACCCTTGCACCAGGGAGGCAACATACCATCCAGGAGTCTCAATTGCAGGGCTCCTATCAAAAACCTTCGGAATATCAATGTGTACAACATCCATGATAATCTCTGATCTACATAGAATTTTATGGAAAAAAATCTCTAAAATTAATCAAGCAGTACCTGCCCTTCTCAGGCCCTCTCTAATCTATCCTGTACCAAGGAGTCTTGCGGTTTATCTACAGCTGAGGCAAGGCTAACTGGCCAACAGCTTCCTAGCTTATATCTTTCCCATTTCTTGAACAGTTGTGCAAGATTTTCTACCCACGGTCCTTTAGTTCCAAAGATTTTTGAAAATTATGGTTAGTGCCTCTGTTATCTCCATCAACATTCCGGGATAGATACCATCTAGGCTTGAAGTCTTTTCTACTTCCATCTTGAATGTTTGTATCTTGAGGAATTTGTTCAGATTCCAAAAGTTGAGGATGGGTGCCAATACCATCCTCCTAGGAATGAAGCAGGAGAAATAAAATACATAGCCCTCCTGATTTCAAAGCATAATTTCCTAGATCTCACCAGCACATCACCCTCACATAACTATCAGTAAAAATTGAGAATGCTCAGGCACTTTTCTTCAGAAAACAGAAGAATAAGTGGAGACCTGATCGAGGGCTTTGTGTGGAGAAACTCTATCCCTTTATGGGTTTAGTGCAGAACAAGGAGCCACAAATATATCACCACTAACAGATCAAATAAAAAATTCAAGGGGAATTATTTTTACATAGAATAGAGAGAATGTTGAACTCAATACCATAGAGTGGTTGAAGCAGATTGATTTAATGCATTCATGCGGAAGAGGAGAATAGAGGGATATGGGGGCAGAGTAGGAGGATGTAGTTAGTTTCCAGGTTGGCGTCCGTGACAGTTGCAAAAGTCAGTTTGCCTCATTTGCTTGCCCAATGCATCTAATAATTTGTGATATTTTGAGTCTGTATTGGTGATTCACATTATCCCCAAGTTTACAATCCTAGACTTCCCATGGCCTCTGGGGAAAAAGTTTTGGTAATTTTCCAATCTGGGATTAATCCTGTTGATTAATCACTGATTCTCCATAAGGATATTCGGTAGAGTTTATTCACTTGTGCCTGATCAATGCTAACTTTGAGGGAATTCTGGGCCACTGGCACGAAGCATCTTCAACTGATGTTGGCATCGGTAGATCTGGAAAATAGCAACTTGGTGAATGCAAGATATTGCACATTGGCATCTCGCACCATGGACTCCACAAGGTATTATGTCAGTGCCACTCATCAAAGTCAAATTTCATTATCTTGTAATGTGGAAAGATGCCATTAGGAAAAGAAGTGCTTTTTGGGAAGTGCATTAAGTAGCAGTTTATAGTTATCCTGAATACCAAGTTAATTTAGTGACCATCTGCATTAAATTCAGTCAAACATGCTCCAACTGACTGCTGTACGTTATGTTGGATAATTGTTTAAGATCGACTAAAATGCAACTTTATCTTGGATTCTCAAATGTTTAGTCAATCCTAAACCAGTTACCCAACATAATTATTAATAAATACAATCCCCAGCCACAAATAAAGGGTTAACTGGATCAATGCAGCTAACAGATAATGTTGCACCTGTTGAATGAATTACACAACAGTCAAGGTGATTATTGAACTAGAAGCACAATGTCCAGATTACTAGAAACAAACCCATTCCATTGATCAGAATTCCCAATTACTGCCTCTCAGACTAATTCAGTATTTCAAACATGCAGACATTTCCTACTGTATTTGCAATGATCCACAACATGGTTACTCATAGAATACAAGTCTTTCCTGCTTATGGTTACTCATAGAATTCAAGGCTTTCCTACTTATGAAGAAAATGAAAGATATGGTAGCAAAAACAACCCCAAGTTTGCCAATGTGGACAGACTCAGCGAGAATACCCATTCTAAAATATTAATTGTAAAGCTTGTGAAGTGGAAATGGATATTGGTAGCTTGGGACGTCACTCAGCTTTGCCTGCATGTAACACACAATTGTAATTAAAAATTCTTGGGTGTGCATATTCTTAATGGGGAGAGAGAGAGAAGAAAGAAAAGAAGAAATGGAGAAAGAGGGGAAAAAAGATT
Source organism: Pristiophorus japonicus (assembly GCF_044704955.1). Taxonomy (NCBI): domain Eukaryota; kingdom Metazoa; phylum Chordata; class Chondrichthyes; family Pristiophoridae; genus Pristiophorus; species Pristiophorus japonicus. Next base: position 63,280,771 of record NC_091997.1, read on the forward strand.
TGCATTTATATAGTACCTTTCACAACCACCGGATGTCTCAAAGCATTTTACAGCCAAGGCTTTTGCAGTGTAGTCACTGTTGTAATGCGGGAAACGTGGCAGCCAATTTGCGCACAGCAAGCTCCCACAAACAACAATGTGATAATGACCAGATCATCTGTTTTTTTTTTAAAAAGTGATGTTGATTAAGGAATAAATATTGGCCAGGACACCGGGGATAATTCCCTTGCTCTTCTTCAAAATAGTGCCATGGGATTCTTTGCATCCACCTGAGAGCAGACGGAGCCGCAGTTTAATGTCTCATCCAAAAGATGGCACCTCCAACAGTGCAGCGCTCCCTCAGCACTGCATTGGAGTGACGGCCTGGAGTGGGACTTGAACACACAACCTTCTGACTCAGAGGCGAATGTACTACCCACTGAGCCACAGCTGTAGTCAAAAGAAACCGTGGATAAACACTATCTCGGAAAGTTGTCACTGAAGAGACAGGATTACTCACCTCTCCAGGCTATGTAACTCACTTTTGAAGATGACGAGGAGGTTACAAGGGCCTCCTGCCACTTTAAGAAACTTGATCAGCCTCAAGCGTACAATTTTCCTTTCCTACAGCCATTACAAGAGTGCTCCAAAGAACCACCGAGCTCTTTTTGGCCAAAGCCACAAGTAGAAGTAAAGAAACTAACACCCAAAATAACCCCTCAAAAAAGTTGTTAAAAGGGGAAACGCAAATGACATTAACCTTTTAGTAATGGTTGGATGACAAGCAGCAACATTTGAGTAATGTTTTGCATTTGTACACAGAGTTGTATTACACAACTAACACAGAACAATACAAAGTACGGAATGGGGTCCTATTGGTGACTAACCCTTCAGTTCATTATCTACAACACCACAAGTTCCACTCCAAAAGTAAAGGATTTTAAAAGGGTGGAGTTGGGAAGTGGCCTGAAGATCAAGAGGAGAGGCTGGCAAATGTCTGCACACTGTACAATCTCCTGTAGGCAAATCAAAATAGAGATGCTTGGTCAGTGTGGTAGGATGATCCATGTAGCTGCTCTGTAAATGCTTCTTGATGCAAATGGTTTGAAAGTGGAGAACACAGGGGCTACTGAGACTGTGATGGCCATCTGTCTTGCCAGGTTACAAATGGCAAAATCCATTCCCTAAGCCTTCTTTTGTTCCAGTTACAGAATGGGAGGGGTAAATTGCTCACATCCAGTGTGCTCAGTTTCAGATTTTTGTGAAGTGGGCAGGGGAGGAAGGAGCAGTTTGAGATATTCCTTGAGGCAGTTTTGCACATCAACCAAGAAATGCTGCGTAACGATACACGAGATGACAAGGGGAACCTGCAAGCTCGGATCCTCTCCAACTGAGCCCGTTTTAAGGAGGAACAAAATGCCGATGATATCCTTCCTTTGTGCCACTTTAGACATTGAGCAGTTGGGAGTGAGAGGCCCTTTCCATGATTAAGTGGTTAGCTGAAGAGGTGGTCCTTTTAGCCCTCTGCAAGATCATGGCTGGAACAGCTGGTTATAGAGCCATGCTTTCATGTATATTCCAGAGTGTAAGAACAGCTCAAAGCTCCTCAGCATTCTACCTTAATCCATACAGACTGCAGAGAATGCACCAGCAAAGCTTTAGAAACAGCTTCTGTTGGCTGTGCTATTCAGGTGGAATTATCAGGGATTCTATTCCCTTGTATACAGGAGTTCAAACACAGAGTCAACTGAGTGGCCGAACGAAAGCTGCTGGTGTGCATTTGGCTGCTGGAAGGCTCTGGTGCTCCCCTTTAGTGTCACAGGACAAATCCTCCAGGCCTTGTGCTTGATCAATAATTAGAACTGGAACTCCGATGTCTGTTCCTGTTCTTTTTAGTTGCATTATACATCCTCAAAAAGTATTATCGTCATTTCAGCAACTAATAACATAAGAAACATTTACTGCACAGGAGGCCGCCATTTTGGCCCATCGTGTCTGTGCCGGCCGACAAAGAGCCGCACGGCCCTCGGTCAGCAGCCCTAAAGGTTACATACAAACCCATGAACAATGACGGAAAGGCAAAGAGCACCCAGTCCAACCAGTCCGCCTCACACCACTGCGACACCCCTTATACTAAAAACATCTACACTCCACCCCAACCGGAGCCATGTGATCTCCTGGGAGAGGCAAAAACCAGAT